>NW_024412377.1:5006875-5046701 GCF_014898765.1 Herpailurus yagouaroundi | reverse complement strand
GTGGCCACTGGCCCTCCATCAGCACACAAGCGAACACTTCAGAGGCTTCACTCCACAGAAACTTCTCCGGGTGCTCTCAGATAGGTCGAGGGCCAAGAAACAAAATGCCAACCGGTCCACACCACAGGCATTCTCACTGCCACCATCTCTGATCGCTGCATACTATGTTGGTATAAACAGTCCAGGGTCGCAGGACGCACAGAGCAAGGTTTTGCAGATAGCTGGAGGGAACACACGGAGTACAACGGCTTTTCGAGAACACGGAAGGTTCCGCCAAGAGACACACACCTGTGCTGTGCTCCCGCCCACCCCCTGCCCAGCGGTAACAGCTACTTCTCTCTGGCCCCCTCCCTCTCCAGATCAGCCGGGACTTGAATTCTCTGTTACTCCTGTTACAATAGTCAAAATGTAAGTTTCTTTACAAAGCTAGAGAAATACAGGCAGAGCAGAACGGAGGAGTTTTTAAAAGACACTCGTGTCCTTCTCGTGTGCTGAAATAGCTACAGAGCCTAGGGCTCTCTGGTAGGATCAATAAACAAACAAATAAATTGATTAATTAATGGCAGTGATTTGCTTTCTTAGCCCGGAGTTCAGGGGGCACCTGGACACACACACACACACACACACACACACACACACACACACACCAGCATTTCCCAAATGTCTTTACACACTTTCGTTTTCTCTGGTCCACTGAAGTCAGCTAAAAGATTCTCAAAGCTTCCCTGTTCCTTCTGTTCTAGGAGCAAATTTTGTCCCTTAAATTTTCCGGATTTTGTTTCAATTAGTTTACTAGTACTAGTTGAAGATCTTAATGCTGCAGTTATAAGAAAGTAGTCCAGGGGAAAACAGCACTCCCCAAGGGTATTTATAACACCCAGGATGACTTCTCAGAACTTTCTCCGGGTGTCCTTTGAGACTGGAGCAGGGCTCCACACTTCCCAGCTGGCTGCTGGCTCCACCCCACAGAGCCACATTCATCACCACCTTGTTCTGTTCCTTGAGTTGCAAATCACAAATCTCCCTTCCTTTTAGAAAACGCCTAGGGGCGCCTGGGTGGCGCAGTCGGTTAAGCGTCCGACTTCAGCCAGGTCAGGATCTCGCGGTCCGTGAGTTCGAGCCCCGCGTCGGGCTCTCGGCTGATGGCTCAGAGCCTGGAGCCTGTTTCCGATTCTGTGTCTTCCTCTCTCTCTGCCCCTCCCCCGTTCATGCTCTGTCTCTCTCTGTCGCAAAATAAATAAATGTTGAAAAAAAAAATTAAAAAAAAAAAAAGAAAAAGAAAACGCCTGTGTGCCAGGCACATGCACATCAAGACCACACAGATGCATGTTACTTGCAAGTCCGATGGAAGGTGAAACTGTGTTGAAATACTCCAAATACAGGATCAATCCACTTTAACGTCTTCTACAGAATGCAGTAGCTTCCTACATGCTTTAAAGACTATCTTGCATTCTTTGGGCTTCTGCCTGATACTAAATTATAACTAAAATGCTCTGTTTGCTTTAATGTAATGCAATCACTCTCACCCAAAGGTGGGCTCTAAGATGTGACCTCTTCACAGGTCGCCTGGGTGGCTCAGTGGGCTAAGTGTCTGACTTCAGCTCAGGTCATGATCTTGTGGTTTGTGAGTTCGAGCCCTACATCTGGCTCTGTGCTGAAAGCTCAGCCTAGAGCCTGCTGGGGAATTTGTGTCTCCCTCTGTCTCTGACCCTCCCCCACTCACGCGCTGTCTCTGTCTCTCTCAAAAACATAGAAAATAAAAATAATAATAAAAAAAAGATTTAAGATGTGACCTGCTTAGACTGGATTTCCCTGGCCACCCTGGAACACGTCAACAGTCCCATTTCGGTGGCTGGCAGAGACTGAGTATGTCGGGAATATCAGACAGTCTGTGAAAAACAGAGTAACAGCACCCCATCACGAACTCAGGAGAAAAGAGAATAACTTTCAGCACAAATTCATGAGAAAGAAATGAGGTCTCCAGAAATGTGGGAACCTCTTAATTAAGACACACACAGGGATGCCGGGATACTAAAAGTTTAGATTTCCTTTTTAATTTTTTTTAACGTTTATTTATTTCTGAGACAGAGAGAGATAGAGCATGAGCTGGGGGAGGGGCAGAGAGAGAGGGAGACACAGAATCTGAAACAGGCTCCAGGCTCCTAGCTGTCAGCACAGAGCCCGACTCAGGGCTCGAACTCACGGATCGCGAGATCATGACCTGAGCTAAAGTCGGTCGCTCAACTGACTGAGCCACCCGGGCGCCCCTAAAAGTTTACATTTTCAGTAAAGATAAATCTATTCAGGTAAACCACGCCTGCGACACAGACGTTCCTGAAAATCGCCTGCCAACTTCAGAGGGGTTTGCAGTCTACTTGTTAAGCAAAATTTGTTTAATATTTGGGGATGTACTTAGAATGAAGCCCCTGGTTGAGACACCTTTTAACAATGAGGTCGATGGGCGTGCATGGAGATAAAATGGTGCCATCTGTTGTCTACAAACTGTGCGACCTTTAGCAGGTTGCTTTAACTATCGGATTCTGCGCTTCATAGTCTGTAAAACAGGAACACGGCCGTTCGTGCATTTAAAGTAAAGTAATAAGTTGGATAATATTGCTTTCTGTGGCGTCTGGCAGGTAGCGGGAGCTCAGCGCTGGGAGGTATTGTTTTTATTTATCCAAGAACCTCCAAAGTTCGTTGCCTGTCTTACAAGAACCACTCAAGGTATCCTGAGCGGATCCCTTCCTTTCTGTGAGCCTGTGTCACCTACACCAGCCGGCACGTCACTGTCTTGAGGCCAAAGGCAAAGCTGGAAAGGCAGTGCTAGAGGGAGAACAGCAGGCCTCTGCCCTGGGTCACTGATGGGCCTGTCTCTGCGCTTTAACCCGCGGGAGAGCCTCTGGGGTGACGTGGGCATGGTCCCCAGCCACCACCCCTCCCCCAAGAGGCATCCACTGGCGCTGCAGGCTTGCCCAGTGCCATCCGTGGCGGCCCCGTGACAGGTCTGTTACCGCCCCCCGCCCCCTGGGAGGACCTTGTACAGCACAGGGAGCCAGAAAGAAAAGATGTTCGGTCCCCTCCACTGGGGTCTGAGAAGGGAAGCGTGAGTCTGTGAGTCTGTGCTCAGACCCGCAGATTGCTGGAGAAAGAAGTCTAGGCCCAGAATGCTGTACCCGGAGGATCAATTTCAACAGATTTCAGTCTAAACAATACTTCCTTGTTGCTTTAGTAAGTAGAAAAGAATAATTCCACTTGGCAGAAATAGACACGCACACTCTCTCTCATAAACAGGTTCACTATTTCTTAATTCTTGATAAACAACAATGCTGTTTTAAGGATAATTCATTTTAAAAATATCAATTTTCTTTTCCAATAAACTTGATTATTTGTGATATAATAGATTTTTTTTTTTTGCATTCGTTTAAAAACAGAATTATTTTGGTAAAAGTGGCCCATAGACATATTTGATTGCAAAAGTACAGCTGAAATTTAACTTTCTTGACTGATCCATAACTGGATAGAAGTTAGTCCCACTCCAAAAGAGTAAATACAAAACGAATGGCTTTATCAAGGGTATGCATAGCAACAGAGTATGTATTAGTCTAACTCTGGGAAGACCTAAATTTTAGGAATATTTGAAAAAAAAGATAATCTTCGGTGAAATCAACAAAGTAAAAGCAAGACATTACTAAAAACTGGCTGCAAAAGCACTTCATGTTTTAAAAATGCTGCAGCTTTGGAAAATCAAAGCAATCATATCACTACTGTTTCTGGAACATATTTCTTGTGTTTAAATAAATTATACTGAGTTTTTAAAAACATTATAGGTTTATTTTAGAATGTGGGAAAGACAATACAGAAAAAAAAACATTGAAAATCACCTATAATCCAAATACTGATAATCCAAAATAATCCATTTCAGTATGTGGATACGTATCCCTCCAACGGTTTGTGTTCATGCGTTAACATTTTTTTTTACAAAAATAGAATTGTATTATTCCTACAATTCTGACACTTTTTTAATGTTTACTTATTTTTGAGAGACAGAGAGGGGCAAAGCATGAGCAGGGGAGGGGCAGAGAGAGGGAGACACAGAACAAGAAGCAGGCTCCAGGCCCCGAGCTGTCAGCACAGAGCCCGACACGGGGCTCGATCCCATGACCCCGGGAACATGACCTGAGGCGAAATCAAGAGTCAGGTGCTTAACCAACAGAGCCATCCAGGCACGACTTCATTGGGATTTCCTTGGAATACATGAGGACAAGCGTCACCGAGAGGTCAAAGGGCATTGTTGCTATATTGGAACAGATTGCCCTCTAGCTACAACACCTACTGAAACGTCACAAGCAGTGGAGGCTTTGAGAAGGTTCTATCAACCTAAGTTTTACATGTATTTGAAAGCTTTGCCCTATTGCTCGAGGATGCTTTAACTTAACATTGTGAATGATAGTCATGTCTGGGGTGTGTGTGTGTGTGTGTGTGTGTGTGTGTGTGTGTGTGTGTGAACTGCTCTGCATCCATAGCCTATGGTCCACCCCCACCGCTGGCCTATTACTATTTTTTGAATTCCTTTAAAAACATTCCTTTATCCATTAAAAAAAAATCAACTCTGAACCACAGATGCTGCAAATGTTTTCCCAGTTTTTCTACATGATTTACATTATTGCTTCGGATAACTTTTATGGAAAGAAATGAAAAAGTCGTGCAGTGAAATATTCAAGTCTTTTCCTTTGCAGGTCTCTTTTTAGAGCCCTGTATCCATTTCCCCAACAATATGGGAAAGGGGGGATTATTTGTCGCTCCCGTGAGTGCAAACCTCCTGACACCCTCCTCAGAAGACGCACTACACATTTTCTCGTACCTTATGTGAACATGAGTTTGCATGTTAATTATATCCCTTTCTTTAATGTCATGTTACTAATTTCATAAGGTGGATTTTCAAAAAAAAAAAAAAAAAGTTTCACTCTTCAAATAATGACCAAAAAGATAAAATCCAATCCGAATGTATCAGTCTGCTTGGGCTGTCGTAATAACTACCACGGATGGTGGCTTACGTAACAAATTGAGTTCCTCTCAGTTCTTGAGGATGGAAGTCTGAGATCAAAGTGTTGGTGGAGACGGTTCCTTCTCGACTCTTCCTCCTTAGGCTTGTACATGCCCTCCTTCTTCTGGTGCCTTCACGTGGTCTTTCCTGCATGTGTCTGTATCCTAATCTCTTCTTCTAGTATAAGGGCACCCATCATGCCAGTCATATTGGATTAAGCCTCACACATATGGCCTCATTTAATTATCCCTTTAAAGACCTGACCTCCGAATACAGTCACATACTGAGGCACTGGGGGTCAGGACTTAACCATATGAATCTGGGGGTGGGAAGGCATAATTCGGCCCACAACACGGATCAATACAATCCTTAATCCAGGAGAACAAGCTACATAAAAACTTAAAAACCTACAGCTTGTAACTACCTGGGTCAGTTGTTTGTTAAAACAAGCAATCAATATTTCCCCTAGGATTTAAACAAGACCCACCCACGATGTCACACTCTAAATGTCTAGGAATCAATCTAAAATTTCTCAGTCTATTAAGGTTCAGGAAAATCTTGGGGTGCCTGGGTGGTTCAGTCGGTTAAGCATCCGACTTTGGCTCAGGTCACGATCCTGCAGTTCGTGGGTTCAGTCCCGCATGGGGCTCTGTGCTGACAGCTCGGAGCCTGGAGCCTGCTTCAGATGCTGTGTCTCCCTCTCTCTCTGCCCCTCCCCCACTCAGGTGCGCATGCACAGCCTCTCTCTCAAAAAATGAACGATCATTAAAAACAATTTTAAATAAAAATAAAACGTTCAGGGAAATCTCAACTCACAAGTAAAAGTAAAACCGACAGATACTAATCATGATTATGTCACAGATGTGAGAATGATCAAAGGCTTTAAAAACAGCCCTTACAACCAACTTCGAAGAAGTAATAGTAAACACTTCTGAAATAAATGTAATGATAGGAAGTCGTGGGAAATAAATAGAGAATATAAGGCAGACTGAAAGGGAGGTTTTATAATTAAGTAAGACTCAACTTTTTTTTTTTTTTTAAATACACCCTACACCCAGTGTGGGGCTCGAACTCAGAATCTCAAGGTCAAGAGTCACATGCTCTACCGACTGAGCCGGCCGAGTCAGTTTTTAATTTGAAGTTAAACTTTTTAATTTGAAGTTTAAGCTAATAATTAATATGTTTTACTTCAGAATGGCATTTATAATTTCAGGTTAATTTTATTTTTCTAATTGCTAGTCTAGTTGTACTTTTAAAAAACGTTTTGTCAAAAATACTCCAAGTCCCGCTTTCTTTTTCACTGAAATCACCTCAACTTGCTGGTTTTCTTGTCTAAAAGAGAGCCATTTAAAATTCTTCCTCTCAAAGGAGTACCACCTCTGGAACTTCTCCCAGGGCTCAGCTCGCCTCTGCCGTTTTCTGTTCCTGACACGGTGTCATGAGACTGGCACGGGGCCTCCTTTTCCAGGAGAAGTTCCAGGACATCCTTTGTGGAGAGACTTTTCGAGTGAAAGGCTGGCAGTGACGCGGACCTAAAAAGGTTTTTTATAATGCCCACCTTTACGAATTGCAAGAAATAGATTTTCTTCACATCATGGGCTCCTGAGTGAGCTGAAACCAATTTGGCCATAAGTCAAATGGCCACTTCATGCAGCTCCCACAGCACACGTGTTTCCCGGAAAATTTAGAGATCAATTAAAAAAGGAAGGGGGTGGAATCTGTTCTCATTTGGTTAAAAAAACCAGGGAGAAGAAAAAAAAAGAGTCATTAGTTTTAATTATAGTGAAGAAAATGCTGAGCAAAATTACTTTCCAAAGCAATTACTAAACCTAAGCTTTAGATTCCATAAAAGAAAATGATTCATACAGTATAGTAGATCTTCCAAATTCCAAGTTACTGCTTCTCAGTTTTACAGTAAATCCCCAGTGACATATCAGCTAAGAATATTTCTGGTAGAATCAACAATCATTGCATGGACAAGGCAAGTGTTTCTGGGGCCTGTGAGACGAGGACTAAGGGCTGAATAATGAAAGAACACTCACAACAGTCCAGGACAGATGTCTACTGTCCTCTTATGTCACAATTTTTAGATATAAAATAAATAACATTAACTGCGGTATTCCCCTGAAACTAAGCTGAAACAATACAATATTTGAATTATGACCAATATATTGAAATTTAAAAGGAAGTTTCCAGAAAGCTACATGCTAGAAGAGACGGTAAAATGCTATAGCATGGGACTAAAAATATTTATATATCCCTTTGTGACTTGATTTTCTACTCCCAGTCACAAGATTTCTTTCTCTAATGCCTCGGTTTCTCCTTAACTTGCAAAGAAAGCTATTTGCTGGTTCTCTATTTTCTCTTGCTTCGGCATTTCTTGTTTATCTCACCCTCATTTTTGGCTCACCTTCAACTGTTGCTACTCATGTATGAAACCTAACAAAGCACTGATTCACCTGCTCCTGACATACCGAATTAGGAGGGAGCCTCCACTCCGTCTCGTCTTACAGAAGTCTGAACTGCCGTGGTTACGTCAAATGTTATCTACAAAGAAATGTTGATGTTAAAGTGTATTCGTTACAACAAAATTACAGAACGTGAAGATATTTTAGCTGGTCTATTTGAGGTTCTTACAATGATATGTAAACGACAGTTCAGTCGTTCCGGTCAAAGAGTCAAGGAACGAGCCGGTTTTGATCCCTGTTTCTCTGTGTTTTCATTTGGTTCCTGAAAAATGTATGGCCGCCAGACATCCTGGTCACAGCCTCTCACTTGAATCACAAATTCGATCCGGTTTGGAATGTGACCTTTAGGGAAAAGCTTATATGAATTGCTCAAGCAGAAAGCAGATGGTTTGTAGCTCCAAGGGATAAAAAGGTGGGATGACCTTAAGCGAATCACTTAATTCATCTCTTTTATAAAATCAATAAGACGGTTTTGAACACATCCATGGCTCCTTACACTTGTAAGATTATTAGTGGGTCTACTGATCTTTGCCTATTGAAAATTCTTCATCTTCCAATGAGCGCTTCTACACTTCCACGAACAGAGGACTAAAACCACTATATTAAAAGGAGATTTCATTCTCAGTAACTTCGCTTGGGTCTTTATAAGTGTCAGTCTGCTTCTGAGCCCATCTTTCTTTTCTTCCCAAATCTGAGCAGGTTACCATTCCCACTATGGACTCCCCATCTGGGAAAGCAAAGCCACCTTAGAGCCAGTAGTTCGGTGGAGCAATTAGGCAGGATGTTAGATAAACAGGATAGAAAAAGCCAAGCTTCCAAAACCATCTATTCCCAGCAGCTTAGTGACCGAAGAAAGGAAGAGTATTCGTGAGTCAGCTGAGCGGAGTAGCCCAGGAACTGAAGAAGCTCCTGAATCACCAGGGCGGAAGCTGTGGACTGTCTGGGTGACAGACGCTTAGGTATGTCTTCCAGGAATCTTGGGTCGCGTCCTTCCGTTGTTTAAAATTAATCAACTTTGTAGTGCCTGTCTGGTGAAGGCCAAGCAGTTTGTCATAGACGATACGTGTTTTTAATGCCATGGCCCAGGCCCGTTACAAGTATCCTCTGTAAGATCTCCCCAAACCCCCAAGCCAGGTCATGCCACTGCTAGGGGTGTAGACTCCCCAAACGTATCTGCACTCTAAGATCTCTGGGCTGATGTCTGGAGTCGCCTCGGCCACTCCGTTCTGTGACGCCCTCTTCCCTGGGGCCTTCCCCACCCACCCTAAGCATTAAGGAGCTCTCTCTCTGGGGCTACCTGGCCTCATCACATCCAACAGGGGTCTTTTGTTCCCATGCCTGCCCCCCCCCCCCCCACCATGTGGCCCCTGAGCGATGCACTTTTCTCTGCGGCTACTAAGTAGACCCAGCCTCTTCATGCAAAATAGCTTCTATTTCAGTAGCGCACTACAGACAAAGCTCTATCACAATCACTAGCCTAGCTGACAAACAGCCCGTGAATACACACTGCACGTTTTATTATCCCAATTTCACTGGAAAGGATGGGAAATCTACAGATGTGAAGTGAGTCTCATCCTGGTCCATTACATCATGGCTGACAAACTAAAGAAAAACATATTCTCTACACACACACACACACACACACACACACACACACACACACAGAAGTCACGCAGCAGGAAAAAACCATTTTCTAGAACAGTTGTAAGTCGAACAGAATTAAGTAAAAGTTCACCTACGTCATGAATTTTTCTGGGAAGAGAGTTGGTGAGTGTGCTCTGACATAACTGGAAAACCCGAAAGTCCCCTGTTTCATTTCCAAGAGGGGAAAAATGTCAGCTTTGGCAATAGCATTAAACACAGGTGGTTCTCGTGAGGAATTCTCCCCCCTTACTAGCTACAACCATGGTCATGAATCAAGACCACCCATCTTAGACCCTGTCTCCATTCCCAAATGGAAATCCCCCCTAAAACCTACAGAACCCTCTGGAAGTGAGGCCAGGTAGTCAGATGACATCCTTTCCATAACCTCAAAGAAAAAAGGAAGCCCGCTCAACAACTCTGCCCCAGCCCTAAGGATAATGGCCCTTTCAGTGCTTTAAAAATTACTCTGTAGAGTTAAAGGGCTCCGTTGTGATGAAACCACATCAAGGCTGAGAGACTGGTGGGTCACAGGTCAGAGCCGGGTTACAAGGGGACACTGCCAGGATGGTCTGGGGACAAATCACTGATGGAAGGACAACACCGCAGGAACACACACTGAAACAGGAAAACATCACCAGGACCCGAGCTCCCATCACAAGCCGCAGTAAGTGCCACATGTACGAGAAGTGAAATCGTTTCGGGGCGCCTGGGTGGCTCAGTCGATTAAGCATCCGACTCTTGATTTTGGCTCAGGTCCTAACCTCACGGTTCACGAGATCGAGTCCCTTGTCAGGCTCTGCACTGACAGCACAGAGTCTGCTTATGATTCTCTGTCTCCCTCTCTCTCTCTGCCCCCAAAATAAATAAATATTTTTTTTAAAAAAGAAGTGAAACAGTTTAAAAAACTAGATCACAAAATCTTAAAAACAATATCCAGAATATTGTTCTCTATTAAATCAATAGAATCAATTATGATGGGTAAGGTGGATAAAAGAAAGAAGACAGGTCCTCCTTTATTAAAAACTTACACAACCAGGGTTTCTGAGTCGGGTCCAGATCAGATTTTTCTTTATGTCTCTGCCGTCTGATAGACTGAATTATATTTGATAGGTTCTCGCCAAAGTAGAAACTGGGTACTGGCTAATATAGAAATGAAGCAATTGCATAAACATTAAATACTTCTTTCTGTACAAAGAAGAGTTAATAAGGAATTAGGATGCACCAGAGAAGATTATGACCAGTGGAGTTTGAATATCCAAATGGCATGAAGAACTAAGCTCATTAACAAAACCACACCTTTAAAAGGCATGAAGTTCCAAATTTACACAATACAGAGTATAAAGAAGTAGGCAATCCTTGAAGACAGCATCTTTTTCTTTGGCAATTAAGGGAGCAAAGACACTTTCCCTATCACTTTAGGAAAAAAATGTAAGGAAATGCCAAAATCCACTGCAGACAAACTTGTCATGCTTGAAGCAACAGAACCCAGGGAAGAGTTTTGTGAGACAATCCTATTGGTTTTAAGCGAACAATTCAGAGGAACATAAAAGCAACCACTAACTACCGAGAAGTCAACACACTAGCAAAACTTTTAAGACTCAAAGGCTGCAGCAATAAAAAACACAACTGTAAACCCTTGTCTGCACACCACGGGGATGCCCAGGACAGCACTGTGGCAACAGATGAATGGATACCCGATGGAAAAAACCCTCACAAACATAAATGGTAAGTCACAGTATTGTTAGTGAGTCTGAAATTATTTTTTTTTAATGTTTATTTTTGAGACAAAGAGAGACAGAGCATGAAAGGGGGAGGGGCAGAGAGAGAGGGAGACCTAGAATCCGAAGCAGGCTCCAGGCTCTGAGCTGTTGGCACAGAGCCTGACGCGGGGCTCGAACCCATGAACCGTGAGATCATGACCTGAGCCGAAGTTGGACGCTTAACCGACTGAGCCACCCAGGCGCCCCAAGTTTATTTATTTTTGAGACAGCGTGTGAGCAGGGGAGGGGCAGAGGGGGGGGGAGACATGGAATCGGAAGCAGACTCCAGGCTCTGAGCTGTCAGCACAGAGCCCGACGTGGGGCTCGAACTCACGGAGTGTGAGATCATGACCTGAGCCGAAGTCGGACGCTCAACCGAGTGAGCCCCCCAGGCGCCCCAACGAGTCTGACATTATTTAAAGACAAATCATATCAAAAAAGTAACAGGAGTCTGATCAACATCTTCTTGACACACTAAACGTAATTAAAAGTTATTGCAGACTTCGCCATCTTAGTATTTTTTCTGAGACCAAAAATACTGTTATACTTGGAAACGTCTAAATGTTGATACTTTGCAACTTCACTGGCAAAATTTTAGAACATTGGATGAGGTCGTGCAGTGACAATTCTCGCAATTCGCCATCGAGGGGTCTGAGGTCCCACGATGCGGGATTCATTTAGCCCCTGATTAGGGAGACCGGTCCCTCCAGCTGTAGGCTTCCCATGCCACACTGAGGCTCTGGGACACTGCAGATGTCATGTCTGCAACGTGGACTTCATTTCTGCAAAGTCACTTAGTAACAAGAAAATGGAGGTTGGGGTGTTCAGTGGCTCATTGGGCAGCGTCCTCTCCTCGTACTGCTGGTTTCCAGCTGCTTGCCGAATGTGCTGACCCACCTGGGCTGACTTCCTTGCTGACCCCAAATTCTCCTTCACGCTTGGGCACGTGCTTCCCTTACTCCAGGAGAAAAAGCCTCCTTGCAGGATGCTTTCTACTCATTCTTGGAGACTTAAGAACTTTCTAGATGTATCTAGATGTATTTTTTTCTCTTATTTGGAGAAAGCTGGGTTAGGTTCCTCAGAGCATGTCTCTGAGAACTAGGGCGTTAGCATTTGTTATGTGGAAAAAGTTTCTTTGGTTAAGTGCATTTGGGAAAAAAATCTGGGCTGCTCCAGACTCAGTGCTGTAGACCCATTAATGGTCGATGGGTGATGAGGTTTCACAGGTGAATAGACACTATGTATTCATCCCCCAGAAGCATATGGACACAAGACCATTCTTCTGTGGGAAACATCCTGGACGACTCAGGTTTGTAGAGACATTTGGGAAACGCTGGTCTGTGTTGTTTTAAATATATGGATATAAATATAGATATAGATACAGATATAGATATAGATATAGATATAGATAGATACACATATACATATACATACAGATATAGTTATAGATATACATATATAGATATACATATATATAGATAAATCTATATCTATAAATCTATATGTATATATCTATATCTATCACCAGGCATATATATGTCTATGTATGTGTGTGTGTGTGTGTGTGTGTGTGTGTGTGTATACACATATATCCAGGTGCCCCCTGAACTCTGTGCTAAGAAGGCAGATCACTGTCCTGATTTATTTTATTTATTTATTTTTTTTGGTAGCTCAAACAACTGTGTGAGCATACACTTTTATTTTTTGGAAGTGAAGTTTCTCTCTTCAAAACTTGAGAAGCAAACTTACGCTGGAGAAAATAAGCAGCTCAGAATAGATTTTACCCAGGCATTCTGCATTTCCCTGTTGATATTAAATAAAGTGGGTGCCACACGGAATTGATCCTACCAGAGAGCCCTAGGCTCTGTAGCTATTTCAGCACACGAGAAAGACACGTCTTTTGAAAACTCCTCCGTTCTGCGTGTATTTCTCTAGCTTTGTAAAGAAACTGAAAGCACTTTTGATAAACGTTTTAATGAGTCACGCGGAGTGTCATTTCTGTGTGCTTTGAAAGTCTCCTGAGTGATACCGAGAGAATTCACAGTTAACTTCCCAATGCCACAGACCAGCCACAGAGGAACCAGGCAGGAGGCGAGGGGATGCTTTTCTTTTGGTCCACGAGTGAGCCACGCAGGTGAACACAACATGCACACGCATGTGTATTCTCCGTGCGCTGTGTCACAAGCCGGTTCACATGCACCTGCTTCTGTGTTTATCTTCATCACCCGGGAGGGGTGAATAAAGTGGTGGTTTGCATATAGGAATGGCCGCTAGGAAATTCACCCTAAAATTCAGAGACGACTTTATTCAGTACTGCGCCGTCCTGAATTCACCATCATTTGTGATAGCAGTTAAATATCTCTTCGAAATGGTCCTGCATACCATTAGGCTTTGTTTCTGTAGGTCTTCACTAACAGAATGAAACTTTCCATTTCCTTTGGGATGCTCTCCACTCTGAATTATCTGAGCTCTGCTGGGTGGCAGCGGTGTGTAGAAGTCCAACCTGCGTGACTTAGAATGTATCTTCCCAAGGCCCTGGGCAGGCATCGTGGCTCAGTGAACATTTCAGGTGCAGGAAAGCCGTCCATCACTGCACAGAAATAATGTCCCACGTCAGAGGGTGACTCACAGCTGCAGAGGAAGCACAGTGCCACCATGAAGACCACGGACTCAGAACACACTGCACAGGCTGGACTCCCAACTCCACCACCCGTCAGCCGCGTGGCCTTGGGCAAATCGGTCACCCCCTGTGTGCCTCCCAGGCCTGCCACGCAGAGTACACGAGCCAACATCAAGAGGACTTCAACCGTGCCAGGCAAGCCAGAAACCCGGTGGGTGTGCTATCAGTGTTGTTTCCACTTAAATTACAGTGAATATTCCTGGAAGTTCTCTATAGGCATATTCCTCCTATTATAAAACCTTCTCGTGACGATAAGAAGGGACTCTTCAGTCCATTATCTCCTTTACCTCGTCTGTAAATGCGTATTTATGCTGCATTGCTAGCATGGTTCTTGACTCAGGAAGAAATGGCACAAGGCATAACCCTATTAAGCCGTTTTTGGAAAAAAAAAGTGGTAAGTAACTAAAGCTACTATTTTCAGGCAATAAAGAACATCTTAAACATGCTCACAAAGAAAGACTATCTTCTACAGAATTAATCTTTTAAAAATTAATCTAATTCATCCTCAAATCAAATAGGAATATGGCCATACACAGCACATGGGATCAGTTCATCTGAATGTGCAATTTCAAAACAAACAAACCCTATTTCTCTATGGCTGGTGCTTGTGATAGAAGCAAGAGGAGCCTTTGCCCAAATCCATTCTAACACCCTGCCTCTCTGATTATTCACTCAGCCCATCAACACTTACTGTCATAACGGGTAAGGCACTGTGGAGATTCAAAGTTGAATAAACTAGGGTCCTCAGTCCCCCAAACCTTAGAACATGGGGAGAGTAATGTGCGATATGTTTTAAGATAAAATATGGAAATGAGGGCCAGGCACTCCCAAAGGCAGCACTGAATTCTTCAAGAAGCTGTAAAGTTCCCCATGTCATCTCTACAGCCCCTGCATTGTGCTTTCCAGCGGACCCAAGGCGCACCCTCACAAGGGACATGTGCCTCCATATATTAAGACAGCTATGAATATTCCATCAAGAGGATTGCAACATGGGCAGTTTCCACGTTTTGATTTTAAGAATCAAACAGGAGATTTCAAAAATATGTGTGACTCTGGAACTGATCCACATGGGAAAGTGTCCTGAATCTAAAGGCTTTGAAGGCAGCCTCCCCTCTGACTCAGGGATGCTCTGGGGTAAAAGTGGACACCCTCTTTTATGGGGCATGGTCATCGCTAGGTCTCACCTGCATGTTTTAATTTGTGTTTACGGTCTATGAAGTTCTATGTCCCTGCGCCCTGGAGAACTGTGGAGAACGGCTGATTTCCATCAGTCATAAAGGCCGAGGACGTTTATGGAACGGCATTCATCAATATTTATCTAGTTCATACTGGTTCTCATTTAAGTGGTACGATTTGCTAATTCCATTTAACCTTTGCTGTTTGAAAATAAATATCACAGATCACATCTTTTATGAATAAATTTCAAATGTGGCAAGATCAAAGGTTAAATTTCTCCCTAAAAATGTCAGGAAAGAGAGTAAGACCGATACGGCCCATTGAAAACAATCTGCAGGACAGCAAAATAAGCCGCTTAAATCCGAGAGCTGGACTTGAAGCAGGTAAGAGCAAAGCAGAAGGCAATATACTGAATGAGAACGGCTCAGCCTTCTTCTTAGCTGGATAGAGAATCTGATGTTGCCCCATAAGGGCGGTTCTGGAAAATACAAACAGGAAGTCCAAGGGCTTATCGACGGATTCCAGGACAAGGGGAGAAGACAGTTCGTAAACACCCATAGAAGGGAAGGGAAGGGACGTTTTTATAAAAATTTAAAGCTTGAGATTTTTAGGTTTTAAGTGAACAAGCTGCTATTTTGAAACATGTTTTCATCAGTGTAATCAGTTTGTTGATCTGTGATTTAAAGCCGTGTAAGTATTTGTGTGTGTGTGTGTGTGTGTGTGTGTGTGTGTGTGTGTGTGTGTGTATGTGTGTGTGTGTTCGTTCTGCATAGGATTGAGCCAAAGGAATTACTTATCTAAACTCATTAAGTGAAACAGAAAAGACTAACAAATTTTCTGTTCGTCATTGAACACAACAGCAGCCTTAAACAATGAATTATCGCAGTAAATAAAATACCACAAGGATCGTGCTGAAGGTAAGCAGGATAGGCCTGGCCAATAAAATATGAAGACACAAAGAATGTCCACCCTCCCCATTAGTTAATGCCTTCCCAGGAGTTTAACGTCATTGAATAAAATAATAATAATATGAGAGATAAATATTGAAATTATTAAAAATTATAATTACAAGTTATCATTCATCACAGACATGATCATCCATATGGAAAAAAAAAAACAAAAAAAAATAGAGTTAGTAAGACTGTTCAGTTATAGTTGGCCTGTTAGAAGCTACAAATACCCAAACTGAGAGTTTTCCCTCTATACCAGGAATAGTTAGTTGGAAAGTATAATTTTTTAAAAAATTAGAAAATCACTCGTAGAATTTAAAACTATACAAAATAGCCAGAAATTAACAAGACAGGTACAAGTTCTATGTAATGAAAACAACACGATCTTACGTACAGGGAAAACATCACACAAATATTTTGGTAAATGTGCAATATAATATTCTTGGGTGCCAGGCTTGGTGTTGCAGAGAATCGAAATCAGCACGGACCTAATCAAAGCTGGCATTTTGGGGAAACTGCGTCACCAGTGGGGATGGAGGGGAGAGAGCAAAGGCGGCTGTGATGGGGTCACAGCGACAGCATGTCAGGTTTCTTCCAACAGGGCAAGGGGAGCCCAGCGCAGCACCCTGTGTTTTGCTGGCTCCCACACATACAGCATGTGTCCTGTCTGAACCTGCCGCATCCCCATTATGTTACAATAACCATGTGGAAAGATTAAGCAAGTCAGGGTATTCTATTCTTTATACATTCCAACAGTTCTGAAAGAGATACTTATTATTTGCCTTTACACCTCACACATTCATATTGTAACTTCAAATACGTCTATTACAGCTCGTTGGGAAAGCTAAAGAGAATTACTACACAGTATCTAACCTCAGAAGGAGGCCAAGTATGTGTTTTCAGGCCAAGTTTAGTCTCGATCTCGACTGTTCTTTATGCACTGTTAGAAATCAACGGGGGCAAAAAACGATAATAGAAACAAAATGCTCATATATTTTTAAAAACAGAATAAATAAAGGATGAAGTTAAATATTAGGAAAAACATCAGTGAATTCAGGCAAACTTTTTCCCACCATTGTTCTGCAGGAGAAGCGTATTTGAATAACTTTCATTCAAGTGCTTTCAGAAGGCTCAAGGCCATATGCTTCGAACGGTAACGTTGAAACTTACATCTGAATGGCACACTTGTGTCTAAAGGCTTGACACCATGAAAAGAAACCCAGTTAGGTCGGGATGGATAAGAGAGAAAGACTTTTTAAAACCGCCTTTTCCCCCTGCACTAGAAATTGTTTGTTCGCCATGTGTAATTGCTTTTGAAAAACGGAAACATTTCAAAGGCAGAAAAGTACGGAAAAAAATAACATAGCAAATACCTGCGAGCTGCCATCCACAGCTGTAGGAAAGACCCTCCCTCTCTTCACAGAAGCAACTGGCTTCCAGTCCTTTTCTGCACTTTTACCATATCTAATACGCTAAACAACATGCAGTATTGTTCCATATGTTTTAACCCTACAAAACTGCATCTTACCACATACCCAGGATTCATCGGTGTGCTATTTCTCACTTGGTTTGATGTTTTAGACGTCTACCTCTGCTAGGACATCTACGTCCAATTCATTTCATTAATTTCTGATTAATATTCTCTCTGGGGGCGCCTGGGTGGCTCAGTCGGTTGAGCATCCAACTCTTGATTTCGACTTAGGTCATGATCCCTGGGTTGTGGGATCGAGCCCCACGTCAGGTTCCATGCTCAGCATGGAGCCTGCTTAAGATTCTCCCTCTCCCTCTGTCTCTCTTCCCTACTCATTCCGTCTCCCTCTCTCTCAAAAAAAAAAAAATTCTTCTGTCTGAATACACTACAAGCTAAATATTCATTTTTCTAATTTGGTCACTTATTAGTTGCTTTCAATTGTTAACCACTACAAAGGATGCTGAAATGAATATTCTGGAAACTGTCTCCTTGGGAACGCTCACTGAAATCTCTCCAGGTAGATCAAGAAAGTGGCATTTCTGCTTCAAAGGTTTGCATGATTATAACTTCCTAAAGTAATTATTCTATTTTTTTTCTCCCAGCAGCAGAGTGCCAGCCTCCTTCCTTCTACAATTCCGATTCAGGTATGCCCACCTTATAGTTGCCAGTCCCATGGCTGTAAAATTGAAACCCCTCGAAATAATCTACAGTCTTCTCATGACTAGGGAGCCGGAGTATCATATATCTTCGTTTCTGTATGGGGTATGTATACTTCATGCTTTATAGAAGACCGAATTTCTTTTTTTCTTTAAATTCATTTTGAGAGAGAGAGAGAGAGAGAGAGAGAGAGAGCACTGCACATGAGCAGTGGAGGGGCAGACAGAGAAGAGGGGGGAAAATCCCAAGCAGACTCCATGCTGTTAGTGCTTAGCCTGACACAGGGCTTGAACTCATGAACCGTGAGTTCATGACCCGAACTGAAATCAAGAGTTGGATGCTTAACTGACTGAGCCACCCGGGGGCCCCACAGGAGACAGAATTTCTATTAGCTCTATTCATTGCAAACATCTTCTCCTGGTCCTGTGTCTTCATCTTTTAAAGTTGTCTTTGCATCACTGAAATTATAAATTTTAATGTTCTAAAATTGTCAAACTTCCTTTTTTAAATTTTTTTTTCTTCAACATTTATTTATTTTGGGGACAGAGAGAGACAGAGCGTGAACGGGGGAGGGGCAGAGAGAGAGGGAGACACAGAACTGGAAACAGGCTCCAGGCTCTGAGCCATCAGCCCAGAGCCCGACGCGGGGCTCGAACTCACGGACCGCGAGATCGTGACCTGGCTGAAGTCGGACGCTTAACCGACTGCGCCACCCAGGCGCCCCTCAAACTTCCTTTTTTAGTTAGCGCTTTTTGGGTCTAAAGTTCTCACAAAAAAAAAACATGAGCCACAAAGGAAAAGATTTAAAATTGTAGTGTAACTGCTGGTGGAAATGTAAATTGGTTGAGCCACTATGGAAAACAGAGGTTCCTCAAAAAATCAGAAATAGAACTACCACAGGATCCAGCGATCTCACTTCTGGGAATATATCCGAAGGAAATGAAAACACTATGTCGAAGGGATATCAGCAACCCCGTTATCACTACGGCATTATTTACAACTGGAATCAACCCAAGTGCCTGTCAGTGGATGATAAGTAGATTAAAAAAATATTATAGGGTGCTTGGGTGGCTCAGTCGGTTAAGCATCCAACTTCAGCTCAGGTCATGATCGCACAGCTAGTGGGTTCGAGCCCCGCGTCGGGCCCTGTGCTGACAGCTCGGAGCCTGGAGCCTGCTTCGGATTCTGTGTCTCCCTCTCTCTCTGTCCCTCCTCCGCTCACACTCTGTTTCTGTCTCTGTCTCTCTCTCTCTCAAAAGTAAGCATTAGAAAAAATATTATACACACACACACACACAGAAATATTGTTCATTCATTAAAAAAAAAAAAGAAAAAAATCCTGCCATTTGTGACAACATGGATGGGCCTAGGGGGTGTTATGCTAAGTGAAAAAAGTCAGACAGACAAAGATAAATATTGTATGATCTCACTTCTATGTGGCATCTAAAAATAAAAGAATAACTGAAACAAAACAAAACAAAACAAAATTCACAGAAAAAGAGATTCGAGGGGTGCCTGGGTGGCTCAGTCGGTTGAGCGTCTGACTTTGGCTCAGGTCGTGATCTCGCGGTCTGTGAGTTCGAGCCCCGCGTCGGGCTCTGTGCTGACAGCTCAGAGCCTGGAGCCTGTTTCGGATTCTGTGTCTCCCTCTCTCTCTGCCCCTCCCCCGTTCGTGCTCTGTCTCTCTCTGTCTCAAAAATAAATAAATGTTAAAAAAAATTACTTTAAAAAAAGAAAAAAAGATTCGATTTGTAGTCAGAAGACACAGGAGGTGGGGGCAGGGGAAACTGGAGGAAGGTGGTCACAAGGTACAAGCTTCTGGCCATGAGACCAAGTAGGTGCTAGGAGTTCCCATCACAAGGGAAAAATACTCCTTTTCTTTTTCTCTGATCTATGTGAGATGATGGAGGTAAACTAAAGTTACCATGGTCATCATTTCACGATATTTGCAAACCAAACCGTTATGCCGCACAATTTAAGATTACAAGGATGCCGTACGTCAACTACATCTCAATAAAGCTGGAGAAAACACTGAAGCACGGAATGTGAAAGCCTGTATGACAGAAGTCCTCGCAAGCTACAATTCAGGCTTGACACACAGTAGCACATCTTTATAACCATAATAAGAGCTCAAATAATACGTGTCTATTAAAAAAACGATTTCAATGCAAAGGGATTCATGTATGTATTATTTATTCATTCATCCAACCATTCGTTCATTTTTTATTTTGTTCATTGTTGATTTTCTAGAATATAGGTCCCGTGATGCTGGGGATCTCTAACTATTTTATTTATTTCTGCTGGAAGACTTCCAGACACATCGCTTGTCTCTAATCGCTCACCTACTGATGAGCCAATTATTGCACCCGAAAGAGATAGGATACATATGTAACACTGTATGTATGGAGTTGTTCACTGTAGCGTTACGTATAATACCGAAATATTGCAAATTATTGCAACAGCTTTAGGAAGCTGGTTAAATAAATTGTGTTCTTTTCCTGAGCTGTCCAGGATGGGAACCACCCACTACAAATGCTTCTTAAACACATGAAATGTGGCACATGCGGCTGGGGAACTGGATTTTTGTATTTAACTTACATGTAACTGTGAATAGCCACACATGGTCTGTGGCTACCGTGTTAGTGTAGCTCTGAATCATGACACTGACCCAATCCAAAGAATTGGTTCCATTACTTTGAACTTTGTTGCCAAATAATTTGGTCAAAGAACTGTGTGTTTGTGCGTGTGTGTGTGTGTGTGTGTGTGCGCGCGCACGTGCAGAAGTAGGGGATTAGGATTCTCCTGAATTAAATTAAAATTTAAAACTAAGTCTCATATGAAAATTGTACATACTTTTTATAAGATACAAATGCCGGCTACAGTGCTAGAAATAGCGTTACTGAAATAAATTACGCACACTTGGAAAGTATCTAACCCTCCTATTTTAAGAACATCTTTTAAATTAACTTCCTATATATTTAAATTTAAAATGCTTGTTTGTCTGTACATATAGAAAATTGTGTTTAAATGAATATCCATAATATACGACAGGTACCAAATACTGTATATTTTCTATCTGAATATATGGAAATGAAACGACATAATAAACCGACGTTTATCAACTCAAAAGTGAAAGGTCTGAACCATCTGCCAAGAAGGCACACCGACCCCCAAACACAAACAAGCTGAATATCAAGTGCTACTTAAATTTTCATAACTTTTAATAGAATAGGCACTCGAGGCCATCACTGGAATATGTAGTAGGCATTCAACAAATATTTCTTAACTGAAAGGCTCAGACTCCAAGGCGCATAGCCCTCCGCCATATGACAAACTTTCAAGAGACCACAGCAGGATTCGACGGGGCCATCACACAGCCATGAGTTGGACACGAGCTTGGAAGACCTATTTTTTCAAACAGCACAAGTGCAGAAAGGTGAAAGGCAGATACAGTGGACACCCATGTCCCTTCAGAGGGACCTGGTTTTCCATCCACGTACTGGGGACACGTGTCTCCTGTCTTCCCTGTTTTGTGGTGTCCATCTGAGGCTGAATGGGTTACAAAAGGCCACTGCCTTCTGTCGCAGTGGCGTGGGGGACACAGAACTAGGACCACACCCGGGAAGCAGAGAGGACCAGGTTGGGAAGCAGCAGGAAATAGTCCTGGGCTCTTTGCATTTTGGGAACCCTTTGCCTCTCTGGTAGGAACTGCTGAAACACCTGAATATAAACTGAAATTCTTCACAGAACTTGAGAAGATTCCTTAGACCCCAGGAAATCGATCACGAACCCACATTAGGCGTGACTGTCCAGCCAGAGTCCGATACGTGAGGAAGCCCTGAGTGGCAAAATGAAGGTGGGTTTGACCCAACACCCTCTTTTCTGGGACTCTCAAAAACTCACTGATCAGAGAAGTTGGTCTGGCTATCCAGCTGACACATCTGAAGGATCAAATGTGAAGGTTCTTTGAGCTCACGAAGAGCTTCGTACATAGATTTGTTCAAAAGAACCACAATATGGAAATGCACATGTGTAAATGCAAACCCCACCCAGATCCTTATTTACAGAAAGTAAACATTTGGTGATTATAATTATAATCAAATCTGTATTTCCGATCCCCAAATAACCATGACTTTATTAAGAATAGCATATTGCCTTCATTAGAGTTAAAATGAAAAAATATGCTCACTCTTCAGAATGCCATTGGAACTCATGTTCCCTCAGGCAGAACAAACGTGCTCAGATGAATTAACGCTTTTGCTAAAAAAAATGACAAATCCCTTTATTTCTTTATTTTTAATTCGAAAGAGAAAAATGTAAATTTAAGCATATTTGAAATTTGACTAATCATTTTCTTTTCTATAGATACCCTTGGCATAATTAGTTCTAGCACTGAAATAATAAGCAAGTTCATATTTGTCCCTTCATTTCTGTAAGTCTAACTATTAAATCTGATCCTTTTTGTTTCCCGATACACGTGACTTGTTTTTGCTTGCTGACTTCCAAGGCCTCCATGTTTCTTTTCTTTTTTTTTTTAACTTTTTTTTTTTTTTTTTTAATTTTTTTTTTTCAATGTTTTTTTATTTATTTTTGGGACAGAGAGAGACAGAGCATGAACGGGCGAGGGGCAGAGAGAGAGAGGGAGACACAGAATCGGAAACAGGCTCCAGGCTCCGAGCCATCAGCCCAGAGCCCGACGCGGGGCTCGAACTCACGGACCGCGAGATCGTGACCTGGCTGAAGTCGGACGCTTAACCGACTGCGCCACCCAGGCGCCCTTTAACTTTTTAAAAATATTTTGTTTTTAAAAACTCTTTAATGTTTATTTATTTTTGAGAGAGAGAGAGAGAGAGAGAGAGAAACAGAGCACAAGCCGGGGAGGGGCAGAGAGAGAGAGGGAGACACAGAATCCGAAGCAGGCTCCAGGCTCTGAGCTGTCAGCACGGAGCCCGACGCGGGGCTCAAACCCACGAACTGGCCCAGGTGCCCCAGGCCTCCGTGTTTCTTATGGTTTATGCCCTGGAGGCATGTTTATGGGAACACCAGCAAGAAGTCAACATTTGTCACATCTTACCATTTTTACTATTTCCCCACATTTTCTTTCCCCACCTTTTGAGAAAGAAATGGAGGGTCACACTGCTGTCCCCATGCCTGTTCTCTGCAAGTTAACACTGTCAGTGACCGCGCTCTGAAACACTAAGGCGAGTCCGGGGGGCGAGCCATGTGCTGGCCGGGAAAAGCGCATCCAGTGGTCACTGTCAACACAGGTGCCCATGCGACACGGAGCCGGCCCCACCACGTGCCGGTCTACAGCACAGCTCACGACCGCTCTGTGCTCCCTGGCTCTGTGTTCATGCTCACCAAGCTGCCCTCGGCTATCTGGAGGCACGTGCTGCGTGTCTTTAATGCCTCCTGAAATGTGTCCAGGCTCAACCGAGTTAAGTTTTATTTTTAGACCAGAGAGAGGCAAGAAGTCAGATGAGCTACTGTTTTGTAGTCTGGCCACTTTTTCCTTCCTTTTCTTCCTTTCTCCTTTCTGGAAAGCCTGACGGTAAGACCTCGAGCTTTCCTAACGCAAGCTGAGCCTTCACAACAGATGCTCAAACCCAAAGAACAGTCCATCAGAAGGCAAGGAGAGAGCCCGACTGCATTTCAGGGGTCATCCACCATCTTTGACACTCACTGGGGGCATGTGTTCACTCTGTACGATCAGAGGCTTGTCAAAACTCATCAAAATATATACATTTGAAATGGTGCCTCTTATTGTGTGTGAGCTTTACCTCAATAAAGCTCATCTGAAGTCTTAGAGCACAGGTTACAGGGGCTGCTCACCTTGTGACAAGGACCCTTTGGGCCACGCTGGCCTTCTAACTAGATCCCGAGAAAGTGGAGGCATCGAGTGGCCAAAGGCCAGGGCTTGACCAGCGCCATATTGGCCCTTTTCTTCAGGGATAGGGTTAAGCTGGACTACAGTGTCTCCTCCCATTAAAAAACAAGGAGAAATAACCGATTTTAATAAAAGTATTTAAAAATACTACACACTGGTTAAAAGTGTTCAGTGTAAGTGAGCTACTGCAGGGAAAAATCAGTAACTTCTCTTTTAAGTGTCTCAATTTCTGAGATCTCCTAAAAGTTCATCAGAAGGCCAATCTCTTCCGGTACGTTTACAGTTCAAGATGGTAAGCGAGAAAATATCATAAAAGAGAACCCATGCAGGGATGCGCCTTTCCACCGTCTAATTTGAATGACCAGATCCAAAAGGCATTTCTGGGGACTGGAAGGAGGTATGAGGTAAGTTCAAGATATACTTCTCAGGGGACTGAACTGTATTATGTTCCAAGAATTCCAAGCAGGGGAGACAGAACAGATCCACCTGTGGCTAACATTCTTAAGGTTGTACTTGGGTGATTTTATTACCTTCAAAGGAAAAAAGCAAAGGTTTACGACGAATACAGATGCATGCTTGTTAGTCCTGGCACGTGCAAGGATGTAGAAGGGTGTCTGTCACCATCAAAATACTGCTTTTCACTGATGAAAGACTCGGAGTCCAGACTCTTCTTTCCAGAAGGATTTTTTAAAACAATGTAATTAAAATGTGGATTAGGGGGAAAAGTTTGTTTTTCTCTGCCTGAACAAGTCAGTTTATTTGAAGAGGTTTAGAGCAGTGTTTCAGCTGGCTTCATGAACAACAGCCCCTTCTCAGCCTTACAGGATGCTCTCCTTATGGAAGCAATTACCACAAATGTATTGCTTCTTCTAACCAATAGCTCTATTAAATCTACCTCCACGAATTACAGGATTCTCACTAAGCCATTGATAGTAACACTTTAATTAAATGGTCCAGCTCCATACGGATTTCATTATTTTGGCCAACATATTGCTCAGGTGATACAATTAAGTACAGAGATGGGGTGCCAGGGTGACTCAGTCGGCTGAGCGTCCGACTTTGGCTCGGGTCACGATCTCATGGTTCTTGAGCTCAAGTCCCACATCGGGCTTGCTGCTGTCGGCACAGAGCCCACTTGGATCCTCTGTCTCCCTCTCTCTCTCTCTGCCCTTCCCCTGCTCATATGCAGTCTCTCTCTCTCTCTCAAAAATAAATTTAAAAAAGTTAAGTTAAAAAAAAAAAACAACAAAACATCAATAAAGCATCTCTCACAGACCTAATCCAGAAAAGTAAAAAAAAGATAACAGGCATAATTTTAGACAAAGCACCCTCAGGGAATGGCTTTCCAGGGGACCTGGGATGCCTTGATCCCAGGGGGGCTCCCCAACTCTTTTTAAGTAGTTACATAATAATTACATCCCG
Organism: Herpailurus yagouaroundi; assembly: GCF_014898765.1. NCBI lineage: Eukaryota > Metazoa > Chordata > Mammalia > Carnivora > Felidae > Herpailurus > Herpailurus yagouaroundi. Next base: position 5,021,542 of record NW_024412377.1, on the reverse strand, counting down.
AACCCTCAGAGGTACATATGTACTGGTATGCAACGGAACATTCTACAGTTTCCAACATCTGTTGCAATAAGTTTCCTCCCAAACTATGATGTTCCAGAGCTGATAAGAAGACCTACCGCACCTATGTTCAAACACCAGTGCTGGTGACTCTCGGGGATCACAGAACCTCTGGGAGTTTAGTCACACCTGGCACCCTACGGGCTTTCTGAAACGCTTTGAGTGGTAGAACACATGAAAAAGCCTTGTTATTCCTGTCTTCTTAGAGGGAAACCAGAAATTATTACCTCCAAACACTTGCTTTCTGCATCTTTATTTTTGTTATTTTTAATTTTTTAGTATTTTATTTTATTTTATATTTTATTTTACTTTATTTTACTATTTTATTTTACTTTACTTTACTTTACTTTACTTTACTTTACTTTATTTTAATTTTCCTTTGCGCATCTTTATGTGGAAGCCTGGACCTATCAAGAGACAGAATGACGCAAGTGGAGAACACGGACTCCGACACTTCCTGTTCGTGAAGTTCAGTCATTGCAACTCTCTGCATCTGTTTGCCAATGCTTAAAAGGGCAGTGATACTGATGTTGCAAGAAGGATCGTGCGAGTGCAGGGAGCATGGAGAAGAACCGTGAGTGTCTGTTATAGGGTCCTGCATCGTAACTGCCATGAACGCAGAGCAGTTTTCCTTCCTCTGCTTCCCCAGTCCCAAAGAAGATGTTTAGAGCCCCTGACAGAGCGAAACGTGCTACAGTGAAGACTGACCCTTGAAGAAGAACTCTGCAGAAGGTTCTGGCATTGAGGGTGTCTGCAGGTTCAGAAAAAAATAAACACACAACTAATTCTACCTGTGGGGAGTCCAGAACTATATCTCAAAGTAGGTGACTCTAGAGCTGAATTTTCAAAGACAAACAGGAATTCTGTGGGCACAGGGGACAGTGGGAGCGAGAAAAGAGAATACTGTCAAGAATCAACCATAGCGTTCCATGGACTGAGTGGCAAGGAAGCTGAGGAAATTTGAGGCACGTCATGGTGGCAGAGGGGTGTCATGTGAGTGCTAGTGCAGGTGGCAGTCATGGGTCTGGGAAGGCTGCAGCATGTGCTGTCTCAGGAAAGTGACACAGGGACACAAGGCGTGGGACAGGGGATGTATGGAGCCTGGGTGCAGAAGACCAGATGCGAGGGTGCCAGGCACGGGGCAACAGCACTCCAGGACGGCCGACAGTCAAGGGAATCAAGTTCACGGCAAAGACTGATGCAGACACATCCTGCGGTCGTACCAAGGGACTTAGTCATCAACGAGCTGACAGATGTCCAAAGAAGAAAGGTTTATTCCAAGTAGTTGATCATTTAATGCAATTCTCTCTCCAACGTCACAAATGTGGACGGAAATCACTGCCAATGAGACCTTCTATAGAACAAGGGTCACATCTAACGTTTCCCAGCCACACTCACACCAGTGTCATGTTTGTTAGTGAGTGACGCAACTGGGGACAGGGAGTTTGAGATTCAGCAGACTGTTAGCGGTTCGTTTTCTCAACAATCAGGGCATTTCGTAAGAAAATTGAGATATGTTGTTTCCGAACTTAAAAAGCAATCAACCCTTGGTCAATTTCAGAAACAAAGAAGGTTTGGTTATAGTTTTAATGGTCAGATAGTGCTTAGTTGCCATTTAAGGGAAAGATAACCACTCAATCTGTTACAATTTCAGAGAGCACCACTGTGGGTAGGGATTAATCTGCATTCTCGCTTTGGGAACTCAGGAATGTCAAGGCAGGACCTCTAGGGTTCTACCTGCAGAAAGTTTCTAGAGTCCCAGGAAAACGAAATACTAGCCAATGGTCTGCCACTGGATGAGGGCATTTCAAAGTCCCAAAGGGGAAATCCATGAAGGAAAGAGAGCTGGAGGGGATGTACGAGAGGCAGGAGCTCACTGGAAGTTCAGGTCTGTTCGGGACCCTGCAGATGTTAGCTGGAGAGACACGGGTCTCTGCATGTCACGGGGCTACACGACCCTAGCCTCCTGCCAGCCACTCTACCAAACACTCCTGCACAGTGAAAACTGTGAAGCCAAAACAGCCAGGCAGCTCTGAGGGCCCTCGGAGGGGCAGCGAGTGCTTGCCACTTAAACATCAGGCTACTCCAAATGTGGTCAAGAGTCATAACCACAAGGACAGAGCTCAGATTTCAGATTCCAGAGGTGATGGAGCAAAGATCCAGAAACAAATGAATGTGTGCTTAAAAATGGAATCGTCTTTGGAAAGCAGACACCTCTGGGTATGAGACCCAAGTGTGGGAGAACGTACAGTTGTTTCTAGATATTCACTGCACCATCTGGTGAGAAAACTGCTTTCCATTTTGTTTCACTGTCTTCAAACTTGGTCTTGTGATCTGCGATGCCCCTCCTGTCATGGCGGTTCCATTTCTCCTCTCAACTAACGTAAAATTTGGCCCAACGCTTCGCAGGGAAAGTGACGTGAGCCACTTCCGAACAGAAGCTCGGAGGGCCAATACAGGACTCTGCCCTCTTCGCCGCCATTTGCTGCGGGCCCGGCAACGTTCCGCGTGGGAATGCTCCCTCAGCCTGCGATCCGGAGGAAGAGGAAGCTCAGCGAAGTGCAGCCAGTCATCCAGGACCGAAACGCAACGTGAGCAAAGAAGCCCGACTCTGCCGGATGTCGTCGGGATTTCAGGATCGTTTGTCACGACAGCATAACCTCACCTAGCCTGACTAACACACCGGGTCGTAACATCTGTGATCCTTTCTAGGAATTACAAAATAATCCCCAGAGAGCAGAGCCCATCGCTGTTATGTAACACCACTGGCTTTATGAATTCCTTTCGAAATTTTCTTTTTTTTTTTTTTTTCCAGTATTATCATCCTCGCCTACAAAGCCACCACCTGTAATTATGGGCTGCTGCCTGCAGATGTAGAGTGAGCTGCGCCAGCCTGGGCCCCCAGCACACATGCATGCAATCAGCCCTGCTCCCTCTCCTCCCAGGGCAGGCAACAAAGGCGGACAAGTAAATATTATGGTCCCATGTTTATTTTTAATTTCACAAAAGCTCATTTAAATGCAAATCACAGATGGCTCTGGGATTCTAGGCGAGTTGCCAGGAAGTTTCTTTAGGGCCTGAAGTCTGGGCACAGTCTTGACTTGACTGCGCTTTCAACATATTTCAATGATTAAAGGGCCTGAGCCTGAAGAAGTATTTCAGAGCTGCTGCTATTAAGAAGTATTAAAGCTAACTGGCAAAAACTACCACTCTAATAGCGTGCTCTTAAAGGGACAGGATAATCAGGGGCCGCTGGTGCAAGACCAGAGCTAAAGCGGTCTATGCAGATGGACACTCAGCTCAAGAGGCATAGGGGTCCAGTTACAGATGCTCCGCCAGCTTCCTAAACCAAGTCCACGGCCGCCACGCCTCGTGCAGGCCATAACTATTTCCACATGGGATTGTATTCTCCCACCCAAGCTTTAACTACTGGCCTATATATATATATATATACATATACATATGTATATATATATATATACACACACACACACACACACATATATATATACACATATATATATACATATATACGTATATATATACGTATATATAATTTAAAATATATTATATATAATATAAACATATTTTACAAAGCAGATTCATTATGAGTAGATAACACTGGTTTTTTTCCTCTCTGTATACTGACGCAAAAATATATGCGTCAAAATAATATATGAAGAAATCATTCTTCTAGAAAACCTGAGTAGCTAATACTTGAACTTTCCTGGCAAAACTGTCTTCCTAATTTAGAAATACTACCTTGCTGCCTGCTAAAGGTGGTATGGTATGTGTTTGAACCTGGCGCCCGACGAGACCATGAAAACAGTCCCGCAAATGCTGTTCCTTGCTGCCCCTCTCAGCCAGAAGACAGGCGGGCGTCGGTCAAACCAATGCCAGTTTCATTTCAGCCGCACGCGGCTCCCACAGGGAGGGGCCTGGACTTCATGAAACCTCCCTCCGTGGAAGTTAGGAAGATGGAGAAGCTCGCTCGTGCCGTCCCCGTCACGAAGGTCACGAGGTCACCACTTCCAGGCGCTTCATCAGTGACTTCGGTGAGGGTCCGAAAGGCCCTTCAATAAGAAATGCCACCGGCAGTCCTCCAGCAGGGGGAGTCTGTTGGGGGAGGGCGAGGACAGGAGCCAGTGAATTTTCAAAAGCAAGGACAACTGAAGGCAGAAGGCAGGTCAGCACCAGCTGACACACCTGCTCAGTACAAAATGCTAGGTGGCATCTATGAGGGAGACGGCTGAAGAGCCACCTGACCAGGGTGGAGGAAGCCAGGGGTCCCACTGACCACGAGGGAACCGCGGGCAAGCTGAGATGCTGTCGGGTTCTGGAGGCTTGTCACAGCATCCTAGAGAACAGCTTCCTGGTGAAGCTGTAGAACCGGGGGCACCCTGCAGGCTCTGGCTCTCCCTGGGCACACGCACCTGCCGGCACGTGCCCTCCCGCGGGGGAGACGCCGATACAGGACCCGAACCGGAGTCTGCCCCGGTTAACCTTCATGGCCTCCCTCTGCACTGAGTTAGGGCGCCCCCACTCCCACCACCCAGCACCACACCAGAAGTCACCGGACCTCCATCACCCCAGTGTCTGTCTTCTCCACTAGAATACGAACTCATGGAGGACACAGCAGAGTTCCTAACCTAAGTCTCTATGGAAGACACACTTGATGAGAAAACGGAAGCCGGGGGGCCTCAGCTCTGGATCCTGTTTCTACCCCCCTCCAGGCATGCCACCCTCAGCCCCTCCCATGGGAGCGCCTCCCACTGGCAGGCAGCTTCTCCACAGCAGAGCCCGAAGTTTGCTACTGCTTGGGAGGGCGCGGAAGTTGCACAGTGCAAAAGCAAATCCCAACCTCGTGACCCCATGGAGCTCAAGGCTGAGCAGGTAGTAGACAATGAACAAGTGAAAAAGGCAACGTGCATAGAAATTGTGGCAACCGCGTCAGGGGGTTAGGACACGGAATCACTGACTATTTGGCTTGCGGAGTCGGGTTTCTCCAGGAGTGACAACTGAAACCAAGACCGAGGACCCAGAAGGAATTGAGGGAGGGGTAGGTCCAGCCAAGGTGTTTCTAGAAAACTTCAGTGGACCCTGAACTCGGTGGCTAAATGAGTATGGTTCAGAAAAACACGTGGCAGTAGACCTAGAGGCGGGGCATGTGTCTGCGGCAACCAGCTGCATGGGTGGCCCCCAATGTTCCCCTCCTGCTGGTGCTCACGCCCCTGTGGTACCTCCTCCCCCTTGGGTGTGAGCTGGACCCAACGGGCAAAAGCGATGGGTCAGATGGCACTTCCAAGATGAGGTTACAATGACTATGGCTTTGTCTTGCTCTCAGTTTCTCTGTTGCTGGTACTTTGTTGCCCTATCCCTCACTTGCTCTGAAGAAGCTAGTAGCCATATCCTAGCTGCCTATGGAAAGAGCCAAGTAGCAAGGAACTGAGTGAGGCCACCTGCCAATAGCTCATGAGAAACTGAGGCTGTCAGACCGACAGTCAACAAGGGATTAAACAGTGCCAATGACCACTGAGTGAGCTTGGGTCCACTGCCAGGAAAGCCTTAAGATACAATGTCCCAGCCAACACCTCAACCACAGCCTAGAAGAGTCAGAGAGTCCAGCTAAGCTGTGCCCAGATCCCTGGCCCACATAAACTGTGAGACAGATGATAAATGTTGTTCCGAGTCACTAAGTTTTGGGGAAATTTGTTATGCAGCTATAGCTAACTACTACACACACCGAGCTGGAAAACTGAGAGGCAAAGTTGGACAAGCAGAGGTGACCCACACATTAGAGGGAAGAAGCACACCATCCCTAACCTTTGACCCCAGGCTGGAGAAAAAGGGGTGGAGGTCATGTTAGCAGAGTCTAGAGGTTACTATGCAGAACCAAACTGGGCCTGTCCATCAGGAGCTGGCACCACAGAAGAGAAGCAACTATGAGGTTACAAAGAAGGGAAAACGTATTACTGGTTCTCTCTTCCTATGTCACCCAAACTTCTGCCAGTGCCAGGGTCACCTGCACCCAGCTGGAGCCAGCCAGACTCTAAAGCCTGGGACACCTCTTGCTGGGGCAGTCCCTGTGATATAGAGCATCAAACAGTCAGGGATCACCTGTGTTCATCAAATAGTCAGGGATCACCTGTGTTCTCTCTATGGGAATCTGTCTCAGGTCAGGACACCTGGGTTTCCCCTGGTTGTCATTTGTTTTTCATTTCTGCATGATGACCCCTTCTCCTATCTCCATGCAGAGGGGCTTCCCTGGATGCTCCCTGTCTCTCTCCCCTTACTTTACTCACTCCTTCTTGTAGAGCAGAGCAGTGTGGCCAGTGGGACTGGAGAAGGTAAGGCCTCTGTGGTGGGCTGGACAATGCCCCACCCAAGACATCTGAACCTGCAAATGCATGGTAAAAGGGGCTTTGCAGATTGATTCAGTTGAGGACCTGGGGGTGGGAGGCTACTCTGGATGGACCCCGTGAGGTAGACCCACCAAACAGGGCTTTTTATAAGGTGAAGGAAGACGGATCAGAGAAGTGATAGGAGATGTGCCTTTGGAAGGAAGGGGCTGGAATGATGAGGAACAAGGAAGGCAGGAAATGGATTCACCTACAGACCCTTCCACAGGAATCACCCTGCCCATTCCTTGATTTAACCCCCAAGGAAACCAATTTCACACTTTGGGCCTCAGGCCCCATAAGAACAAATCTGTGTTATTCTAAGCCACAAAAGTTGCGGTAACTTGTACAGCAGCCATAGGAAACCAATGCTGCCTGCTCACCTTGGCTAGTCCTCGCTGGCCCTGTAGTATCTTCCTGCCACAGGGAATGTGAGTGTTGATGGCGGCTCCTGATCATAGACAAGGGTCCACACCGGCGAGGCATATTGAAAAGGGTCAGCAAAGCGCTAGCAAACTCCTTTGCTCTCAGGTCTAATGGAGATACTTTTGTCTCTGGTTCAGAGTCACGAGTGTATCTCTCGGTTGGTTTTGAGAGAACAGGGAGCTGATAGGAGAAGTGCTCCTAAAACCTAGTAGGTCTCACGTGTGTGAGAGCATTCAGTAACTGTTGGTATGAACACAATGTATATAAATACATATACTGCCAGTTCTGTTTTCGTGGAAGGCGCTGACTGAAACACCTCTTAACACCAAAAAAAAAAGGCCATCACAGCCATATTAATTTTGATAAAGCAGACTGCAGAACAGGGACCATGATCAAAGATAAACAGCCACATTACATAATGGAAAAAGGTCAATTCTCTAAGAACTCATAATAATCCTAAATGTGTAAAAAAAAATTTTTTTAAAAAAAGAAGAAAGGGGCGCCTGGGTGGCTCAGTCGGTTAAGCCTCCGACTTCGGCTCAGGTCATGATCTCACGGTCCGTGGGTTTGAGCCCCGCGTCGGGCTCTGTGCCGACAGCTCAGAGCCTGGAGCCGGCTTCAGATTCTGTGTCATCCTCTCTCTCTGCCCCTCCCCCGTTCATGCTCTGTCTCTCTCTGTCTAAAAAATAAATAAACATTAAAAACAAATTGAAAATAATCCTAAATGTGTACACACCTAACAACAGAGGGCAAAATACGTGAGGCAAAAATTGACAGAACTGATAAAATGAGCAAATCCATGATTGTAGTTGGTGACTTCATATTCCTCTCTCAGGAACTGATAGATTAAGCAGGTAGGAAATCAGTAAGGGTATAAAGGACCTGAACAGCATGATCCATCAACTTGACCTAGCTGACATTTATACAACACTCCATCTCACAAGATCAGAATACACTCTTCTCAAAAATTCATGGAAAATTCGCCATGATAGACCACATTCTGGACCTAAAACCAACCTGGACAAATTTGGAAGAACAGAAATTATACAAAGTGTGTTCTCAGGCCATGAAAGAAAGAAACTAGAAATCAGTAGCAGGAAAATGGCTGGAAGAGCCCCCAAATATTTGGAAATTAAACAGTATACTTAGAGATAACCTTTCAGCCAAATTAGAAATCTCAAGGGAAGTTGCAAAATATCCTGAACAAAGTGAAAATAAAAAATCCACCTATCAGAATTTGTGAGATGCAGCCAAAGCAGTGCTTAGAGGCAAATTGGTTGCATCAAATGTGCCTGTTTTAGAAAAGAAGTAGATCTAATATCAGTAACAAGCTTTCATCTAGGGAAAGGAGAGGGAAAAAAGAGCAAATTCAACATAAAGCAAGCAGAAAGAAAGAGATAAAATTAAAACAGAAATTAATGAGATTAAAATGAGGAAAATAATAGGGGCACCTGCATGGCTCTGTCAGTTAAGCGTCTGACTCTTGGTTTCAGCTCAGGTCACGATCTCACGGCTTTGTGGGTCTGAGCCCCACACTGGGCTCTGCTCTTGGAGCACGGGGCCCGCTTGGGATTCTCAGTCTCCCTCTCTCTCTGCCCCTCCCCGACTTGTGCTGTCTCTGTCTCTCTCAAAATAAATAAATACATTTCCCTCTTTAAAAAAATGAGGAAAATGATAGAGAAAATCAAGACACAGTAGATCTGGTTCTCTGCAAAGATGAATCGATTTGAGACACTTCTAACCGAGCTTAAAGTAACAATCTTAGGATAAGGGAGGGATTTATACCATATTTGTTTTGTGCAGTACCTGCCTGTAAAGGAATTATGCCATTTCTGCTTCCCAGTTCCATAAGAGAATCAGTTAGGGTCTAAAGCCAGAAACTGTCAGTGGAATGTGGTCACGAAGCCTACAATTCTGGCAACCGTCAGTGGGCGCAAAGCTCAGGACAGCTCCGTGGAGAGATCCGGGCGGTGGTCCTGAGGAAGGGGCCTGTGTGGCATTGGCTTCCTTCTTGCCACTCAGTGCTTTGCTTTATCTAACCACGCTCTCTTCACAGAAAGGTTTCCTGATTTTCCAAGGGTTGGTTGGTCAGGGTATAAAGTGACTGTAGTTCTTGAGTTGTTTTATTCTTTCTCATTAAAAAGCAAATACAGGAAACAAGAAGACAGAGAACCCCCACGTGATTTTTGCCTGCCTCTGGGAAAACAGTGAGCGTCCATGTCCTTCTAGTCGGGGCCCCACAGTCAATGCCGGTGGCTGAATTTGCTCAGCGCTGCTCCATAACGAACACCCTCACCCCGCCATCCATAACCACACCACCGCTGGAAACCTTCACTTCTCCGTGGACCACGATCCCTTTCCCTTCCGATATTTTCCAGAAGAGCTTTTACATCGGTGCTCTGCACTCTGAACACACAGTCATAAAAGTCATAAAAGTCATAAAAGGAGACAAGAGGGAAGACCTTGGGATCATTTCCTCCAAACCCTTCATTTTACAGATCAGGGCATTTGCACGGGGAGGGCACAGAAGGGCCTGGAGTCACAGGGCTCCTGACTCCTGCTGGAGCTAGACTCAGCTCCCATCCCCAGCTTCCCAGGTCATGTCCCCTCTTTGTTCCTGTTGGCGTTTTCTCACCGCCCCCTCGGGACAGGTGCCTGTTGTACATATTCCTGCCTTACACATATAATTGAACACCAGAAGCGGGAATGGTTCCACCTTAGGCTTCAAAAAGCCCTATGCTTTCCGTAACACTAGCCCTGGCTTTACTTTAAATTATAATCCAGCACATGTGGCTGCAGACTCTGTGTCAAAAATGTAGTTCCTCCTTGGTCTGCCATTAAAGTCCAGAAAATCACCTAAGATTTCACTTTATGCAGCTCCGGGAGAGCTCAGTCTTCCATTTGACGGATCACTGCAGTGAGAAGGGAGGGAGTGCCCAAAGACTTCCACAGCGGCTAGGAGTGCGGGATCTGCCGTCAGGCTCCCCGGGTCTGAACCTATGCCCGACACCCAAAGGTGGGTAACTCGGGAGCCACCTGCTGCCTCTCCCGGCCTCAGGTTCCTCTCCCCAGTAGAGACAACGGTGGATGTTTCCCTGAGTTGAGATGTGTAACGTGCCTGGGAAAGCAGACGTTAGTTACCTCAGTGCCAATGAATTAGTAAATGTGCATCCGTTGGTTATCATCAACCTGTTTTCTGGAAATGCATTTCTTAACAAAAGACATAAACGTGAGGGTGGTTCTGTTGATTTCCTGATCTCCTTTTGCTTTCTGTGGATCTGCATCACATGGTCTTGCCTGGGAGAGCAGATAACTCCCCTTTAGTCACACAGCCTCCATGCAACCCGCAGCCAACTAGACTCCTTAGAAGTCTTTGAGGAACTCTGTTACGTCCTGCTGCTTCCGTCGGGGTTTACGTGGCTCACCTCTTGCCTTTCATCCATTCAAAGTAAATCTAATCCCAGTGTTCTAACTGGACAAGATGGCACTGGGCTTTTATTCCACTTGCATCACATTCAGTGTCTCCTGTAGACTCCCATCATCGACACTGCGTGGGGACGCCCTCAGCACCACCTCTGCACCACGCAAGACTTTGATTTAAAATGCGGGACACGGAGAGCCGGTGCCCTCGACGAGGTGCATCCGAAGACTTCCTCTCACACGGACCCAGGATCCTGTGTGCAGCGGATCTGCCCGCTCCGTCGGGGACGACCCCTCCAGCTGGCACTGCCTTCCCCGCCACATTTCTCTCTCTTGCCCTGAAGACAGCAGGCAGGACCTCAAGAGCCCCGCTGACACAGACACCTCTGCCTCCAGCGTCCCCCAGCCAAACAGCCCATCGCGAAAGAGCATGTGTTCCCGCCAGACCTTTGGTAAATGGGAAGGTCTTGTATTTTCCTGAATATATTTTCATTTGACGACTCTTGCATTTCACACCATCTGCTGATCTGGGCACGTCTCATGCTGCCAGTCAGCTAAAATTTTATTTTTAGATGCCAGCTTTGGGCAGACCATGAAAACCCTGTAAGGCTACATTTTCAGAGGTTCTAAACAAAGTATCTCAAAGGCATTCCAAGACCCCGAGAGGTGGACCAGATCGGAAGCGGAAATGGCGGAGAATCGCTTGGTAGATAGTCCACGAAAAGAGAAAAAAGATCTGCCAATGAACAGGATCACACCGCTGACGCTTACGTAACCGTGTCACGCACACTGGTCGGGAGAGCCGACTACAAACAGGCAACCGTACGCAAAATGCAGCGTGAGGGGGAATTCTCGAAAAAGAGAGTGAACCCTGACAGCTGAGTAAACAGAGTGCCCGGAGGACCGCAACGGACAGGATGAACATCCTTAAGTGCCTTTTCTCCTAAGAAGGTTCTGATCTTCCCTTAATCCCTCCCTCAACTGGGACTACAGAAGACAGAGAACTCGAGTTAGGAGCGCACGCAGGGGGGTTAGGAATCAATGACCCTTCAGTAAAATGTTCAGGCTTCTTTCACCAACAGCTCCGTGTCTTTGTAAAACCGTCCCAGCCGGGGCACGTCCTCGAGTATTTTCCTTGTCCTCTTTGGGACGCTCTTTGGGACGCGGCAGCCCCCCACGAGCTGAAGAATGTAATGGCACGTGTGCCTCAATTTCCCAGCCAGTTACACAGTGTGGGAAAATGTGACGGCGTTACAGGAAATCTGAAGCATCCGCTTAAAAGCCAGCCATGCGGAGGCATACCCAGGGCACCGCGGAAATCAGACATGGGAAAAGGATGAAAATCCTGAGTCTTGCCACTAGAGTAGAGACAGGGAGATCAATTAAACGCAAATTAACCTCACATTCACCAAGGACTCTCCGTGGGGTGTCTTCTGAGGCTCACTGCACAAGAAGGGAGCTGTATGTCTAAGAGAAAGGGCTGCTCTGGAAGTTGCATAAATTTCTGAGATATAACAAGTTGCATTTGGTTAAAAGAATTTTAACAGAGGACATTAAAGGGTTTTGTGGGGGGATACATTATTAGAGGGAAAACTAGATTTCTAGTTATTATTCTAGGACAAGTCTGGCCCAGTGCCTGGTGCTGTAAATAAAGTTTTATTGGAACACAGCCACATCCATTTGCTTGTGTTGTTCACAGGAGTTCGTGCACTGTGGCAAACAGAGTTGAGCCGTTGCCACTGACACCAGATGGCCCGAAAATCTGAAAATATTTACTCTGTGGTTCTTCCCAGAAGAAGACTGTGAACCCCTGTTCTGGATTAACCCAAGCCCTTCTTCAGGGCTCACGGTCTCACCCGTAAGCCCCACTGACAATCTCACAGTTGAATGACTGACGAGATGTGGCATCATGTCAAAGCACCCTCTACATTCTCGATGCGCAGCCTGGCACTGTGGATGTCCGCACTGTGGTGGACTATTTAGTGGAGAAACAGCGGAAGCAATCGTCTCCCTTTGTAAATGATTATGAGTCCACGCTTCTGGATGTCAGTGTTACTTACAAGTCTCCGAATAGATGCTAAGGTGCCTGAAGCTTTTTTTATTGTTACTGTTTTAAATCGAGTCCTTTTGGTAGCGCTTAGAAAGTCCTGGAACGTGGCACTTGTTCAAAATATGTCTCTAGATAGAGCAATGAACCTGCAATTGACGTGAATTGAGTAAGTTATCTAAATTGACAAGAACAGATTAAAATTATAACCTGAAGGATGAGAACGATACCATTTAATTAAAGCTATTATTATTGTTAAAGAAATTAGTTTTGGAAACTACTTTTTATATGCACCTCCCATACCACATCATAATTCTCTACAGTTTGGGACATGTAACTGTTGAAATAACTGATGTAGTGTTTCCCTGGATCCCCTTAAGGTTTACATGATTCGTCCATTAGCTGTTTTAGAAAATCACCATGGCATATTTTGCTGGATGTAAAGTGTTTTCACAATTTTACACCTTGGGAAATTCTCTCCTAACTTTAAAAGTTGATTATGCAGGGGCACCTGGGTGGCTCAGTCGGTTGAGCGTCCGACTTCAGCTCAGGTCATGATCTCAAAGCTCGTGAGTTTGAGCCCCGCGTCGGGCTCTGTGCCCACAGCTCAGAGCCTGGAGCCTGCTTCGGATTCTGGGTCTCCCTCTCTCTCTGCCCCTAACCCACTCACATTCTGTCTCTGTGTCTCTCAAAAATAAATAATCATTAAAAAAAATAAAATAAATAAAAGTTGATTATGTGTGCGTTACTGAAAACTAACAAAAAATAAGCGACAGAAAGCAAAGACCCAGAAAGCCACCAGCTAATGAATGGCTGCATTCACTGGACACCTGATGTGGGCCAGGCACTCAGGAATTACGTACACCCGACCCCTAATCCTCAGTCCACTGTGTCACTGGCCCTCTTTTACAGATAAGTAAACAGATGGTCAGAGGAGCTAAATCACTTGCTAAAATTCCTACAACCAATTCATGCACAACTGGGATTTGAGCTCAAGTCCTTCTGACTCCAAAATTAAAGCTCTTTCCATTACGCATCATGTGCTGTCTTGGAAAAGGCAAAACGCATTTTTTTGTTGTTCTTCTTCTGGGGGATTCAGCAAAAAATATTTTACAAAAGAATTTAACTTCATTTAACTTCTATTTGGCTCCTGTAGCACACAAGGAGGCTTTCCTGGATCTCTCTCTCCCTCTCTCCCCCCGCTTTCTCTCCTTCCCTCTCTCAGTCCCACTCCCTCCCCCTCTCTGTCCCGCCCGCGGTCGTCCTCAATCACTCTCCCTTCCTCTCTCTTTCTTTCTCTCTTTGTCTATCTCTCTCTTCCCCCCCTCATTCTCTCTCACTCTCTCCCTCTCTCTCCCTCTCCTTCCCATGTGAGAACACAGCAAAAAGGTAGCTATACACAAGCCAGGAACAGAGTTCTTCCCAAAATCCAAACATACTGGCCCCCTGACCTCAGACTTCCAGCATCCAGAACTGTGAGAAAATAAGTATGTGTTGCTGAAACCACACTGTCTTTGGCATTTTGTTAGAGCAGCCTGAGCTGACTAATACAACTCATGGCCAGGAATCTTAGAAAAACATTCTATGTGATAATAAAACTCTGACTAGTCTCTTTTATCTTTCCTTTGCTTCTTCTCCTTCCTATCTTTGGTTACCACCTTGATCTAGAGTCGGAGGCTCAGACGTGGCATAGAAGGTGAAATTTTAAGAAACCAAAGAAAAGGTGGAACACTAAATAGTTCCACTTTGACCCACAAAGGTGACATTTCTTCCTTTCCTAGAAATTATCCAGGACACCAAAAATCAAGGAAAATGCATGTACAGTTTATATTTTCAACAAAATTAGAAGATCAACGGAACCCCCAGACTCCATGTGGGCGTGAGCGCGGCCACAGGCAAGTGGGGCTCAGTGGCAGGAGGCCGAGGAAAGATGCCATGATGGGACCCTCACAGAGGAGGCTGCTGGTGCCCGACGGGAAGTAGAGAGGGGCCCGCCCAGACGTGGAAAGGCCAAGTCCTTGGTTTGCAACTGTAGGAATGTTGGCAGGAGCCTACTGCATGCAGTGTGTTCAGGAGGCCAGCCTCCAGAAGGAAGGCCCCACTGGGCACTTATGGGAGGCACCCCAGCTTCGAGGTGTGGGGGTTCTATCAGTTGGCATCTCCCTCCACAGGCTCCGTGCGGTGATCCACCTCTACACGTGCTCAGTGCGTTCTAGTGTTGGCCATGAGAACGATCAGCATTCTTTTTTTGTTTTTTTTTTAAGATTTTATTTTTAAGGGGCGCCTGGGTGGCGCAGTCGGTTAAGCGTCCGACTTCAG
>NW_024412377.1:4876568-5006775 GCF_014898765.1 Herpailurus yagouaroundi | reverse complement strand
TAAATAAACGTTGGAAAAAAAAAAATTAAAAAAAAAAAAAAAAAGATTTTATTTTTAAGTAATCTCTGCACCCAACGTGGGGCTCGAACTGACAACCCTGAGGTGGGAGAGTCACATGCTCTACTGACTGAGCCCACCACGTGCCCCCAAGAATGATCAGCATTCATAATAACAGTGTTCACATTAAAAGAATTCTGGGGGCACCTGGGTGTCTCAGTCGGTTGAGCATCCGACTTTGGCTCAGGTCATGATCTCATGATTTGTGGGTTTGAGTCCTGCTTCGGGCTCTGTGCTGACAGCTTGGAGCCTGGAGCCTGCTTCAGATTCTCTGTCTCCCTCTCTCTCTGCCCCTCCCCTGCTTTCTCTCTCTCACTCTCTCTCTCTCTCAAAAATAAATAAACATTAAAATTTTTTTTCAAAAAAAAAAGAAATCTGGAAAATGGAAAACTAAGTCGAAAGTATCAATAAAACTTCAAATTACAGTGGAGTCACTAGACTTCAAAAATAAGGGAGTCCAGTGGGCATCTAGGAAGAAAGATTATTTCTGCTATAAAGGAAAAGAAAAGAAGCCTTCAGAGTATCATTAGATTACCAAGCAGTACTTCAATACATTTCAAAAAGCAGAAATAACCTGAACAATTCTCTAATCTCAATGCAAAAACAAACAAAACCCAAGAAACCAAAACCAAAACAGAAACAAACAAACAAACAACAAAATAAAACCCCAAAACTGGAATTACTACTAGAAACAGAAAGGAAAAACCCTCTATCCCCCGGTGTGGGGGGACACTGAAGTTTCTCTCTGTCAAAAAATAAAGTCAATCAGCAAGATTATCTAGAAAATAACGATGATGAGCACACAGAAGGCATGGAGCTAAAGCAGGTTCTAGAGGGACATTTATAGCAGGTGAGCACTTCCATAAAGAAACAAGAGGGCAACACAAGAAGTTAGGACTAGAAAAGAAAAAGAAAAGCAAAAACAAAACAAAGCCAATAAAAACTACTGAAAGAAATGAATAAAGAAAAAAAAAACCGAACTAAAAAACACCCCCAAATTAATCAAATAAATTTATCCACAACTCATTCTTTGGAGAAATGAAAATAAACAAAACATTAGCTAGATGAATCAGGAATTAACAGAGAAAGGACAAGTCCCAAGAATAAGAAAGTAACCGGGGAGGAGTAGAAACAAACACAATTACAGAGGTAATTGAAACCATGAAAAGAGATTATCCAACACGGAAAATCGCTGAAACCTTGGATGGAAGAGACTGCGTTTATGAGAAAATATCTCTGACAGAAACCAATCCCACAAGAGAAAGCAAATCAAACAGAAGAATGTGCATAGCAAAGTAAGGGCATGGTATCTGGCCTAATGTGGTCTAATCTATAGGAACATTTGAGATGGAAGGGTGCTCACAATGGAGGGGAGCCCTCAGAACCGTCTGTGGCCCGAGGCTAGGGCTGCCTGTTTGCTCTTAACTATGGTCAAAACAGATGCAAAATCTTTCATAAGTTATTGGCCAAAGGAATAAAGCATCAAATTAGATTAAAAAAAAAAAAAAGACAATATGACCTACTGAGTTAATTCCAAAAATTCAAGAATGTCCAATATTACACAAGGGAAGAAATCATAATATCCTGCCCACGGGTGACAGAAACCGTCTCTTAATACATTCAAGATCCATTCTTTAAAGAAAAACAAAGAATAAAAAGAGAAAATAAAACTTCTCTAAATAGGAACAAACAGTCACCTCCCTCAAGTTATAAAACCTACTTAACCCGAAAGCCAACATATTGCTTAAAGGAAAAACACCAATCCTACTAAATAAAAACAAAACAAAACAAAATGCAACAGGTAACTATGTCTACTACCACCACCTTAATGTGAATTTTTTATGGAAGTACAATTAGGCAAAACAATTGGAAAGAAAATTAAAACTCAGAAAATGGAAATTCACTTGAAAATGATGTGATTATACGTCTGAAAAACCTCAGATCAAGTGAAAAGTGACTATAAACAATGAAAGAATTCACAAGTCATCAGAAGAAGCGTACTTACTGAAAACCTTTTGAAACCCTTCTGTCAACCTTTTAAAAAATGTGACCACAGCACCTATTTCTAAAAATGGGCCATCGAGCCAATGGCAGATGTTCACTTGTCCACCTGCAACCATTCCTCAGGAATCCTTGGTGATTGCCCTCTGTTTTGTTTAAACAAGGGTGGAATTCTCTGATGTTTCCTCACTTTAAATTCTCCTAGTCCTGCTTTATTTCCCTATGTGTTACCATAAATATCTTTTTTGAAAAAATTTTAATATTTATTTCTTTGAGAGTGAGAGAGACAGAACGCAAGCAGGGGAGGGGCAGAGGGACAGGGAGACATAGAATCCAAAGCAGGCTCCAGGCTCTGAGCCGTCGACAAATAGCCCAACGTGGGGCTCTAACTCACAAACCATGAGATCATGACCTGAGTCAGATGCTTAACTGACTGAGCCACCCAGGTTCCTCACCATAAAAATCTTTTAATGAGGTATCTTCCTATATTGTGCACCACAGAGCTTACTTGTACCTGAGCATACAAGAGAAAGGGAGCCCCACAGACACCGGCTCAGAGACTACTTGGAGGGTCTGCAGCAATCCATGATGGAAGAGGAGACCACAGTCCAACTGTGGGAGCTGGTATCTCTAGTGAGTTCGAGAGAAGCCCCAAAAGCTCCCCCACTGTTGGGAACCACAGAATATGACCCTGTTTGAAATAAGGGTCTTTGCAGATGCAATCAAGTTAAGGATGCTGCATGATCATCATCCTGAATTCACAGTAGGGCTCTAAAGACAATGACCAGTGTCCCTGTCTGTAAGGGACAGAAGGGGAGGAGGTGCAAAGACACAAAGAGAAGGAGGCCACGTAAAGACAGACACGTAGAGTTTTGAAGCCCCACCCACACCAAAGAATGCCAAGGAGTGCCAGCAACAAGCGGAAGCTGGAGCAAGGCACGAACGTGCTCTCCCTCGGAGCCTCCAGAGGGATCCGGCTCTGCCAACACCTTGGTTTTGATTTCTGTGAGAGAATAAATTTCACAGTTTAGAAAGTGCTGTTGTTTTCAGCACCCACGTTGGTGGTAATTTGTTACAGCAGCCCTGGGGAACCAATACAGTATCTCAGCGGGGAGTGGGAGGAGTGATACATAGCGACAGCCCTGTACAGGTGTGTGTGTCTATGACCACAAAACTGATACACGGGATGGCCAGATCCACCTTGTACCATGTAGCTGCTAGTGAGTGGGGCAAACTGTAGCCCCCGAGGTTGGTTAGAGAATAAGAGTGGGCTCCTCCAGGGAACAAGACATTACAGAGAAGGATGGCACAGAAGCTCAAGATGTCCTGCTATAAGTTAATACTATAAATGACTCCTTTGGCACTTCTCCCTCTCATTGTTGACAAGGGATGAGCTATATCTCAGGGGGTTCCAAAACCAGGCATTCCATTAACCTACAGGGGCTCAGATCCTCGGGTATTAGCAAACCTTCCAAACTCCAGTTGCTAGTGCAGTGTGGGCTTCTAGGACCTCGTGAGGATGAAGCTCACTGCCTTAAGTCTGGGTGGGCACACTGCAGGATGGTCAAGCAGACCAGACCTGTGCCCTGAGGAGGTGCAACCCAACCCCTGTCCTGCTCAAAACTCCATAGGTCATTTGGGACTGTGATTATTGCTATACTCCCCCAAATATTTTTATTTCCCCTTTCTCTCAGCTTCTGTAAAAGTCATCTAAACTCAGCAAAATGAATAAATGCTGTTGTCGTCTTCCTTGAAAGGAGGAAGGTTTCATTGAAGGTTAGGGACCAGCCCTGACAGATAACTGGTTTTTCATATATGCTAGTTCACTGAATCAGCACCAAGGCCAGCAACCGTCTAGGGAAGTAGGTGTTCCTGCTGCCATTTTACAGTTGAGAAAACTGAGTAAACTAAAGAATTAGTCCAAGCTCATGTAGCGTTGCAGTCTGGTTCTCCAGGAAGCACATTCTGAGACACAGTTCAGTGGGTACTAGGGAGCTCCCTTTGGATCAATGCCCGCGGGGAAGAAAGGAAGCCAGACGAAGCACAGGGAGAAGCTGAGCTGTGATGAAGGTGTGAGAACTTTAGACAAACCTACAGAAACTCCAGAGCTGCAATGGCCCACCGGAATTGCCCTGAATCAGGCCAGGCTAGATAGACTCTATAGGCCCACCTCAATCAGCCATGGATGTGGGCCATCCTTGAAGAGACAGAACCTTGAGCTGGCAGCCCTGTGAAGCTGAGGCAGCCTTAAAGAATCTAAGGGCCAACAACTCCCCAAGAGCTGGGCAGCAAATCTTTCTCTTGAGGGGTGGTCCACCTCCATGTCTACCACACACAGCTAGAAAGTGGGAGAAACGGAATCCAAACCCGGAGCCCATCTGAGGCCAAAGTCCTTTTCTGTCCACCATCTGCCATGTCAAAACACTCATGAGCTGCTTGAGAAGGATATCAAAAACGATTAACCCAGCGTCTGGCCAGCAGGATCTCACATCTCCTAGGAAAGGCAAAAACTGATGCACATCATTCTCACAAAAGGCATGCTGGGATTATCGTTGTAAAGACAGAAAGTACATCCCCTCCCTCTGTTCGGGGCCTGCCCAGTCCCCAACGCACTCCACAAACAAAACGAAATGTTTTAAGTATATTACTAAGCAGCCATTATTATTGTTACCTGATGTTTCTTGGCGCTAACCATGCACCTGGCCCAGGTAAGTCATTTTCATTTATCATCTCATTTAACCATGTCCGTGGCTAGGAAGAAACTATTATTACCATTCCCACACCACTGGTTAAGTAGCCACATTTCCAGGTCCATCTTTCCTTGCAGTGTCTCCCAGTAATTACGCACACATCCTCTCTCCACTGCACCAAATCACTGAGTTTCTGTCTACTCTTCAAAGAGGTCACTTAGAACCAGAGCAAAATTCTTGCTCAAGTTAAGCTGTAGATACATTTTTTTCTCAAGTTCATACAGTTCAGCAAATTCATTATTCATCCTGCAAGTACAAGTTAGAAGTCCTGTGTCCCCATCAGGGGACTGATTTTCTCATTGTCTTCTAGGAATTTTAAGGAGCAATTACAGGGGGCTCTGGGTGGCTCCGTCAATTGGGTGTCCGACTTCCGCTCAGGTCATGATCTCACGGTTCATGGGTTTGGGCCCCAGGTTGGGCTCTGTGCTGACAGCTCAGGGCCTGGAGCCTGCTTTGGATTCTGTGTCTCCCTCTCTCTCTTCCCCTCCCCCTCTCACACTCTGTGTCTCTCTCACTCAAACATTAAAACAAAAAAATTTAGGGGCGCCTGGGTGGCTCAGTCAGTTAAGTGTCCAACTTCAGCTCAGGTCATGATCTCACAGTCCGTGAGTTGGAGCCCCGCGTCGGGCTCTGTGCTGATGGCTCGGAGCCTGGAGCCTGCTTCCGATTCTGTGTCTCCCTCTCTCTCTGGCCCTCTCTCACTCATGTTCTATGTCTCTCTCTCTCTCTCTCTCAAAAATAAATATAAAAGAATAAAGAGCAATTACGGATGGATTCATATATGATTAGAATCAATATCTTTCACAAACTCTCCTCAAAAATAAACACTTGGAAAGGACAGAGCCTCAGATCCCGGTGTACTGTGGAACGTGGCTGTGTGGGTAGGTGACCACGTGGGGACGATCACGTGTCCAGATGTCCACCAGTGAGTGTGCCACTCAGCCAACCTGTAATCGATCTATAATGTATCGTATTTGATATGAATCTGGTGGTTTGAATGAACAGAGGGCACACAGTTTTGATGACAGAATCCAGAAGAGGACATAGAGACTGATGAAGGGTGACTGATCAGCACTGTTCATTTCTCGGGAAACCCTCTTTGTTTCATGCGCCTTTGATCAAATCTCCAAGACAAAAACTCGTGGTCTGACAGGGCTTCCTTTTACCTCTGTCCCTTCTGTCCTGTCTTCTAAACAGCCTCACAAATGCTGAAAAAGAAACCGAGGTCTCATTCCACCGGGACAGTAAAAGGATTAACTACCAACAGGAAAGTTCTGTGTCGAGCATTCTTGCTGTTTCACTGCAGGAAAGTGCCAGAACATTCTCCAAGCGGTAGATAGGATGCCCTGCAGCAAAGCGTTAATAGTGTTGCTGTTGGTCACTTGCTCCACCAAAGTCTCCCCGGTGGGTGATGGTGTTGAGCTCCGCCATTTAAAGGTGGGGCGGGGATTCCTGCCGGGCCGGGGGGACAAGGAAGGAACAGGACCGAGGAGAGCAGACGTGTGCAGTGCCTTAGATCTGCCTCAGGATTCAGTCACATCAGACACTTTCCTATTTTTACCTCTTTTCCAGGCTTACCCCCATTCCTCCCAAATTATAATGTCGTTAGACCCCATAACTGACAGTTTGCTAAAACAGGATACAGATCCCCCTCCATCGATAGCTAGATGCTACACAAAAGGAACAGTGGTTCAGTGTCCTTTCTTCCCTCTTGTGGAAAGTACTAACATCCTGCGCTTCTCCGAAGACAAGACAGTAGGAAGAGACGTCCAAATTCCCAACAATTAGTCTCCTCCAGAGCCGCAGTCCCGGCAGCTGGTAACCTGCTGCTTTCCTTTTGAGCTTCTCAGATTAGATCCTAAATGCAATTTAATTCCAGACTCCAATATACAGTTCCTGAATTATACGGCAGAAGAATCAGTTATGTAACAAATCTTCATGACTACCGATTATGTTCTTGCCATACGTGACAGACTGTATCTTCTACTTTAGGTCCAAACTAAAATTTTTCAAAGTGTATCTTAAATACGGCAAAGTATCCACCGCATACAGGAACCCTCTACCATTTATCAGAAACAGGAGTAATCCTGTTAGAATAGAACACCAATAACCACTCCTTCGCTTATCTTCTCTAATAAATATGGGTTCCCAAATAACTGGCCTGTGTAAGTAAATCTGTATTCAAATTAATCCTTGTCTCCTGGGAAAATAAATGATACACAAAATGAAAATCCAGAATGTGGTGTGAATACCAAGGAAAGGAACATTTAAGAAAAGTAAGTAAGTTTCAAATATAAAATGTAATCGTGGCATAGAAACAGGACTATTTGGCAATCCCCGGGCGGGGGGGGGGGGGGGAGCTCGGCAGACTGCCGGCAGTAATGTTGACCTACAGAAGTGTGGCCAACAGAGAAGAGAACACAAGTATATCTAATCAGATACACAGGCTGTAGCAGCCTACACCAACGCTTGAGTGACGGACTCCCTGCCCCTGTCAGGGAGGCAAGCTTCCTGCCCCGCTGCCCAATCTTGTCTCCAGGCCGGCCACCCTCACTCGTGAGCGGAAGCAGGATGCAGCACCTCAGTCTCCCTTTGCTGGATACAGCCATAAGCAAAGAAGACACCTACCTTGCTGCTCTCAGAGAATTTTTACTCAAATGTGTGCTACCTTACTGATACAAGGAACCTTCTTGTTTTCTAGTTAACCGTGCAATGCTAAGGACTTTTGGGGCTCACACTAAATTTCTGATAGATAAATAAAATAATTCATTCTTGGGGCACCTGAGTGGTTCAGTAGGTTAAGCATCTGACTTTGGCACAGGTCATGATCTCACAGTTCGTAGTTTGAGCCCTGCGTCGGGCTCTGTGCTGATGGCTCAGAGCCTGGAGCCTGCTTCGGATTCTGTGTCTCCCTCTCTCTCTGCCCCTCACCTGCTCTCTCTCTCTCTCTTTCAAATAAATAAACATTAAAAGAAAAAAAAATTAAATAATGCATTCTTCTTACATCAACAATGTAAAACTGCTTTTGGAGTTTCCTGATATTTGAGGGTCATATCAGAAAAACTGCTCTTTGACACCCAGTTAGGAAAACAAAGACGAAGTAATTACAGGAAAAGCTGGGAGACTAGTACAGTACAAAATGGATCAGAGAGCAGCTGGAAAAAAACTTCTTCCTCTTCCACAAATAAACTCTGTTCAAATAGTGTTCTTTTTCTTCCATTCCCTTGCCCCCTCCTCTCTCCTCCTGCCCTTCTTCTCCGTTTCCTTCTCACCTGAATAACTCAGTCCCCAGCCATCAGGCAGAGCAAGGAACATCTGCATCTAGAGGGGACCAGGGAAGCTGAATTCGCCCAAGGTGATAAAGCTGGGGTGGGTTCCAGCAGCCTCTACAATGGGGAAGACACAGAGGACACAGCCCCGGTTGGGGGAGGGGGCACCCTCAGATGGACGTGGTGTCATAGCTGAGCCAGGGGAGGGGGACAGGTGTCAGGGGAGGGGAATGTGGGCCAAGTGAGAAGACACCTGTGTGGGGGTAGGGGTGGCGACTGAGATAGGAGACTGGTTACACACCGGCATTGATCCAGTAAGTAAATACGTTAAGAATCATTGCAACTGAACTTTTTTCACTATTGGTCATGGAATCACAAGAGAAAGGGAGAACACTGGCATGAAACTTGTGGCAGGCTGGAAAGACTGGTGTGAAGTCATGGTGTCTAATATGTAGGTATAGATAAAAGCTGGGGCGCCTGGGTGGCGCAGTCTGTTAAGTGTCCGACTTCAGCCAGGTCACGATCTCGCGGTCCGTGAGTTCGAGCCCCGCGTCGGGCTCTGGGCTGATGGCTCAGAGCCTGGAGCCTGTTTCTGATTCTGTGTCTCCCTCTCTCTCTGCCCCTCCCCCGTTCATGCTCTGTCTCTCTCTGTCCCAAAAAAATAAACGTAAAAAAAAAAAAAAAGTTGATGCAGATGTAAATGCGTGTGCCCCTTGTCTTGGAGTAGTGACAACCCAGTGGGAATGAGAAGACCTACAAGCCTAGAGCTTGCTAAGTGCCACTCTTCACCAAGAAGAACAGGGCTCCTCGGAAGGATGGCAGATTTTAGGGCCAGGGCAGGGAAAGCATGAGATGAGCCTGAAACGTCTTGTTGTGTCAGAAAGCAACGAAGTGCTCAAAGAGTGATGGGGACCATCACCAAAGGTGCAGAAGCCAGCCTGAAGGGGCGCCCACTGGGCAAGTCTGAGCCCAGACTTGTGGGCTCATATAAGTGGGCTTATAACCCTCTGTATAGAACAGGGAAACACAAGACTGTCTAGACATCAATAAGTGAATAAAACAGGATATTTGCCTGGTTTCAAAGTACCTCCCCACAAAATATGCCTTAATTACAAAGAAGAGAAGAGTAATGCCAAAGCAGTAAAGCCTGGCAGACGGCCATCAGACGAAAGACCAACATAAACGATGAGACCCTGAGAGACCGTGATGAGAATGCACCATCACCTCTGTGTTTCCTGCCAAAGATGCATCAACCGAATCCATTCATGATGAAACATCAGACAAAGTCAACCTGAAGACCATTTGTTAAAGTAGCTGGCATGCCATCCTCAAAAGTGTCAAGATCACAAAAGCCACGGGAGGACTAAGGGGTTGCTGCAGATTGAAAGACACCAAAGAGATTAGAGAACACATGGCAACACTGCAGAATTCTGATCTGGGCCCTTTTCTGTAAAGGACGTTGTTGGGAAAGCTGAATGAATCTGAATCACAACAGCACAGCCATGTGAATTTCCCAATTTTCATAGTTGCATTATGGTTAAGTGCAATGGCATTGTACGAGATACTGTCTAAAGCATTTAGCGGCTCCGACTTGAGCTCAGGCCATGATCTTATGGTTCGTGAGTTCAAGCCCCGTGTCGGGCTCTGTGTTGACAGCTCAGAGCCTGGAAGCTGCTTCGGATTCTGTATCTCCCTCTCCCTCTGCCCCCGGCTCATTCTCTCTCTCTCTCAAAATAAATAAACATTAAAAATAATAGTAATAAATAAAGGATTTAGGAGCAATGAGACATCAGACTGGTAACTTATCTTTTGGTGGATTAGGAAAAAAAATTCTCTGTATTAGATTTGGACCTTATTGGTAGGTCTGTGATTGTTTCAAAATAAAAGTAAAAAAAAAAGTCAGGGATTATACTTTATATTTAAATGTACTAGAAATGCTCATTCATCACTTTCAGTGATTAAGTAAATTCCCTCAGTTGGGTAATATATTGTAGCCTGAGACTGAATTCTACTTCAAGATAAATGCTGGGAAAATAAATGTGCCGAGAACAATGAACTCTGTTAATCAACGTGGAAGGGAATAGGGTTTTCTATGAAGTCGACATTTTGGTTAACAGAGAAGCATTACATGCTATCAGTGGATTGCCAATGTTCCAAAAATAAAGTGAAACATTCTTTTCTTTTCTTTATTTTTTTGAGAGAGAAAGAAAGCATGAGTGGGGGAGAGGGGCAGAGGAAGGGTGGGGTGGGGGCGGGGAGAATCTCAAGCAGGCTCCATGCAGAGCACCAAGCCCAACACAGGGCTCATTCCCATGAACCATGACATCATGACCTGGGCCAAAATCAAGAGCTGGATGCTCAACCAACTGAGCCACCCAGGTATCCCCAAACAAGCATTAATATAGGTCCACGCTAAACAAAATGCACTCTGTCTTCAGCGGTTTATAATGTAGGGGGACACTGATCACCACTCATCAGCAAACCTCTTTCTTCATATGAAACTGACAGCCTTTCAGTAATTTTGCGTTAAACAATTACACCATGGCAGTATAACCACCTAATGTGTATCATCCTAATTTATGTACACTTTTCATCAACAGTTATCAGTGAAGTGTTTTTCTCCCATCACAAAGCAGTGCTATTTGTAGGTTACATGTCCAGCAGTGGCCAAAGGTGCTTAAATCTCTTTTCCTCATGACTTTGACATTTACCAACGGACCTTCCATTTTCAATCTGTCAGTGTATCCTGCCTTTCCCTGCCCTCGGAATCATTGTGAAATTACTTCTGAAGAAAAGGAAAACTGACGTTCTGTTCTTCTGCTTCCTTTCAATGTTTTTCTTACATGGAATCATTTGGAATGAAAAACTTTTATTCTTTTTTGCTCTTCCAGAATTATCCTATCTCTGGCTGTCCACTGATAAAAATTGTTTTTCTTTGTGTGTTTGGAAAATTGAGTAACTGAATGTTTAAGATTACATTCTTTCCCAATTTTTTGAACTTGCAGAAGAAAATAAAAATGCTCTGAAAGAAAAGCAAATGCACTACAGTACGTAGTGACCTAGAATACATCAGATTCTTGACAAACCATTTATTCCCCCCCCTCCGCTTTTTTTTTTAAACCCATTTGATCCTTACAGGCATGTATCTTAATCCTCCTTTCCAAGATATTTTTTCTATTACATCTGCCCCAGCAGACACTGTATTTATTCATGAAGGGGCCAAAGAGATAGGTACGAAATGTTCAGCGGATGTGTTCTAGGGTAACCTAAAACCAGAAAAGTGTTGTAAGCCCTGAAAACAGGCTTGAGTGCCCCCGTGTCTGTGTGATGAGGGCTTTCCCGCAGTGACTGTCATAATGTCAGCTGGCTCAGCTGATCACATACCCGTTCCTACTGCAGAAACAGACCCACCCACCCCCCAAGCCCCACTCCAGGGAGACTGGAAAAATGGAATTTATGGGAGAGAGGAGACACATCCCATAAATACCTTCAAGGGAGGCTCTGACATGCGGCGCAAGGAAGTAAAAGCTGGGGCAGAGCCCGTACAAAAAGGAACATTTTCCCCGCCTCTTCCCAGGCGCAGCTGCATTGTTTCTTCTTTTCATAAAACACCACCTTCGTTCCTTCCTTTGATCCGTTACTGACGGGTCGCCATCTGGGCCTCGGGTGGTGCCGGCTACTCGGGCCAGTGGCAGGGAATGCGTGCGGGCACGTGGCTTTGCTCCACGTCTGAACCAGTCAGCGGGAACCTGGAGCCCACCGTGCAGAATCGGGGCCAGGGTTCTGACGCTCACCCCGTGCCAGTGAAGGCTGTCTTTCAGACCACTCCGACTGAACGCCGGGCTTCACAGGAGCTCTAGGAGAGGAATGTTGAGAAAAGGGATCCCCAGAAGGCTTTCCAGCTAAGCGGGATTTCCAGACACCCAAGGATAAGCCTCCAGCTCTATGTCAAGTTTCCAAATGAAACATTCCACCGAGTGAACGACAAACGGGTTTCTCAGACCCCACAGGGCTCGTGTGATCCGTGTCTAAACCCCCACTTTCAATGGCAGTGCTGTTCCTAACCAGTCCTCTCACCCTCGGCGTTTTTACACCATGGCTGCATTTCTTAAATTTGATTCTAACAGAGCGTAATTGAACATACCTGTTTCAAGTAAAAAAAAGATACTTAGGGACAACTCCAAACCACTGACCCTCATGTTTATGGATGTGCATAGCAGGAAATCAAGTCACTTTTCAAATGCTTTTAACTAATTAAACACAACGGCTTCTTCGAAACCCCACTTACTAGCAAAGCTAAATTTGCTGTCGTAGCATTTGAAAGATTTATTTATTTATTTTTTTTAATGCCCACGGACCTGTCAGAAGATCAGGAAATGGAGATCTTTCCCCCTCTGTAAAGAGAGGGCTTTATCGGATATGAAGGTGGGGGAGAATTATGAATTTAACTGTGTAAGTTATTTTCACTCTAAAAACAGGGTGCTGAATTCCAATGCATAGTAAGAACAGCTCTGAAGCATCCACAGTCACACGACCATCCAGCAACCAGCAAAGTGGAGCGGCCGTCCGCAACGTTCGCTGTTGCTGACTGCTACGTGCTGATGCCGCTGCTGGAGGTGGGGTGTGGCTGGCTCCCCACTAGCCACACACAGCCACCTCGGGCACCTGCCGGGTACCCCAGTCGCACCCCGAACAGGTGCACAGCACCCCTGGCACCCAGAGGTGGGGGTGGGGGGCACTGGTCACCCACCTGCCAGACCAGGTGCTCCTTGGCCCCGGGCGTTGTGGACAGGCAGATGCTCAGCACGACGGTGTGGGAGGAGGCCGTGAGCACGCTGGCGATGATGGCGTCTCGCATGTTGAAGGGGAGCATGGTGTATACCACGAAGATAATGAAGAGGAAGAAGGACACCTACGGGAGAAGAACAGGGAGAGTCAGCAAGAGCGCCCGTCCCCAGTGCTTCTCTCCCTTGCCCACGAAAGGCTGCACAAGACGCCGCGAACTGCACCCGTGTAGTTTTGTGTTTTTCTTCTTTAATATTTACTTAGTTTTGAAAGAGACAGAGAGAGACTAAGCACAAACTGGGGAGGGGCACAGAGAGAGGGAGACACAGACTCCGAAGCAGCTTCCAGGCTCTGAGCTGTCAGCACAGAGCCCGACGCGGGGCTCGGACCCACGAACCGCGAGATCGGGACCTGAGCCGAAGTCAGACGCCTAACCGACTGAGCCACCCAGGCGCCCCGAACCGCACCCATTTAGAGAGTAGTATTATGAGAAAATAAGACAGCACATTCAAACAAACCCAATGGATTACAATAAAGGACTAACTCTTGTGAGGGGGAAGAAAAAAATCATTCTTTTTCAAGATTTGAAGATTTCCAACGTTCATCCCCAAACTACTGCAGACATTAGGTAACTCTGAGCACTCTCTGGATCTGGATGCAAGCTGGTCCCAAACTCCTCGGGTTTAGTATCTGTGCTTCCAAACACACATCTGGATTCCTGAGCTATGTCTCCAACTGTGTCGGGAGATCCCTGGAGGGTGGTCGGGTTTCATCTGGGGGAGCTGACGCCAGAGGATCGTGTGGTGTGGACGTGTAACAAATTGAAACAGCTCAGAGGTGGTTCAGCTGTTATCAAAACCACTTGGCAGGTTCTCCAAAAGTTAAGCCCAGAACCACCTTAGGACCCAGTGATCCTGTTCTTAAGTACGTATCTTAAAGAACTGAAAACAGGCATTCAAACAGATACATGCACACACGTGTTTGCAATAGCACGATTCACAACAGGCAAAAGGTGGAAACCACACAAACGTCCACCAGCGGATGAACGGATACACGGCCTGTGGCACATCCATGCAATGGAATACGAGTCGGCCAGAAAAAGCAACGACGTACTGAGATAACATGTTTTAACACAGATGAACCCCAAGAGCATTATGCTAAGAGAACGCAGCTAAGGCAAAAGCCCACAGGTTCCATTTGTACGGACTATCTAGAATAGATAAATGAACAGAGACGGGCAGCAAACTGGTGGCTACCAGGGGCTGGAAAAGGGGGTAGGGGAAGTCACCACCTGGTAGGCGCAGAGGTCCCTTTTGGGGTGATGACAGACTTCCTGGGACGGGATGGAGGCGATGGTCGCAGAACACCGTGAATGTACTAAATGCTACCATATTCTTCCTTTTAAAATGGCTAATTGATGTTACGTGAACGTCACCTCAGTGAGAAAGAAAAGCCACAGGAGAGCTTACAGAAAGATTCGGAATGGAAAAGGGAATGGCTTAGCAGGTAACCGAACAGGCTGTTTTCGTCAAAAAAGCAGCAGAGACAGAAGAACACCGAGGGGGGTGAAAAGGTGATAAATCAAGTGGGGAAAGAGCCAAGGTCAGGGAAGCAGAAGAGCGGCATCAGGAGAGCTCCGCCCCACAGCTCTTCACTCAAGAACAAAAGGGAAGCTAAGCAAGGAAAGAGCTCGTCCCGCGTGCAGAGTGACCCGTGTTGCATAAGGAACCCCAAACCCCAGCACAGCTGGAAAGACAGGGAGACACCATGCCAGCTCTTCCGCGGGGAGTCCGGATGTGTGTTCGCGAGAAGGACCTGGGCACCAGGCGCTGCTCACGGTGGGTCTGAAGACAGCAAGGGCTGCAAGGACACTGGGCCCCCTTCCTGCATGAACAAGGGGAGCCGCACCACAGGTCATGATCAAAAAGTAATGGTCACCATTTCACTGTCCAGGGGTCTGCGGTATAAGCTCCATGGGTACAAGCATCACAGACAAAAGGGCATATGGAAGATCAGGGGCGCAACCTAAAAAGAAATTTGGACCTCTCAAACACGCCCCTTCCTTTTCTCCCAAACACCTGCTCACTGGACAAGCACGTATGAAGCTTCTCTGAGGTTCTGGAGGTGGAGGACAGATGCAGAATCCTGGCTCTCAGGCACGTGAAAGTCACGTGTATCAGCCGTCACTTCACAGCTGATGTATCCGGAGAGAAGGGGTACCCAGCCCCACTCCAGCGAGACACTGGGGTGAAGTCCCTGGGTCATCGTCTCTAAGATCCTGCAAGTTCAAGCGTCTCAGAATAACAGCCAAGAAGAATCCTACCAGGAGTGTGAAAACGAATCCAGGAATCCCCCTTAGGGAGCTTTGGTTGGGCATGGCCCATCTGTTCTATGCCCACTCCTCCTAATTCAGTCTAGTCATAATGGACTTCAGGCCAAAACATATGGGCAAAAGGATCACCATGGCCATACTATTTTGCTGGTAAATGCTTTTTTATTTTACCTCCTTAAAAAGGCTGTGAAGATGCTTTTCATTCATGTATTATTATACAGCATTCTACACTTTCTATTCCATATATGGAATGGGAAAAAAACATGTTAGACAGTTTATGTACCAAAACACCTAGTATTGATGGAAAGAAACCAGGCGTTTCTTTGGAGGGACCTTGCTGAGCTAGGTGCCAATCGACCCAAGCAGACTGGGGCAGTCCCCTGCCTCCACTTCCCAAGAAGAGAATATACAGAGTGATTTCTTAGAGCCCCAAATCAGATTTCAAAACTGCCAAGAACCAGCACGTGCATTTACGGAGCACTCAGTGTACAAGTGCCTTCTCCACTCTTCAATAGTTGCATCCTGCTTTCTAAAAGGGGTATCACTGACCCAGAGAAATGGGAAACTTGGCCAATATCTCCCAACCAGTCAGTGTCAAAGCCCAAATAGCAATCCACAGGTTTAATTCTTCTATGTGTTCTTGGTAAAGAGTTTGACCAAGACAAACTTTCCCCTGATAGGAATCCCATGAAGCTGGGATTCATGGGATTTTTCCCCTGATAGAAATCTTTCCCCTGATAAAAATCCCATGAGGCTGAAGGTCTAACAGAAGACACACGTGCACACAAGACATTCTTGCAAGTCTGACGTGGAAAGACAGCAGCTCTTTCCCCTCCTGCTAAGACAATCACAGGAAGTGCCCGCATCTTGGCTCAGATGCTGAACTCTTTCAGTAAGTAGGACCGATTTTTAATGATCATTACGAAATTGCTAATGTTTCAAGATTTGCTCATATTTCCTTCATTTCTATACGCTTAACTTTCCGTTTGTGTTTACAGACTGGCGGTTTATGATAAATGATAACACACAACAATGAACATTTAACAAAACTGTCAGTTAGAGGGGAGCCTGGGTGACTCAGTCGGTTAAGCATCTAACTCTTGACTTTGGCTCAGGTCATGATCTCACAGTTCAGGAGTTTGAGCCCCATGTCAGGCTCTGTACTGACACACAGAGCCTGCTTGAGATTCTCTCTCTCTCTCTCTCTCTCTCTCTCTCTCTCTCTCTCTCTCTGTGTGTGTGTGTGTGTGTGTGTGTGTGTCCCTCCCCCGTGCTCACTCTCTCTCTCTCAAAAGTAAATAGATAGATAATTGTGCATGGTCATGGCTTATTGAGAAAATTAAATTTACTTTGGAATCTCTACTACAAATTTACAGGAAATATTTTTAATCCAGACACTGTTATTTATACACACGGCATTAATGAAAAATCCTATTTCCTACAAGAGGTATTAAATGATTATTTTCAGGGGCACCTGGGTGGCTCAGTCAGTTGAGTGCTGGACTTTAGCTCAAGTCATGATCTCACAGTTCTTGGGTTTGAGCCCCCTGCATCGGGCTCTGTGCTGCAGTGCAGAACCTGCTTGGGCTTCTCTCTCTCCCTCTCTCTGCCCCCTCCCCTGCTCACACTTGCTCTCTCTCTCTCTCTCAAAAATAAACATTAAAAAATGGTTATTTCAAGTATTAGAATTGACAATTACAAAAAAGAGCCTCTCTTAAACAACTACAGTTTTCCTCTAATGCAAAAACCTGCAGTTCTTTGAAATTACCGTAACTTTTGAACAGCTTAATTTTGGACAGCTTTAAAACTCTAACATTATTTCAATTATTTTACAGTTCAGCAGACATTTTGAGCTTTGAAAAGGAAGCACATGGAAAGCTTATCTGCATTAACCAAATGGAGAATAGACATTCTGTTTTCCAAATACAATTACTCCTGTTAAGTGTTCATTTTTAGATGACAAAATGAATTTTTTTAAAGGTCAATTAAGCAAGCTGTATTAAATCAAGTTTTGAATTTTAGTGGCAGCATTTCAGGAACAGCATGAGGTGCCCAGAGAGCCTTCCACAGGCTGGACGAGGAAGAAGAAAGTCAAGTGTGGCTGCAAGCCCCACATAGGGAACAGTCTTCACTTCTTATTACTTCCAGAGGGCTCTATTTTTCCTTTTAGCCTTCTTTCCAAAGCAACTTCAACTAGGGCCATATGTAAAACCAAAATGGATTTGGCACATCTAAAGAACGTGTGGGTTAAAAGCTCCAAGAAGGCGAATGCAAGCACTTGGGTTTCCATGTTCCCATGGGGACATTTCCATGACTGACAGCCTCCCTGACTGTATCTCTGTCCGGAGGCTGAAGAAAGGGGAGCCACCGGTGTGATTACTGAGACCCTGCACAGACCCCTGGATCAGCATGACACTGGAAGAGGTAGAACTCCTCCCCAAAACACCCGACTGAAGTGTTTCCCTTAACTTAGGCCGCCATTTGCCTTTTGTGAGACATCCACATCTTTCTCTCTGGGCTACTTGAACCTCAAGCGCTGTAAGTTTCAAACCAAGTTAAGAGCTTCTTTGTTATGTTCTTAAACCTATTCCTCTTGCAGGGTAACGCAATCCTGCCCACGATGCCTTTGTCCCCAACAACCCAGGTGCAAACTTTTAAGCCTCGCCGTTGACAATTCTTCACGTCCACACTCGAAAACAATGTCTTCTTACTTTAGGACCCCAGAGTCTCGCATCTGTTTGTCTGCGCTTCTCCACCCTTACTTCCACGAGGCTCATGACCTTCCCATCTGTTAAATACGCTTCCATACTTTTCTCTTCCTCCTCCCCATCCCCCCCGACAAGGGAGCCAGAGTGCATATCCTTCCTCGTTTTTGCCTGTCCCACCCCATTCTCCATGCTTCTGGTAATCATTAGGACTCATCACCAAATATTTCTAACTCCCTTCCTTCTGGGAACATAGTACCAATGCAGTGAGCATTTTCTTTTAAGTCAGAGGAAGCCATATGACTTGCTTTGACAAATAAAGTGTGGGAAGAAGACATATGTTATCTTTTGGGTAGAAATTACTGCACAACTTACCAAGCCCCCTCCCCTCCCTGGCAATCATGGAAACATGATGTTGGACCTCCTCCCAAGCTTCGTGTCAAGTGAGGGGCAGATTCCCTCAGCTGACCCACACGGACCTGTGTTCATTTGAACCTGCCATAATCCTTTGTGGCAGTAAGCCCCTGGGACCCCAAGCACAGCTTGGGTGGTCCTGACTGACACCAAGCTCCTACAACACACACACACACACACACACACACACACACACACACACACACGAGTTTTACTGATGGATAGATTAGATTCCTTTATATGCATTACTCTGCAATTTGCTTTTAGCACTGAATTATACATCATGGGCATCTTTCCAAGTCTGGAGATGTGAATATATGATTTACTTTTTACCAATTACAAAATATTCCACAGTAACGGATGCACCAGATTTTCCTTGCACTAGCATTTCCTTACTGCTGATCATTCATGGCAAGTTAGGCGCCCCTTATCCAACTGCTGTGGTAATATTCTCATGGATCTCCCTTTCTCCAACATTCTCCTTTCCCTAATCCAGCCAACATGCAGCTGCTATATTCGTGATGCTGAAGACACAGGTCCAGTTGGTTCCTTCCTTGGATGAACCTTTCCTCTGGCTAACCCCTGTGCTCAGAACTCTTCTCTTCAAGGGCCCTCACGGTCACAGAAGAAAGTGGAAACTACACAGGCTGGAGGTCAAGACTCCCCAGACTGGCTTTTCACCTCTTCCTAGAGCCACTTCAAGGACAAACTTTTATCATCTCTCCACCCACACTCTCCAGCTGCCCCCATCTCATTCAGAGTCCAGGTCCTGCCAGTGGCCACCAGTCCCCAGATGTGGCCTCCTGGGGCCACCTCCCCTTTACTCCACCCACTCACTCCTTCCCTCCATCTGGCCTCCAGGGCTGTTTCTGGGGTCTGCCCAGAATGCTCATTCCTGGGTGCTCTGCCCATGCCTCCCCTGCCTGGCTTCCTCTCTGCACTCGGGTCTCTGCTCACTGTTACACTTTTAAGCATCTCTGCTCTTTTGGGGGACACAGGTCAAACCATAGTATCAAGATCATGCCGTAGATCAGACCAGACTTTCGATTTCAACTCCTTCCCCTCCATTTTACATCTCATACGCCATTTCCACATGGAGGATAAAGAATAAACTTCACAGTTATTTACAGTTTATGAATGAATCACAAATCATTTCATACAAATGATTTTTTTTTACTTTTTTAAACGGAAAAATTGTTGCAAACATGGAGAAGAGCTGAGGTACCACTTAAGCAACGGTTAGAAAGACACAGAAATGGTCCTAACCTGACTCTACATAGATCTGGTCTTTGACTACCCAGGTCCCTGGTGCAAAATCCGTGGATTTTCAGAGTGTGGTTCACGTTTGTTTCAGAGTTCAATGGCAAGCAGAACGTTCCCAGACGTGTCAACAGTAGCTTCAAAGATGGAGCTTCCAGTTTTTCCATCCAAATGGTACCCCAGCGTTACTGTCCTCACACAGCTCTGCTGTCTAACCCCACTTCCCCGAGCACACACAAGCAAGCACGATCAGGAAGATAATCAGGATTACTTATGTAAATCGCCATGGTTCTGTTGAGGATACACCATCTGAGAAACATTTTCTACTCTTTTATGCTAATAGTGCTAAGAGAAATAACATCCCAGTGAACATACGTATTTTATAATCAGAAGACGAGCTCCTCGAATTGTTATCTCCCACAAATCTCGGAGAAATCAAAAATAGCACAGTGTTGAAAGTACTAGCTTAATTTTCAAAGGCAGAGATTTCACTAAAAGCCATAGGAATTATACCTGCTTGACTGGAGCATGAATTGTAGTTCTTTTAACGCGATCGCTTGTTGTTTTAGAATACGACTACAAATGCCAAAGTTTCGCAAAATTTCCCAAGGGAAAGAGGGAATTCTTGACTGTATCGATCTAACTGAGCATTCTGGAAGTAAATTCTAAATATGAACAAAACTTTTCTTTCTGAATGGTACCCTTCCACCTCAAAGGATTGCTGGCTTTGAGAATATCTATGCCACTATCTAGGAGAATTTACATTTTTGTCTGGAAACAACTAGCAAGATATTTAGCCAGAAGTGTGCTTTAACTTTCCTCTTAAGTTTTTGTTTCAATTCCAGTAGAGTTAACATACAGTCTACTATCAGTCTTAGGTGTAGAATTTAGTGATTCGACATTCCATACAACACCCGGTGCTCGTCACGATGAGTGCACTCCTTAATTCCCCCCACCTGTTTCACCCGCCTCCCCCCACCCCTGCCGCCCACCTCCCCTCTGGTAACCATGGGTTTGTTCTCTGCAGTTAAGAGTCTGTTTCTTGGTCTGCCTCTCTCTCCCTTTGCTCTTTTGTTGAGATGCAAAATGATACTTACCTTTTCATCTAGATTAGTATTTTCTTTTCTGTTATCGATCATACTTTCTATAAGGACTGGAGTCACTGTTCCATTTCTTAGTACAAATATCACAACTGTGCAAACAGCCTTTTCTTTAATTGGGGGCCCTCAGTCATACCAATGTTTAATGCTAAGACATCAGTGTATGTCAGGCTTCTGTGAGTGTCTCTTTATGATTACTCTTTTTAGGTTTATCTTCTTCCCCCTTCCCCTTTTTCTTTCCCAGGTCCTCCCACTGGGGAGGGTATGCACTTGCACATCTGTATCTATATCTCTATATGTGTGTGCATATACACATACAGAGAAACACATGTATATTATATACATATACACATACACACACATATACATATACATACATATATGTAATCCCTGTGTGTGTGTGTGTGTATGCATATACAGACTTTGGGGAATCCACATATGCCACCCCACTAAAATCCCATCAAACCTCAGCTCTGGTATCAGTTAAGAAGCCACCTCTCCTCCGCTTAGAGACATAGGCTTTCCCACAAGCACGAGTCAAGGGAAGGACGGTCTGCTCCACAGAGGAAGTCTAGATCTCTGACTGAGGTTGAATTCAACACAATTAATGTCATGGATGCTTCCAGATGCTTCTGGAACTTTCTCAGGTTCCATTCTCTTTTCAACCACTCTGGCTTCCCAGGGCCTCGCACAACTTTACACGGGTCTATAGGCTGAGCACACTGTCTCAGTCCTAAGATCTAATTCTGAATTTCATGCTTATGCACCACAGATTACACAAACACAACAGCCAAATCGTCATTAATACTATTTACAGGAAAGTATTACAGAGACTCTAGATCATCAGAAGAGGCTCAAGTACGGGGGAGCAATTCTCATTACACAGATTTGATCTCTCCAACCTCCAACCTTTGTCCTCACATTCTCTCCCATCTCACTTAATGAAACTTCTAGTCCCCATCCTAGGAACTATTGTTAATAATTTTCTCTTCCTCATTCTCTTGATCCTTAGAAGACATCCTGAATCCGCCTACCCCTTTCCACCTGGGGCTACACCTCTAGTCCAACTCATACGATCACCTCTGGATTCTTGCAAAAGCATCCGCCTACACTTAGTGCCCTCTAGAATGAATTTCCCACACAGAAGTTCAGGGTTTCTTTTAAAATTGAGATACAATTTACATATGATGTGTGCACTTAAGGTGTACAACACGATACTTTTACACACTGCAATACAGTTACCACTTCTAGGTACATATCCAAATGAAATGAAAACAGGATGTTGAAAACTCCCGAGTTCGCTGCAGCGTTATTCACGACACCAAGAGACGAACAATCTGAGCGTCACAATCTGAGCGTCCATCAGTAGATACATGCATGAAGATAAGAGATACATACACACAGTGGAGTATTTTTCAGTCATGAGAAGGAAAGAAACCCCGCCCTTTGCAACAACACGGATGGACCCTGAAGGCATCATGCTAAGTGAGATAAGTCCAAAAGAGAAGGGCACTGATGATTTACTGATACGTAGGGCACCACATAGATGTAGAATCTAAAATTTGAAAAAAGCCACCCTCGTAGGAAGAGTAGAACAGTGGTTAGGATGGCAGGTCCGTGGGGAAATCTTCAAAGGGTACGAACTTGCAGTTAGAAGTTCGGGGATTGAAAGCACAGTATGGTGATTAAGCAGCAACTCAGCATCACATGCATCCAAGTTGCTACGAAATCAGACCTTAAGTGTCTTCCCCACAAAACAGGAATGATACTCCTGGGCTATGATGGAGCTATCAGGTAACATGTCACGGTAATCAAAGTGACCTTTTAACACGTTAAGACCAGCCACGCCACT
The DNA here is from genome assembly GCF_014898765.1 of Herpailurus yagouaroundi. Taxonomy (NCBI): domain Eukaryota; kingdom Metazoa; phylum Chordata; class Mammalia; order Carnivora; family Felidae; genus Herpailurus; species Herpailurus yagouaroundi. Next base: position 4,984,250 of record NW_024412377.1, on the reverse strand, counting down.
CCCTCTTGGTGTATATCCCGCCACTGGCTTTCTGTAACACCGAGGATATGAAACACGCAAAGTCCTCATCCATGCCAGCGAGGGTTCCTCATGTTCTGGCCTGACTGACACCTCCAATCTCCTCTCTCACCAACTCCCATCACCCACATCCACAGTCCCTCCATACTGGCCTTCTCGCTGGTCCCTGAACCTCAAGGCCTTTGCACGTTCTGTTCTTCTGCCCCTAGTGTTCTTCCTCCACCCTCCCTTGGCTGGCTTCTTCCTGTCATTCACAGCTCCCCAACTCAAACACCACCTCCCCAGAGAGAATCCACTGATCCCCCTACTGACAATATCTCCCCATTCATGCCCTAGCGAATCACCTTGCTTTCAGTTCTTCATATCATTATTGGAATCGGAGCATTTACTTTGATAGTTTTCTAATCCTTCTTTTCCGTCTCCCCCATGTAAATGCAGGCTCACAGGGACAAGGGCTGCGTATGGGTGCTTCCCTGCACCTGAGCACAAGACCCGTCACATAAAAGACCTCCGCAGATACTTGCAGAAGGAAGGGATGCAACATGGCGGGTGCAGTGACACACGAAAGCTGTGAGCAGGGAAGCCCGAGGCGGCTGACCGACGACGAGAGGCGTGTGCTCGGGGAGGTGTTAACCCAAGGGCACTCCCCGAACGTGCATCAATCCCACCGCCACCTGGCGGGTCACTGGACACCTCTGGTTTTCGGCCCAGCTCACCTCAAGCCCTGACGGGTGACAAAGATACGGGAGACTAGCAGACATCACGGGCACATACTCTTCATTCAAAGACCCACACAAGCTATAAATAATTGAAACCACTTCGGAGCAAGTAACGAAAATGAAACCCACTTCCCACTGTCAATCCTGTAAGTGTCTGATGACCTCTGGCTGGGTGGATATGTGGGCTCACGGTCCATGCGGCACAGGGGACACAGGCTTCCTTGGCACTTCCCAGTGCTCCCTGGACCAACAATGACCTTGAACTGTCCTTTCCGTTGTGGAGCTCATACGCCTGGTACACCACGGATACGCCTCGCACCTGGGCCCCAGCTCACCCGGGAGCTTGTCAGAAATACATGCTCTTGGGCCCCGCCCTGTGTGGATGGATTTGACTCTCTACTGTAATCCTGTTCTGGGGTGATGTGCGTGGGACCCACGCTGATCCCTGAAAGGCTGTCATTGGGTTCAATGGTCAGTCACTCGTCCTCTGGTAGCCATCACTGCAGGGAATTTGCAATATTCGAACCAGAAAGACCCATGGAACAAGGGAAATGTATGGTCCAAGTCTGGTGCTAAACACCTACTGAGTTAATCAACAAATCAGTGAACTGTGATGAATAATTTCTTGTCTTTGACCTGGTTACCAGATTTTATTTCTTGAGTCCTCCATGCCAATTTTATTTTTTTAAATAGAATTAATTGTCAAATTGGTTTCCATAACACCCAGTGCTCATCCCAAGTGCCCTCCTCAGTGCCCATCCCCCAGTTTCCCCTCCCCCAGCCCCCCATCCACCCTCAGTTTGTACTCCGTACTTAAGAGTCTCTTATGGTTTGCCTCCCTCCCTCTCTGTTTGTAACTTTTCCCCCCCTTCCCCTCCCCCATGGTCTTCTGTTAAGTTTCTCAAGATCCACGTATGAGTGAAAATACAGTGTGGAGGTTCCTCAAAAAATTAAAAATAGAACTACCCTACGACCCAGCAATAGCACTGCTAGGAATTTACCCAAGGGATCCAGGAGTGCTGATGCAGAGGGGCACTTGTACCCCAATGTCCATAGCAGCACTTTCAACAATAGCCAAATTATGGAAAGAGCCTAAATGTGCATCGACTGACGAATGGATAAAGAAGATGTGGTTTATATACACAATGGGATACTACTTGGCAATGAGAAAGAATGAAATCTGGCCATTTGCAGCAATGTGGATGGAACTGGAGGGTATTATGCTGAGTGAAGTAAATCAGAGAAAGACAGATACCAATTTGATTTTAAAACGAAGACCAGGATTTAAAAAATACATATATTTATTTCCAGTGTCATTTCCACTAAACAAGCAAAAAGGCCCAGATCCACATCACACACCTTCCTCTGTGTGGACCCTACTCCACTCTGCTGACGGGAAGCCCTCGTGTCACAGGAGAAAACGGAGTTGTCCCAGAGTCATTGGAGAGTATCTCTCAGTCAACCCTTGAAAAGTTCAAGTAGAACCCCATCTTTCTTACCATGAAAAACATACTTAGAAATCCTTGGAAATGAACTTTATACTATTCCCAAACCTCCTTTATGGCCATAATTCAGAATAAAACTTGGGGACACCTTGATGACTTAATAATAGAAAAGCGTTTCTACCTCCTCCACAGTTAGCTTCAGCCAAGATTTCCCAAGCATCAACCCCATCAGGATAAAATACGAAAACAGGGGCGCCTGGGTGGCGCAGTCGGTTAAGCGTCCGACTTCAGCCAGGTCACGATCTCGCGGTCCGTGAGTTCGAGCCCCGCGTCAGGCTCTGGGCTGATGGCTCAGAGCCTGGAGCCTGTTTCCGATTCTGTGTCTCCCTCTCTCTCTGCCCCTCCCCCATTCATGCTCTGTCTCTCTCTGTCCCAAAAATAAACGTTGGAAAAAAAAAATTTAAAAAAAAATATGAAAACATTTCTTCAAATGCCTATGTTATTAGGCAAAAGACTATGTTCTTTGACAGAGCTGGGGCTGCAGAGAGTAATGATGAAATCATGAATCACCGCGTACCTCTCATATTCCTCTGAAATGTTATTCAGAGTCAGGGAGACCGATGGAACCAGAGGAGAAACAGTAGCTCCCACTGTGCCTCTTTTCATTTAAAGGAAGTAGGAGGGAGATCATAAATTTTAAAAAGCTTGAAAAAAAGAACAGTAGGATGTAAAAACCCCTACCTCCTCAGGGAACAAAGGCAGCTGACTGTCCGCCCAGCCCTCCGTCTGTTGGGAACCCTGACGTGGTTTCCTTTCCTCGGTCCTTCTCTTCCTCCTGACTCCTGGTCTGGTTCTGGGTATCCGCCTATCTCTGTGTGCCATTTTCACCTCTTCACTCATCATTCGTATTCATGTATCCCCTAACATTTTTTTGAACTGTACACTATATAAGGCATTTTACTAGCTATGACAGAGAAGACACTTGAAATGGCTTGGAATGAAGGCCAATTTCCAAACGTATCCATTTACTTCCCTTATCTCCTTCCCCACCTCATAGTCACATAGTGACGGCAGAGCCCGTCTGTAACTCTGGTGAGTTTAGAGTGAAAAATCGGTAAACTTCCCACCAGCAATTAGCAAACCACCACGTATGAATGTGGGCTACCGTCTTCATTGTGAAAGCATCTAAGTTGTGCTCCTTGGGCCTAAAAAAATAGTGTAGTGTTTCCCCTTACATTCCTCTTTCCCAGAGCATCTATTCACATTTTTTAAAGATTTGTTTTGGATAATGATTACTTGGCCAAGACAAAAATGAGAACACAAAGCATTCCTGAATGCTCCTCAGTTAGACAGGGTTTCCTAACATACCAGAGGTGGCAGAATACAGTATCTGTCCACAATTCTTCCTCTCTCCTTGACCTGGCCATGGAAATCAGCGGCAGTATACATCCTCATCTGATTGACTTTGGACTTGGCCATGTGACTTCCTTCAAGCAACAGAATAGGGGCCAACAGCCTGCCACTTTCTAGGAAGCCTCAATTTACGTTTATGCCAGCCCCCTTGGTGTTTTGGTCTTCCACAATGAGGAGGCCATGGTCCAGAAGGACACGTCTCTCAAATGGGTCTGGACTGAAGACATACGGAGCAGGATCTGGACCCAACTCAAAGTCTAGAATCTATCCTATCTGTTTGGCCCGGTAGGGTCCAGACAAAGTCAGCCAACCCACAGACTGGTTAGGATGAAATAGGAAATATGCCATTATTCTATAAGCCACTTAGATTTAGAGGTTGCTTGCTATTCAGCATTCAGAGCAGAAACCTAACATAGCTATCTGCCATCAGAAGTGATTTGCTACGGTAATGAAAACCTAACATAAAGGTCATTTCCTTTGGGACTCCCAGGAGTTATGGCCGTTTCAGCAAAATGGTTACTCGTTGGCAGAATAATTGGTAAGTATGGCTTCTAAGAGAGCCATTCACCAAAATGCCCAGGTTCCACAAGGTTTTTAAACTGTGTGATAAAGTCTTTAGAAAGAGCAGAAGAAATGAGAAAAAGTGGGGATGTTTGCCAGAAAGATCTCTGAGTAGACAGAAAGATCATCATCCAACCTGAAATGGATATGTTGCCTAGCTCAATACACATGACGAGATTTATTCACAAGTATTTTCTTATTTTACAACTAGGAAAATCAAGGTGCTAAAGGGTTAAGTATTTTGCCCAAAGTCCTAAAGCAGCATAAAAACAAGCCATAATCTTCTGCTAAAGCTAAAAACAAAAAACATTATTCCGCCATAATCCCTGAAGGTTAATGGAGCACGTGTTATTCAAAATAAAAAGAACCTTCAGAATCCATCTGCCCCACTCAAAACAGCTTGTTCCAACACCGGAGTCCCTTTTTGTAAAAATTATTTCTCTCATCAAATGCAAAGAAAAAAACCAGCAAGTTCATTTGGAAGCAATCAGGCAAAATGTTTGTTAGAATACATCCACTGATTTTTTTCTACTTACATGATTAGGAGAAAATAATATGTTCTTTGGTGGGTTTTTTTTTTAATTATTACTTTTTTTTTCTGAATGTGATAAACAGCTTTCTCCTTTCTGACCTTAGATTTTCACAAGTGACTCCAAGGACATGGTCGTCTCTCGCGGCCCCTTCTTTGAGCGAACCTGAATGCTATAATCCCACCCTCCGTGTGAAGAACTTCCCATCCCGCATTACCGTTCAGATAATACTAACTTCACTCTCATTACTGTTCACATTTAGATTATACAGTACGCTGCCATTAACTCAGCATTTATTCCGCGGTCAAGTTCAAAGACAGTCACAGGCCAAGGTAGCCAGTGCTGTAAAACAGACGTCTGTGCCTTCTGCCTTCTGTCAGTAATCCCAGGGATCACTTAAAATAAGATACCCTGACAACCCCGAAACTGAGTTAATCAATCAAATATGACGGCACGCCGGCTCCTTTCAAATGAGCTGTTCGGGCAAAAGTAACCACAGCCTTAATTTGTGTTTATCTTTTTCTTTCAGTTCTTCCACTCTTACCTCCATCCCTGAAGGAAGTGGGATGAGGAGATCTTCACTGCTTGGGTTCCCAGCATATAATCACACAAGTTTTCCATGTGTTTTTTCTTTTAACTTTATTTATTTAGAGAGAGAGAAGGGGGGGGGATGGAGGAGGAAGAACAGAGAGAGAGAGAGAGAGAGAGAGAGAGAGAGAGAAAATCCCAAGCAGGCTCTGCGCTGTCAGCACAAAGCCCAAAGCGGGGCTCGAACCCCAAGAAACGTGAGAACGTGACCTGAGATGAAATCAAGAGTTAAATGCTTAACCAACTGAGCCACCCAGGCGCCTCATGTGTTCTTAACCTTTAAATCACAGGCACATCTATAGAAACACCTAAGAATATTCGGCCCTACTCTGCGTATGAACAAGCCATGTTTTCCCGGGTACTTACTCTGATTTTATTTTGCTTTATTTTTTGACATTCCTCTAGTTGTTTGGATATTTTACTGAAGGCTCAACACCATACGAGGCTGAATCTATGGTGAATGGATTGTGCCGTAAGCCAGAGCCACCTGATTTCTACGTATGTAAAGGGAAATACGTACGAAACTATGTGAAAACAGGTAGACCATATAGAAGAAACAGTGTCCTGGAAAATCACTTCGAATATCCTCTTAGAAGTGCAAAAAAAAAATTTCCACAAAGTAAGGTCCTCATAAAAAAAAATTTAGATGTTATATAAAAGTGCTTTTATTTATGTTCACTGTTTTGGTCTTTATGAATATTCATGCCTACATCCTTTTGAAACATTATATTTATTTAATTTGAAAGGCCAGTGCTTCAGAGGAGAAAAACTCATGCAGAGAAAATAAGTGAACTATTCATCTAAAAACAAATACTGTTTGGGGACTCTGGTTTAAACTTGTGAGTCAACATCTACATAAATCAACATTCAGTGGAGGAGTGTGTGTATACAATGGGCTCTTAATACAAAAAGACCCACCAAATTCGAAATGCCTTTGTCTGCCTTTTTTTTCTTTTTCTCATTCTCAAAGAGGAAAATCTCAAAAGGAAGAATGCATCTCCTTGAGCTGTAAAAATGAATTATTTTCGTGTTTGCGTTGGCTCCGCGGGGCTTTCAGTTCTTGGATTACACAACTTCCTGCCACAGTACCCAATTCCAGCTCACCAGCAAGACGGTCACCCGGGTCCCTCGTGTTCTCCTGTTCTACTGTACCAACAGTCCTGTCCCATTTATCTGGGGCCCTAAGGCTTGCGCAGGATGTGGTCTTCCTCAGTATCACTTTAAAACTTCAGGGTTATTACGTTTTGAGCCTATGGCACTCACACTTTCACGGTAGGTACCAGGCTATTGAAAGACACATGATCCCACCCCCGCTGTCATGCAAACCGGGAGCAAACCAGACATCTTCACAGGCTCCGTGTCGCTCTAACGTCACTGCAAGGGCAAGAAAGTACCGTATGTATGATATTTATTTCTAAAGTGCTAATCCCCCTATCAGTACCTAAATATTAATGGGTACACGTAAATTCCCAACCACAGAGGCAGCACGGTCTTGAGAACGGTGCTCGGTAAATAAAAACGGGGACGTGCACACTCCGCATGTGTTCACGGTTCTATCCCTTCGAACATGCCTATGTTAAGACAGACGCAACGGGTTCTAATTAAAAGAGATACGTGATTCTAGATTCTGCGCAATTTCCTATTTGAGCTTCGTGTCTGGGCCCATTTTAGTTGCATTTTTCTGTTGCTGGTTCATAACTGACTTCAGCGCTGTCACCTAATGGCGGGGTCCCTCCGTCTAACAGGTGCCCCTAGACACACAGCACACCTGGAACACATGAAGACGCACGGAGAGGTGAAGGGCATGAAGTCAGAATGCTGAGGCCGAAACTGCCTCCAGAAACCTACCGGATGGTGCTCGCCAGCCCAGGAGCCAAGGGAACTGAGCCAGACCATCACATGACAGCACATCTACAGCAAGGGCACAGCCCCAACTTTGGCTCAGCTTGCCTTCCAGGGACTCTCTCATGGTTTACAAACGCCCTTGAAGGGCACACACGGGCCAAGTCAATGCGTGTTCACGCTGCTCTTCTAAAATGTCTGTAGTTTCCCTCGTGTTGTTCTCGCTCCTTTTTTTTTTTTTTTTTAATTTTTTTTCAACGTTTTTTTTATTTATTTTTGGGACAGAGAGAGACAGAGCATGAACGGGGGAGGGGCAGAGAGAGAGGGAGACACAGAATCGGAAACAGGCTCCAGGCTCCGAGCCATCAGCCCAGAGCCTGACGCAGGGCTCGAACTCACGGACCGCGAGATCGTGACCTGGCTGAAGTCAGACGCTTAACCGACTGCGCCACCCAGGCGCCCCAGTTCTTGCTCCTTGAGACACCATCGCTGCCTTTGTCTAAACGGGTTCAATTTACTACTGACCTTCAAGGTTTGTCTTTCTTCCACTGCTTGGCTGGGCTTCTCGGGGCTGGAACCATGCTCCCCCTTGGTCTGCATGTTGATAATCATCAAAGAGCCCACATAACTCGTGAGAGCCCTATGACGCAGCGCTGTTTAGGGGAGAAGGAAACAGAGGCCACGGAGACAGGCGGCCCCTTTCCCAGGTCCACCCTGTCATGTGGGGTGAAACCCTGGAGGGCTGGCACCACAGCCCACACTGCCACACTCCCCCCGCTGGCCTCTGAGCTCAGCCTTCAACTTCCGCATGGTCACTAAATTGATAGGACTTGAGCAGCAGTAAGGCCGTTCATGTGGACTGGGGCGCGTGGCTGGCTCAGTCAGTAGAGCATGTGACTCTTGATCTCGGGGTTGTGAGACTTAAAAGTATCTCTTTTAATTTCTTAAGGTAGAGATTACTTAAAATCTTTAAAGTTCACATGTATTAGCAACCACCAGGAAGATTAAAAGAGGTTTATGTATGTAAACGACTGGTTTCTCGTTGTCTACTGTTCGCTTGTTGGCTTATGTGTGCGTCTTTTGCGATGCATTTTAATTATTATTTTGCACGCAATTTTTAAATTGGTAATATCTAAGTATAATTGACATACAATGGCTTTTTTGTTTTAAATTTATTTATTTTGAGACAGAGAGAGAGCAAGGGAGGGGCAGAGAGGGAGAGAGAGAGGGGATCCCAAGCAGGCTCCGCACTGTCAATGCAGAGCCCGACCGACGCAGGGCTCGAACTCAAGAACAGTGCGATCATGACCTGAGCTGAGACCAAGGGTCAGATGCTCAACTGACTGAGTCACCCAGATGCCCCTTGACAAACAATGTCGTATCAGGTGTATGACGTGTTGATTCAACAATTCCGTACATCACTCAGGTAAGTGTGGCTACCTACCATCTGTCACCAACGTTATTATAATATTACCCACTACATTCCTGATGTTGTACTTTGCATCTCTGTGACGTATTTATTTTATAACTGGATGTCTGTCCCTCTCGATCTCCCTCCCCTACTTCACGCCTCCTCCCCATCCCATCCACCGCCTCTCTGGCAACCACTGGCTGTCCTCTGTGCTTCAGAGTTTGTTTTGTTTAGATTTCACATCTGAGTGAAATCATACAGTCTTTGCCTTCCTCCGTCAGACCTACTGCACTTAGCATACCGCCCGCAAGAGCCATCTATGTTGTCATAACTAAGTTCTGTATTCCACAACTAACTGCACACTTCTCAGATGCTTTTAAAATCTCAGGAGGAGAATTTTAAGAACAAGGAAAAGCACTTATGACAATGTCACAAACCCAGGGGAAACCAAAACACAAATACTCTGGGTACAGAAGGGAACCAACGGGATCAGGTGTCATGGTATTTATTCGCTCATTAAGCAATGCTGACCAAGCACCTACTGTGCGTCCGGCTTTGTCCTCCGCATGGGATACGGCGGAGAGCAAAGAGAGTGGAGTCTGGCTCCACAGGCCCCAGATAAACTGGCTTCCCTGACCAGCGGGGACAGGTGCTTATAGATGATACTCAGGGAGTGCCAGGAAGCCCAGAAAAAGGACGGCTTTATCCTGGAGAAGAATCCTCCAGGGAGAAGGGCCATGAGAGCAAAGCCTGGACATGACGCAGATTATTCATATAAAATGATTCCGGCTTACCGACCTCCAAATACGCTGCATCATTTCCATGGTGCCAAGCACGAAATATATTACCACGTGTTGGTAAAAGCCCATTGAAAACCAGGGTCATTGACTCTTTTACTGCAAAGCTTCTAAGAAGCTGCTAGAGAAATGAATGGGTGAATCACAGTGGAAGAGGAGCTGTAAAACTATGAATCCATAAGACACGAGCACTCCCTTGAACGGTCTCTAACGAGAGTATACGTGCATGGCCTCCAAACTCAGTTTCCTGTATCTTTAGCCTCTCCAGTTGATTTCTGAGAACCGCATCAGCCCTGGAGGGCAAAGAATGAGACTGGAGTCAGAAGAGACAGTGATGCAGGGGAGGCTGCCCGAAGCCCGTGTCCTGGCCAGGCAGCTGTGGGAACTCTAGGTCATCAAGGTACGAGAGGCAGCGTGAGACGATAGGTCCGTTCTTCCCTCTCTGTCCCGAGGGAGGGTTGACAAGAATGCCCTGGGCAGGGGCTTCTGCCTGGCCTCACCCCTGGAGCTCTGGTGGGATGGCCACAAAGTAAACTGCGTAGTGTGATCAGGAAGAAGGAGGGCAGTTCAACTCCAATGAGCTGTGGGTGGTCCTGAGCATGAATGACTGTTTGGGGATTTCTTCTAATTATTATCGCTGGCCATCAAGAAATGTAGATTTAGCCTCTGTTCTGTGATCACATGTACATCAGGAACCAGAGAGGGGCTTTTCGTTCCTCCAGCAGCCTGGTCCTGTCTCCAGGGAACAGTTACAAGTGTGGCTATGCCTAGCTTCTTCTCCTGGGTGCACCCACCATGTTGAAGCTGTGTCCCACCCAGTGAAGGGTGCCCCCCAATGTAGGAAGGGACTCTCTGTGCCTGGCTCAGGCTATCAGTAAGCATGAGACCAAAATGTTACAACACTATGACTGATGTCCCATGCCTCTCCCCTGCTCTGGGCATCTCCAAGCCAGAGGACCAATCCTGAGAGCTAGGGGTGCAATCCAAGACTATTGTTGAGATTGGACCCATTCTGTTTTGAGCCCACTTTCAACCTTGCTTGGCCTAGAAATCTGCAGCCTGCCTGCGAGGCCCACAGTCTTTTGGATGGTACCATTTTGTTTTCCTTTTGGAGGAGAATATCAAGTTGTTTTGTCCCTGGATGAAAGGGAAACAGACCTCATCATCTCTGGATGAGGGGGCGTAAACATCTGCTCAGATATCACCATCATCCCTCAAAGTCTCTCACCAGCCACTTTGTTTCCTAAGAATTTTCTTGCATTTTTGTTCTACCTCAACACTACTCAATTTCTTCTCAAACCCAGATTATTGAAAAACACAGCATTTTAGCTTACATTCAAAAAGATCCATGATTCTGACCAAAAAAGCATTGATACCTCAATAAGTGAATTTCTTCTGTTGGATAACAGCGTCATTTGATAGCTCAGAATTGCTGATTGTTTGAGATTGTTCTACATGCTTAAGTGTTTCCACTGAGTTTCCACTCTGCATGTACGGATGCTCAGGACCTCCAAGGAACCAGCCAACTGTGACATTAGCTCGTACATGCCTTTCCTCACATGGAAGCCGATACAAGCACCGAACAGAACATCACACCAAGATCCTCAGCAGGAAGTCCCATAAGGCAAGAAAATGGGGACGCTCACTTTAAAAAAAAAAATGATTTCAAATGGGCTATTACGTGTGAATCAAAAATTTATAAAAAGATGTTGAAAGTTTTCTAAAAGAACAACATAAAAGTAAAATTCCTTAAAAGTAAATTTCTTAAATGTTACCATTCCAACTACTCAGCTCTCTCAACTTAGACTGCTTACTTCAGAAAAATGTATTTACTTATTAATCAAGCACGTGTTGATAATTTTCAAATATCCTTCCACCTCAGACCTAGGATCTAGAATTTCTCCAAGGATCCTGGGCTCGTGAGGGGAAACGGTACTTAGGAATGAGGGACTGGGTACCAGCTATGACTATTAATCCATTTTTTTTCTGGTCACTCTCTGTAAGCACAGCTAGGAAATACACATGTAAATATATATTATAAGTCACACCTTCATGGGGATTCCTCCAATTTGAACCCACGACCACATCATCCTTCCTCACTGCTCAATTCATACGTGTGTCTCCCTTCTCCAGCAGTAACCCTAGTCTCTAACATATCAATATGTTTTTTCCCTCCCTCAATACATACTCTTAACATGATCTTTAGAATCATTGTATCTGTACAATTGCCAAAAACAAGCCAAGTATGGTCCAGGATGTATTTCTGGTCTTTGTGTTCTTAGAAATTTTCTGTAAAGATTATACTGCCATAGAACTGTTTTAGAAGCTACTTGTATTGGGGCACCTGGGAGGCTCAGTCGGTTAAGTGTCTGGCCTCACCTCAGGTCATGATCTCCTGGTTCGTGAGCTCGAGCCCTGTGTCAGCTCTCCTCCATCAGTGCGGAGCCCGCTTTGGATCCTCTGTCCTTCTCTCTCTGTGCCCCTCCCCTGCTCACGCCCTCTCTCTCACAAAAATAAACATTAAAAAAAAAAAAATAGGTGCTTGTATTAATTTGCCTTTCTGTATAGCTATCAATATGGTATGTCCTGAGGTTAATTTCAGAGTTTGATTTTTTTCTGCCTTTCCAACTTAACTTTTGAATACATACTTTTAGGAACAATATTCAACACAATAGATAAAGGAACACCCAGAGAATTTTCATGGATGAACCCACTTCAGACGAAGATAAATCTCTATTATAGGGGGTCGCATTTAATTTAGAACTCTAAGGATCTACTTCACCGATTATTTGGTTTGGGTATTGTTTTATTTTTTTAATGTTTGTTCATGTTTTGATTGAGAGACGTGGGGGTAGAAAGAGAGGCGGACAATACGAAGCAGACTGCAGGCTGTCAGCACAGAGCCCAACACTGGGCTGAATCTCACCAACCATGAGATCATGACCTGAACCAAAGTCGGACGCTCAACTGACTGAGCCACCCGGGCGGCCCCTGGTTTGATCTTATTTTAAGTCTGTTTGTCTATGTCTCCTTGCATGTCCTTTGCCTGAATGACAAGCTTTTGCTTCATGCAGATGGTTCTTTTCTTATCCAATCTGGTCTCTTATAATAACATCCCCTCCCTCTTTCCCTCTTTGCCATTAATTAGTGTTACCTTTGCCTCTTCCCCTTTGTAAAATTTTTAATCATCTATTTTTTTAGGACAGTTTTATATTTACAGAAAACATAGTACAGAGTTCCCATACAGCTCACACCCAGTTTCTCCTAATTAGCATCTTATAATAGATTGGTAAGCATCTGTTCCACTTAATAGACCAATATTTTTATAACACTGCCAACTAAAACTCAGAGTTCACTCAGATTGTCTCAGTTTTCACCTAGTGTCTGTCCCCCTTCTGTTCCAGGATCCCATATTACATTCCTATGTCCCTTTTCGGGGGCAGTTACTGAGACTTTTTCTGGTTTCTGATGAGCTTGACGGTTTTGACGACTACTAATAAGGCATTTTACAGACTGTCCCTTGGCTGAAACTTGTCTGGTGTCTTCTCATGATTTTGCTGGGGTTATGTGTGTTGGGAAGGAGACCACAGAGGTGGACTGTCATTCCCATCACATCATATCACAGGCAGGTGCCATCCACATGGCTTATTGGTTGATGTTGACCTTGATCACGTGGTCAAGGTCATGTCTCTCAGGCTTCTCCACCAAAAACCACTCTCCTCCCCAACCTCCCCACACTGCCCTCTGGCAAGAAACTACTCTGGGCCGCTAACACCTGAAGGGTGAGGAGTAGGCTCTTCTTCCTTGAAAGCAGAATATTTACATAAATGGTGTGAAATTCACCTGCACAGAAGAGGTGACTACCCTTCCCCATTTCTTTATGCATTAAATCACTTATTTAAAGGAGTGTGGATTTATGAATGTCTACTTTATATTGCAAATTGTAATCCAATACTACTTTTATATATTTAGGTGTTCAAACTGTTGCCGTTTGGAGAAATGGCCGATTCTAGCACTGGGGCAGGAAATATAAGGATAAGCTTTGAACCTCTTCATGGAGCAAGTAAGTGCATAACAAGGACAATACCCCACAGTGACAGGCACATCACAGGGACACAGCAGGAGAGAGCAACAGAGCTCTCAGCCTTCAGCCTTCTGAACTGTTGGAAGTGTGTCTCTTGTAAAAAGCACGGAGTTGTGTTTTATTCTGTGAGCCAATGTTTTTCAAAAATGTAAGTGGGTTAAGCCCATTTGTATTCAATGACAGGACTGCTAGGTTACAATGTGGTCAAACAGTTTATGTTATTCTTACTGTGTACATTACATTTACTGGAGTTCTCTATTTATATGGACATTTTTCTTTGCTTTTTCATTATATTTCTTTGTGCTTACAAAGGTTTGTATTTTTGTTTAAGTGCTAGCTGCTACACATCACACATGCGCGCGCGCACACACACACACACACACACACACACACACACAGCCCTAGTCCTTCTTTTCATTACTGGGTTAGGTGTTATTTGCTTTGTCACCTTTAAATTATGTCCCTTGACTCTCTTTTATTAACCTAAGGAACAATCAAGGATTCATTTTATTTTCCCTTTTTTCTCTTTCTTCCCAATTGGTGAACCTTTCATTAAAGAGTGACATCCACACAGGAGTGCAAAATTCCTAACTGCACAGCATAATGGATTTCACAAAACAGACAATGTTATATAATCAGAACCCAGAACAAGAAACCGAATCACAGGCATCCAAGAAACCTGTGTTTGTGTCTCCCCTCCCCCACCCAGCAACTGCATCCACAAAACTAACCATGACCTTGACTCCAAATGCCATAGTTTAATTCACGCTCTTTTTAATCTGTATATGAATGGACTCCTACTGCATATATCCTTTTATATTTGGCTCTTCCTGACCAACACCACATTGGTAGGATTCATCCATACTGTCGAGTGTAATCACTGTGGTTCCCGAATTCTCCTTGTTGTCTAGCAGATAGATCATTGTGTAAATATACCGTAATTGGCTAATCCTCTTCCTCCTAGTGGACATGAGGGTTGTTTCCTTCCAGTTTTAGGCTATTACCACCAAGGGCTGTTAAAATCATTCTTCTGCATATCTCCTGATGAATACGTTTATATATTTTCTAAAATAAACTGAGTGGAACTAACTGCTGAGTAGTGAGTTATGCATGTGTGTTGAACTGTACGAGACCCTCACTTCTGTTTCCCAAGCAGTAGAAACAAGTTAACACCACCGAAAGGAGTGTGTGAGAGTTTCATCGGCTCAATATCCAACCCACTCTTAAGATGTATTGTATCTATCTGTTCAGAAAAGACAACATTTACGTAGACTGCTGTTCCCTATTTGTCTTCCCTTTCAGGTTACTCTTAGTTCTACAGACTATCCATAAAGTTTGGAAACAGATGAAGTTGTCTTATTATTGTTGTTTTACAGAATGCAGATGTCCTAGCAAACACTGTGTGTGTTCACCTGTGCTTCCAGAGGTCATGGCTACTATGCAAAATTCAACATCCTCAGTACATATCATCAGTCCTGTTGCCTATGTGCCCCAGTCACCTTCTCCTAAATAAATCTTGTCCTTTAACGGAGTGCCATGAAAATTATAGTCTAGGAAGTGGCAACTAGTGCAATATAAAATAAGAAAGTGTGCCAGAGTTAAGTTATTTCACTAAGGACCTTGTTTAGCTCAGCCAAACTTTTTCTGTTGTTTTGTAAATATGATTTCTTCACACAAGCAAGTGGTGCGTTGATCTGCTTTCTGGAATGGCTCCTTACCTCGCCATGAAACAACACACAGAGGGGTACTGCTCTAGACGGTTCCTCAGGAAGGATTCATGAGTACAGGATTATTTAGGTTTTTGGTTCTTGAATGACAGTTTGGCTGGGTATAAAACTACAAGCTCATATAAAAATATATCCTTGAATTTCATAAATTACTGCTCCATTGCAGTCTTGCTTGGTATGTCAACATAGTGAATTCTGGTGTCAATCCAATTTTCTTTTTTATAAATGATGGATATGTTTGTACAGAAACCCTGAAGGTGTGTTTTGATCTTTAAAATCTAGGAGACGTCTCAGAAACATAGTGGCATTGACCAATTTAGGTCAATTTTCTCAGGCACATGGTGGGCCCTCTGATGTCTTCATTAATTTCCCCCAGATTCTTTAGTTTTTAAATATCAGGTCTATGTCATCACATTGCTTATGTCTTCAGGGATTGCAGTTATATGCATGTTAAAACTTCTCTGCCTATATTTTATGTCTGGCCTCTCTAATCCTTTTTACTTCTTCATTTCATCTTGGTTCTCTTGGAGAATGACCATTCTCAATTCCTTTATATTTGCATTAAATCTATTATGCCCTCTAAACCTTTGTCCTTTTCTTCAAATTCTTTTTTTCTGGGATAAGCCAATTCTCGTTTTGTATCTCTCTGCTGTTATTATCCATTTTTGTTCTGAGTTTCTGAATTTCTAATTTGAAATTTTTTTAATTATCTGTGTTTTAAGAATATGAATTAACTTGAAGTGATGAGTTACATTTTTCCTTTTTTGGTTTTATGGTTTGTTTTGGGGAGGGGGGGTTCTCCATTCTCATTTTCTGACTTCTTTGAGAAGCTTTGTATAGATGTTGCTCATTAGAAGTGTTTTTTAAATCCCTGGGCAAACAATACTCCACACGTATGTAGGCAGGAATGAAGGGTACCTTTTTCTTTTGATATAATACACTTTCTTTGATCAATGGCTCCTTAGGAAGGAAATGAGTGGGTTCTTAGTTTTTTTAACTCATAAAGTATTTTATTTTTTATAGCTCTATGGAGATACAATTGCCATATAACACTGTGTAAGTTTACGGTGTACAGTATGGTAACTTGATATACTTCTATATTACAAAATGGTTACCACCATACCATCAGCTAATACTTCCAGCTCTTGTGTACTGTTGGTGGGAATGTTAATTGGTGCAGCCACTATGGAAAACAGAATGAAGATTCATCAAAAAAACTAAAAATAGAAGTACTACATGATATAGCAAGCCCCCTTCTGGGTACATATCCATAAGAAATGAAAAAAGGATTTTGAAGCGATATCTGCACTCCCATGTTCATTGTAACATTATTCACAATAGCCAAGATATGGAAACAACCTAAGTGTTTATCAACAGTGTGTGTGTGTGTGCGCGCGTGTGTGTGTGTGTGTGTGTGCATAATGGAGTATTATTCGGCCATGAGAAACAAGTAAATCCTGCCATTTGCAACAACATGAGGGCAATATGCTAAAGAAATAAGTCCTAACATAAGACATACATGACATATAAGACAGATACAGTATCATCTCACTTTTCCAGAGAAGCTAAAAAAAGCCAAACCCATCGAAACAGAGACTGGAATGGCGGTTACCAGAGGCAGGGGATTGGTGGGGAGGATAGGGAAATGGTGGTCAAAGGGTAGAGACTTTTAAGATGACTAAGATCTGGGGATCTCCTGTACAGCATGGTGACTACAGTCAATACTACATCGTATTATATACATGGAAGTTGCTGAGTGAATAGATCTTAAGTGTTCTCACTACCAGAGTAAAAGGGTTCTGATTTCTCATTCCCTGGTTTCTGTAGGACTTTAATTTCTACTTTCATTTTTTCACCTCCATCACTTTGCATCCAAGGAATACCCCATCCTTCTCTCCATAAATGCTACCCCTGCTCCTATGAACTTTCAAATTGTCTCTTTAAATTCTCCGCAAGTCAGCGTTTTGATCCCTCAAGGTTCAAACCAGGCACGAGAGAGTGTTCCTCTCTCTGAGGATGATTGTATGTATTTCCCCCACCCCCATCTCTGGGCTGCCACCAACCTCTCCTGCTTTCCTCCTGGCTCCCATACCTGTCTCTGCTGGTAGTTGATATATGAAATTCCCACCGAACAAATTACATAGGCAGTTGTGAATTTCTGTTTGTAGGAGAAATTTACACTTTTGGGATACGTTATGAATGGTTTCATTTGCTCTCCTTATTGATGAGAATATTATGGGAGGGACATGTGGAGAAATTTAGATCATGTGGCCAGTGTTCTAAATGAGAACACTGACACCAGAAATCGTAATTTCCTGTTTTCATCCCCAAATGATTAGCTAACACTTTTTCTGAAGGCTCAATTCATTTCCCGCTGATGTGAAATGACACATATATACTTGTGACTATTTCTGTTATATCCATCTGTCTATTTTTATTCCAGAGGCCTAATCTTTTAATTATTATTGTAACTTTCACATATTCCAGCTCACAAAAATTCAAGTAACCATCTCCAGGTCCTTTTTATATAACTTCTCTGGTTATTCCTGTTTGTATATGGAAGACCATATTAATTATTTGTTAAATTTACTTACCTATTTTGAGAGAGAGAGAGAGAGAGAGAGAGAGAGCGCGAGCATAAGCAGGGGAGGGGCAGAGAGAGAGAATCCCAAGCAGGCTCCCCACTGTCAGCCCAGAGCCCAAAACAGGGCTTAAACTCACAAACCGCAAGATCATGACCTGAGTCGAAATCAAGAGCTGGCCGCTTAACCAGCTGAGCCACCCAGGTGCCCCAAAGGCCCTATTAAAATCAGTGACACACCATTAATTTCTACACACTTATTTGCGCATTTGGGGTGAGAGTAAGGATTAGGGATACTTGACATTTTTTTTTCTTTTAGAACACTGAATCTTCATATTTGAGAATATGCTACCTCTTGATGAATTAATATCTTCTCTTATGATACTCCTTAAAGTTTTATAGTCTTCTTCCAAGAGATTTCTCCTTATGTTTGTCCCTAGGCATATTATTGCTAATGTGTTAATATAATATATTCCTAGATATACTAGTGTTAATGTAAATAGTGTTGTCTCATTATATTCGGTAACTTTTTTGCTTGCATATTGGAAAGCACTCAAGCTTTACACATGAACTTGTACCTCTAATGGAGTCTCTCCATTAATGCTAATGGGTTTCAACTGTGTCTCTTTGGTTTCTCAGGAAGTAATAATAAAACTGAGTAACATGTACTGAGTGCTTACTCTTTGCCAGTCACTGTAAAAGAGGCACCTTCCATGCACTATCCAATTTGCTTTAACAACACATTTGTGAAATATGTGCTACTAACAGTCTTAACTGAGAGATTAAATGTTAAACCACAGAGAATTTGAGTAACCTGTCCTCAGTCACTCACCTATTATATATCGAGGTCAATGTATAAAAACCACAAATAGGGGCGCCTGGGCGGCTCCGTTGGTTAAGATCTGACTTCAGCTCAGGTCATGATCTCACGGTTCGTAGGCTCAAGCCCCGTGTCGGGCTCTGTGCTGACAGCTCAGAGCCTGGAGCCTGCTTCACGTTCTGTGTCTCCCTCTCTCTCTGCCCCTCCCCCACTCATGCTCTGTCTGTCTCTGTCTCTCTCTCTCAAAAATAAATAAACATGAAAAAAAGTTAAAAAAAAACACAAATAATGATCACTTTTCTTTATCCTTTCCTATATGTATACTTGAATTTTTTCCCGTATTCAGTGAAAGCTTGGTTAAGTACAATGTTTTCCTACACAACTGACAACATAAATCCTTCTTTGTTTTTCATCTTAATGGGAATTCCTGAATGTTATACCCATAAGAATCTGGAGGCAGAGCTTCAGTTATTTTTATAAAATATTAAGGAAATTTCCTTTTGATTTTCATTTTACTTAGAGTTCCTCCCCTTAAGAATTGGAATTGAATTGTTTTTAAACAAATATCAAAACTTTTGTTGATGGGTTAAAATATTAAACAATATTATTAGATTTTCTAATGTCAAACCTTCCTTAGATTCAAAGAAAAGAAAAGAGAAAAGAAAAGAAAAGAAAAGAAAAGAAAAGAAAAGAAAAGAAAAAAGAAAAGAAAAGAAAAGAAAAGAAAAGAAAAGAAAAGAAAAGAAAAGAAAAGAAAAGAAAAGAAACAACTAAAAAGTTGTGCATGGAATGTGTGACCTTGGCAAATTCCTTCATCTCTATGGGCCCCTCATACCCTTGTATATAAAAAGGACTATTGATAGTATCAACTGCATATTGTCGTTGTGAAAATTATTAATTCATTTACTCAACAAATTTAATGGGTTCCTGTTTTATGCCAGGCACGGTTCTAGGTTCTGTGATTACGCCAATTAGCAAAATAGAAAAAGACATTATCAGCTTAGATTCTAGTTAATAAGATAACACAAGAACTTAAAATAGTACCTGGCACACAGTACCATCTAGGTAATGGTGTTAGCCACTATTATTATGATAATTTTAACATACTATTGGACGCAATTTGCCAGTATTTTTCCTAAGATTTTGTATCTACAGCCGTGAGATTTGTCGGTAGTACTATTTTTGTGTGATCTTTAAGGTTAGGATGCGAGGATGGTGCCAAAATCATAAAAATGAATCAGAAAGCTCTTCTTTTCCTAGTTTGCAATATGTTAAACGTTACAGAAACCATCCAATCCTAGACACTACGGCCTTGACATTAGCACCTTCTTAAAAATATGTTCTGTTTTTCCAGATTTCTCGAACAATGATCTGACGATTCCTTAATTCCATTGAGGAAATAGATGTTTTATTAAAACTCCATCGATTTCACTTAGATTTTAAGATTTTTCAGTATAGATGGGCACAGACTACTGCTTTGAATTTCCTAATATTTGCATATTGCTAAGCAGTGAAAGGCAGTATTAAAGGGGCTACAAAGAGGACAAGTCGTGAAAATAGTTTTTCTATCTCCTCCCTCATCACCTCTGACGGGAGTTTTGAAACCGAGGAAATTAAATGAATCATCAGCAGGAGTAATCATACAGTACTCACCATTTTAAACAGGCTATCTCATCAGTTCAAGTCAAACTATACTGCTGAAATACAAATACGGAAAGAAAACCAATTGGGCAAAAAGGGTGTGATTATATGGTGTCCAGGACCACTCCTCAATCCTGTATGTGTCTTGATGATTTGGGGTGGGGATTATAGTTGTGTGCTGCCTTCAGGGTTATAAGAGCAACCCACTAAACCAGCCATCATCTATCACCTATCATCAATGTGCCTGCATATCCATCATCTGTCTACTTACCCACCTACCTCATCCGCCTACCCCATTGATCAATCGACCAATCAATTTTTCAGTGCATCAGTGTATGAATGCACTGAAAAAGTAACTTTATTTAATGTTTATTATTTTTGAGAGAGAGCGAGCGAGGGAGGGGCGGAGAGAGAGAGGGGGAACAGATGATCCGAAGTGGGCTGTAGGCAGGGCTTGAACTCATGAACCACGAGATCATGACCTGAGCAGAAATCTGAAGCTTAACTGATTGAGCCACCCAGGTGCCCCTGAAAAAGTTGTTTTTAAGTTAAATCATCATCTATAGTTTAGTGATTTAATTTTT
This sequence comes from Herpailurus yagouaroundi, assembly GCF_014898765.1. NCBI lineage: Eukaryota > Metazoa > Chordata > Mammalia > Carnivora > Felidae > Herpailurus > Herpailurus yagouaroundi. The sequence continues at coordinate 4,963,489 of NW_024412377.1, read as the reverse complement.
TAAATTTATTTTTATTTTTTATTTACTTGAGAGAGAGAGAGCAGGGGAGAGGGACAGAGGGAGAAAGAAAGAGACAGAGAGAGAGAAAGAAAGAGAGAGAGAGAGAGAGAGAGAGAGAGAGAGAGAGAGAGAATATTAAGCGGACTCCACTCAGTGTGGACTCTGACGTGGGACTCAATCCCATGACCCTGACATCATGACCTGAGTTGAAATTAATAGTCCAACACTTACAACCAACTGACCCGCCCAGGTGCCCCTATCTCTTCTTTTTTAAAGCATGTTCCTTTGCATTTTGTTTGCACTCAAAATCATACATTTAATGAAAAGTCATAAAAGTCTAGTGAGACAGGGGCCCCTTCCCTGCCTGCACACTCTCAAAAATAAATAAATAATTAATTAATTAAAAAAAAAAAGTCTAGTGAGACAGACTGGATAGTTCTATCATTTTAGGATTTCAAACATCCCATCTGCGCTTTAACCTTGGATTCTGTCTTTGAGCGACAAGCGTCCTTCACGGTCTTGGCAGTACCCCCAGCATTCCCCACGGGTTACCCCAACAGAGAGTGAACGCACCTTTTGGGAGTTGGAGAGAAAACTGTTCTGATAAGCTCAGTCATCTCTTATGCAATTTTGCTTTTTTTTTTTTTCTGAGGTGAATGAAAACTCTCCAGTGACTGGTTAAAATAATTCACTGAAACAGCCTCTGAGTGTATCCCTAAGATGAAGAAGTAATAACTATTTCATGAGCTATTTTTAAATAAGAATGTCAAAATCTTCAGATTCCAGAAATATTGAAAAGGTACAGTAGGACTTTTCTGGGTTTACTTAAAATGGGACTAATTGTACTCAAAACAAACTACTACTTAAGAACCTTTTTATTACCCACAGACATTACCCTTCTTAGGAGTTTTCTGTTGTTTTTTTTTTTAATCATAAATATATCCAGTTTAAGCTCTTTCACTTAAAAGTAACCATCCTCCTTTGTCAATGTATTTAGCTAAATTCCTAGGGACAAAACAGAATTTCAGGTACTAAGGGCTGTGATAGTATTAATTTCCAAAAACACTTAACTTATCCTACCTTAAGAGTTCATGGAAATACACTAGTTTTTTCCAAATAAGAGAATGTGAGCTTCCTAGCACATGATGAACAAGAGGCAGACGTTCCCACAAAGTCAACGTAACTCCTTTTAATCAGAGCACATTTGTTTAACATTATACAGGTGTAATGCCAGGGCAACTGGGACCCACACATATGTGTATGCGCCTAAATACAGCTCACAGATGAGACCAGACTAAAAATGTCTACCCAAAAAATAAAACACAGGTTTGCCTGAGTTTTGTTTGGGGGTAGGAAGGTTTATATATTTGAGGGATAGGAAGGTTTGAGTGAGAAACAGTAAAAAGAGGAAAAAAAAAAAAAAGAAACAGTAAAAAGTGACAGTAGAGAAACAGCTAGACATTTCCCCGAACGGCGTGCACGTGAGCCTCAGGCAGCGAAGGAGTGATTAATGGCACTGTAGGTTTGGAGGAACGCTCGGCTCGTGCACATCAACAGTATGGCCCTGGGCCCAGCGTTCTCCCTGAAAAGCATGGTTTGGAAGGACGGAGTCAACACATCCATCCATTATCTTCTCTCACTGCCTAAAATGTAGTCAAAGCTACCAATACAACTAATCAAAATGAAGTCTGTTTCTTTCTTCGTGTTGTTTGTAACGCTGTGTCGAGTTCTGCTCCTTGACACCTCAGTAGCTTTCCAGGTAATTCAGACTTCGCTGGAAACATATAAAAGTGCTTCCCACGTGCTTATTGTGACTTTACAACGGAGCCTCATAGCATCTCTGCGCTCAGGTAATTCCTAAAATGAAATCGAGATTGTCCACCGCACCTTTCTTTGCCTTCTGAGCGCACACCATCGGCCAGGCCTGGAGGAGTCCTTGGACACGGGATCCAGGACTTGCTCACCAGGATGGGTTAGTGATGGTGACATCCAAGGCTGTGTGAGAGGCACCTGTCTCAGTCTTGAACAGCAGGAAAAACATTACAAGAAGAGCCCCAACACAGAGGGGTGGCCAGAGGGGTGGAAAGCGTGAGGTTGGGACAGAGAGCACCTGTGGATTCATACGCTTAGGCCAGAAGTCTAGACTGCATCAGGGGCTCCCAGTAGGCGGGTGATACTATCCCAAGTGGCTCTAGAAAGAACACCCTGCCCCGGCAAACTGGGCTACAGGGGCCGAGCGGAAGACAGGCGGAAGCCAGGGTAGCATTTCAACTGGAGAAATAAACAGGATCTGAGCTTAGGTAGTCACAGAAAAGAAAGGGACAAGGGTACAGACTTGAGGACCTCTGGCCTCCGTCCTGAGCAAGTCGGCAGGATCACAGAAAAAAACCGCAACTTGCCAGTCCAGAGCAGAACCCCAACTGCGCTGGCTGCCGCACTACGAACCCAGATCCCCTCAGGGCTGTGGCTTCGTGGATCCCCTTCAGAGCCGCCTGCCCAGGGCCGCCCAGGTGCAGCTGAGCAGCTCAGCGGCCGGCTGGCACTGGTATCAGGCCAGTCCTACCGCCCAGCTTAGGTAGGTGACTCCAATGGACCACCCCACCCTCCACTCCGACCTCCGAGATCCATGCAGAACGAGCCGCGGCCTCAGTATAGTCCACCTCCCACAGTCCAACCTGCTTCCTTCCCTTCTCTCATGGGTGTCAATCTCAGGAGCCACCCCACTCAACTTCCTGCACACTTGACCCACCGACCTTGACCCCTGGAGCCCCACTGGCAGCAGCATCACCTCCGGAGCACTAGAGAAGCAGAGGGCCACCAGGTGCAAGCATAGGAACCGCTCTCCACGGATGGGCTGAATGGATCGATGGAGAAAACAAAGTAACTGGTTCAATGATTTCTGTGCTTATATAAAGCACGTTCTAAATTATCCCAAACAGCAATCAGTAATCATTACAGAAAGATAAAAATGATTAATACAGACAGTTAATTTTAAAAGTTAGGATGTCAACAACACCGTTAGGGGTATAAGGGTATATAAAGCAGTGATTTCAATATGTATTTTAGTCCTAGATATCAATGGGCTATTTTTTAAACTATATGCCAAAATTAGTGAAACATTTTTCTGCACACGATGCACAAAAAGAAGAACCAAACCGATAAAGTACAAATAACACTGAGCTAATCTGCTCACTTATGAGATTCACCACACATCAGTTTTATGTAATTCCTGTTTTTATTAGTTTCTAGGTCTTCCTACAAAAACAAGGATAAATGGAAGAGAGTAGGTAACAAAACACAAAATACCTTTTCGGATTGGATTATTTCCACAGCGAACACGGATATGTGACAATACATCTTGAACATTATAGAGTTCTACTTATTAAAGAGATGTAATTTGTTGATAAACTGAGGAAAACCCTCAGCTGCCCTCTGTCAATCTATATGAAGGCACTTCCCAGACAGACCTGTTCAGGTCTGCCTTTGGAATGGTTACTTGAGGTAACTTAGACCACAGAGATTTAAGACACTTGGCCATTTGTCATGCAATCCCACCCCCAAAACGATGCTTTAAATGTATACATATGCGTATCTCTATTTGCAGCTTCCCATTCACCCTACTGGTGGGGCGGGGGACAGACCAAAGTCCGCCTGCTGTAAACTGTGAACAGCTACATATTCCCATTTGAAAATAATTCCATCTAATAACAGAGAAAAGAACTTCTGAAAGACGTGAACGGTGGCATTAACAGAATACAAGGACAGCTCTCACAGAAGCTGTTCGTATCACACAACTCCTACCTGTTGTAAGGGGAAGAAAGCTCCTATCAATTACGTGTATTCTAGTCTATGAGAACGCCTACTTACTCTCAAAGTAATAATGAACCTCCAATCACGTATCAGATTTCCTTCTCTCTTTCCTTCTCTTGGAAGTAATATCCCTTCCCACTAAGAATGACAAATTTTACCACTCCATTCTTCAAAGTATTCACCCCCCCCCCCCCCCCACCGATTAAATGAAATGTCAAGCCTGTCTTCAAAGATCAATCAGAAAGCCCCAAAATCAAGGATAACAGAAGGGCAATCGAATGCTCCCGGTCTACCCGGCCACCTCTGTATCTGTCAGCCGCCCGTCTTAGGTCACCAGGCAACAGCTCAGGTTTGTACAGCTGGTCTTGAAGAGTGAACATGACCCTACGCTCACTTGGAGAGAAAGAACAAAGGCAACTCAAGAATGCAGCACATTTAGGATGTTTTAAGTTTGCCCTCCTGGGAGAATCCTGGGTATCCACCATCCAAATGTCCCTCTCCAGGTTGGCACTGGGGACCCAGGGATCACACAGAGGTGTGTATACCCGTGTATGTGTACGTGTGTGTGTGTGGGTGCACATATGTACTTAGGCTTTTACAATATTTCTTTAGAGTTTTTTAAATTTAAAAATCTTTAAAATGTATAAAAGCCCCATTATGAATGGATACAGCTGGGGGTGCAGACTCTGATGTCCAGCTGCTCCCAGAGACAACGTGTGTTCTTCATGAAAAAAAATCAGTTATTTTCACCACAGATTAGATGATTCCTTTCATAAATAAAAATGCTATATTTAAACAAAATTTTTTTTTGACCTTTATTCATTTTTGAGAGACAGAGACAGACTGTGAGTGGGGGAGGAGCAGAGAGGGAGGGAGACACAGAATGCGAAGCAGGCTCCAGGCTCGGAGCTGTCAGCACAGAGCCGGATGCGGGCTCGAACTCACGGACCGTGAGATCCTGACCTGAGCCAAAGTCGGACACTCAACCGACTGAGCCACCCAGGTGCCCCCAAAATGCTGTATTTTTTAAAAAATGTATCATTTTTATTCATAGTAATAGATGCTCATTAAAATAAACACAGAAGATTCAAACGAGGGTAAGTCAATGTACGTATCTCTATACCCATTGGTCATTCCTTTTATTTATTATCTAGATATTTATCCTTCTATCTTTTTTTTAAGATAAATTAAGAACAGAATTGGGATTCTACTTTAATTTTGTGATGACCTATCACAATTAGGACATTAGTTCATTTCATAACTTTTACTTAGGTACCAGTAGATTAAAAAAAAAATTTTTTAATGTTGATTTATTTTTGAGAGAGACAGAGAGAGTGCAAGCAGAGGAGGGGCAGAGAGAGAGAGAGAGAGACACAGAATCCAAAGCAGGCTCCAGGCTCTGAGCTGTCAGCACATAGCCCGACGCAGGACTCGAACTCACAAACCACGAGACCATGACCTGAACCGAAGTCAGACGCTTCACCGATTGAGGCACCCAGGTCCCGGTACCAGTAGATATTTTTGAACCTACAATGTCCTTGTGCCTCTATGAAGATCAAGTGCCATCTTTTGCTTATTTGCAGATAGTTCACCAGATGTGGAGGTGATGTGTTGAAGGAGATGCACATGGTAAGACTTAGAGCAAAATCCCTTCCAAGGATGAGCCGTGGCCTCCACTCCAGCGGCAGCACAGAAGGAGACCTGTTTTGTGTTTGCTGATCTTTCCGTTTGGCAAGTGCCATACCCTTGACACGCTAGTTTGAATGTATTTATTATTGGTGAGACGGAGCTTAGTTCTTTCACTTGTGTTGGTGCTGTGCATTTTACATTCCTGTCTCTGGCGGCTCCTCTTTGGGGTTTTTGGTCTCTTTTTATTGATGTGAAAAAGCTCTCTATATTTCAAGAACGTAAGTCTTTTGCTTCTCGGGTACGTCTCCAGGATTTCCTCAACCAACAGTCCATTTTCACAATTGTTTATCATGTCTCTGTGCTTGCTTTTTAGACTTATAAAACTTTGGAGGGGCGCCTGGGTGGCTGTCTATTAAGTGTGTGACTCTTGATCTCAGGTCAGGTCTTATCTCAGGGTCTTGAGCTCAAGCCCCACATTGGTTCTCCATGGCAGGCATGGAGTCTACTTAAAAAAAAATTCTTTTTGAATGTGTGTGTAGCCACATGTACTAAGATTCAGAGGGAGAAAGGGGTCCAGTGTGTAGAACTGGTAAAAAGCAGGCTGACAACTAACAGTTGGATTTAGCAACATGGCCATTATAGTGACCTTGGCCAGGTGACCTTGACAAGAACAGTTTCCTCCAAATGGGCTGATCCTGGGACCTCTGCTCCCCTTTGGCTACTCTTACTTGTTCCCTAGTCTCATCCACTCTGGAGGAGTGTGGGGTCCAGGGAAACCTGTGATCAGAGAGCAAAGGCAATGAATGCTTTCAAGGAGTATTGTTAGAAATGGAAAGAGAGGAACATGGTGGTTGCCCATGGAAAACAGGGTCAAGAATGTTGCTTTGTAAGATGTAAGAAATAGCACATTGGCGTGCTGATGGAGATCCAGTAGGGAGAGAGATGTCAGGAAGTAGCAGAGAAGGAAGAAATTCACACCCTTGGATAGCAGGGAGACCTGGAAGCTGGCCAGGAGGAAGGGCAGGCCCAAGACAACAGACCTGCTGTCAGATTAAAGGCCATGATGGGCAGGAAGGCCCAGGACAGGGGTGTAGAGAGGTGGAAATGGTGAGGAAGCTCTCCAGATTGCTGAGAACGTGCCAGTGGGATAGGAGATGTTTATCAGCTCAGAGTGACCATCAGGACGGAGAAGAGGGAAGGCTTAGAACAGTTCTCTGAAGCAGTTACCTTCCGGGAAGTGCAAGGGGGAGCGTAGGGTCCCAGTCCCTCCCCAGCAGGGTGCTGCAGCTCTCCATTTATTCACAGTACTTCAGGCACGTGCCTTCTGGAGGTCAATCCAGAAACAACTGCATGATTTTCTTGGCAAAGGTCCAGCACAACAAAGGTTGTCAGCGAGTTTATTCCTTTGAAAACTTTGTAGGGTCGCCTGCGTGGCTCAGCGGGTTGAGTGTCCAACTTTGGCTCAGCTCATGATCTCGCAATCCAGGAGTTCGAGCCCCGCGTCGGGCTCTATGCTGACAGCTCGGAGCCTGGAGCCTGCTTCGGACTCTCTGTCTCCCTCTCTCTCCCCACCCCTTCCTCGCTGGTGCTCTGTCTGTGTGTCTCTCTCTCTCTCTCTTTCAAAAATAAATAAACATTAAAAAAAAAAAAGAAAACTCTGTAGTGTTGTAGATCTTGCACACTGGATTATTTCTCTCTACTACATTTTCTAAGTGGGGGTGTTATTAGATCACACGTAAACCTTGAAAGCGGTATATTTTATTTTTTACCTGGTCACTTGGAAGACTCCCCAAAGCATTATTAACCATCATGTTTTCAGTTCAGTAGCATATACGTGGACTAAAAGTTGAGGAAATCTTAACTGAGTTCAAATTACATCTTGTGAAGTGGAAGAGTATTTCATACACGAACAGATGGGTGAAGAGTGGCTAAGGAGGCCTTACAGGAATATCATTCAACTTTTTAAAACCTGGGTTTCCGCACTTATGAAAGATAAAATCTGCCCTACTAACTTTGTAATGATCAATAAGTTCTGTGTAAGACTACTTGTAAGCTGTCCGGTTATATATAAATGGCAACTGTTATTATTAGCTAAGAGTAAGAACACTTCAGATCAGTGGGGCTTACCAGAGTGAAGGACGCCTGAATTGTGTTTTGCATGTTGCTCAGGATTCCCCGTGTTAAAGACGAAGCAGGAGGGAGGGAGAGGGAGAGAAGGAACAAGGAGACGTGTCCTTGGTGTTGGAGCTTGAGGTAGCGGGCGGGGCCAGCAGAAGCAGCCAAGTCTGAAATACCTGCTTGCTGCTGCCTTCTGGGACCTTCTGCCTGACACCCCCTCACCCATCTTGGGTCACCTCCCTGGGCTCCACATACCTCAGAACTGCAGTCATGTAGGAAGCATTACAGAACTTCCCCCACTGTAAAGGAGCATTCAAACCCCATTACCTTAAATAGTGGAAGGCCCTATTCCATTTTTGCATGACATTCATGACACGAAATGTTTTCAGTACTCCAAATAAGAATAACCTAAAACAAAATGCAATTGGTTTTTCTAAGATGGGACGCATTCTTTCTTGAAATGTGTTGCAGTTGTCAATCACCGAAAAGCTAGAGTATTCTCTGAGCAGCTGAATAAGTTACACATTCTTCAATCACAGGCTCCAGTTTAAAAGCTTAAGTCTTATACCATTTCTAAATCAGAAGGGGAAATATACATATGGACAGGTTAGGAACCATAAAAATTCCCTTAAGTCATGACTCTTTTAACTTAATTTAAAACTAGATTCCTATAGTAATTGTACCATCTTAGAAATAAACAAGTTGAATCTTATGGATGGAACAGGTTCCCTGAAGTGTAGCTAAAATCGTAAACCAGAAAGTACGAGCCAATCCACTGTATCCGAGACCTCAGGCTTTATTTATAAATCTTGTCACCCTTTCAAGTATGCCCCCTTGCAGAAGGGTGTACCTTTGCTCCGAATGTCCTCATGCTGAATTTGGATCCCTAAAAGCATTAACACAAGGAACATATTCATGAACTAAGCGTACAATATAATGACCTATTTCAGATTCCAAGGATATTACCAAAAACACATCATAAATTTCACCATGGTTTCTGCTAAGGTTTTTTCCCCCAAGTGTTTGTTTATTTAATGTGAGAGAGGGAGACAGCGAATCCCAAGTAGGCCCCATGCTGACACGGGGCTTGATCGTGTGAACTAGGAACCAAATCCAGAGGCGGACACTCAACTGACCGAGCCACCCAAGCGCCCCCTGCTAAGTTTTAACCATCCAAATCCTGACAATTCTATATTTTTGAAACATTAGTCTACAAAGTAAAATGTAAATACTCATTTCCGTAAGCTCACACAATCATAAAATCAAGCAGCATCTTACTTACGTAAATGAGACCCTAAAATATCAAGTTAAAATGGAAAACCATCCGCCCTCTTGCAGTAGACGGCAGAGTGTTGCCCAGTGTCCTGTGTGTAGCTGTGGTGATACAGAAAGCCCCGTGTTTCCCTGTAACCCCCAACATGACTCAAAGTTTTCTATCCCTTCGGTTTTTTCTAATGTGTCATTGGTGTAAAATAAATATACTTTTGAAAGGACATGTATTTCAAGCTGGGGATTCCTCCCGTAAAATAACATTATCAGACCACATTACGTTCAATAATGCTGTGCAAACAGAGGTGGCTCTGTTTGCCTTCGAAGATTAGCCTTACGTTACCATAAAATATTAGATGACGAAACAATCAAACCGTATCAAATGTTTCCATTTCTTTAAAACAGTTCAATAAACACTTATTAAGCAACGAAGACGCGCCATTCACTCAACAAATATTCGAGTGCCTAGTGTGTCCAAATACATTCTGTGATCATTACGATTATATATACACACGCATATAGGCGTAAACACACACACGTAGGGGTGCACGTGTAAGAAACCAAAGGGAAGAGCAGAAATATTCTCCCATTTCCTCGATGCCACTCCAGTTGTACATGTCGGCCAATAGCCGTGCTAATATCAGTTATAGGCTGATTTAAAGCTCTCTACTCTGGGAGAACAGGATCCTTGTTAATCGTCTCCTCATCAGTCAAGCAGGCCTGCGTGAGCCCAACTGTTGAGACACTGAGCCCACCAACAGGACAGCCTTTCTCACCTGGAGGTGTTCACGGGTTCACTACCGTTCACTGCTGTTCACTGTTCACAGGTTACTACTAATAGGTTAGCCCCTCCCAGGAGGAGACGGGCAGGTCCCGGGCTGGCCATGCCGATAAAGCCAACATATAAAAAAGATACAGGAACCCCATAGAGCCACATCACACCGCTTGTACTAGTCAGTATTGTTCATTCATTCATTCATTCATTCAATCAGTCAGTCACGAAATTCCTTCTGCTATTTTTAATCCCCCATGCGCCTTGCAGGGTAAAAGGCTGATTAAGGCAAAGTGAACGTCCTGAAATTAACATCAGGGTCCATTCACAGAAAGCAAATCGCTGCTTGCCGACCTACATGCACATGACGGATGTAACTAAATCATTTCGGTGTTTCACTGAAATCACTGTAAGATCAGGAAGAGACATGAGAGAAGATCAGAAGCACAGTAATGATGACAGGTTCCATCTACATACAGGCCGGTCAGCTGCACACAGAGACTGGGTTCGGCTGTGCAATACAAGGCTCTTAGTTCCGACTTGGCCTCAAACAATGCTTTAGTCAAAGGGCTTTTATCTAAAAACACAAAACCTATACACTGAAGATCAGAGCAGATTAAATTTCTAAAACTTCCATCAACAGAAAATACCTGTGCCCTTATACACAGCCCATGCTGTCACTCGCACAAGGCTGACCTGCTGGGTCAAAGCAGGGAATGACTTTCCTGCCTGCAAGGTGACAATCTTGCCATGAAGACGAGGATTTTCTGGCACCTGTATGGTGTAACTACAGCACGTAGAAGGAGAACCACAGAAGAGAGCCTCTATTTGCAGAATACTCCCACTCCACACTGACAATTCAGCAAAAGCGGCTTGAACAAATGCATCCTTTCAAATACCTATTTCTTTAAAACTGAACGTTCCAGAATCATGCGGCTAATACTCTAAAGCATATCAGGAGGGCATGACATAGGAGAAATTCGGCTGGGTTTAAGGATATCAAATCACTTTTCAGTTTTCTGAAAAACAATTCGATATCCACTTTCTAGTTTTCTGAAAAAAACAACTCAATATCCAATGCCTCCTGGCTTCACTGTCTCTTTTCATGGGGCCTTCTCTGCAAGAAACATAGCCTTTACTGCAAACATATCTTATTGCTTTTTATAACCCATTATCCTCGAGGAAATGGAGACAGAAGTGGGGATAAACTTAAGAACAGGACATAATGTCAAATGTAGAACACACTTTGCCAGAGAAACTGCATCTGGAGAAATGATTTGCAGAGCTAAAATTTTGTGGTTTTCACAAAGTAATTTTTTAATGTGTTTTTTAAATCCTTTATTTTTTTTATTATTTTTTAATGTCTATTTATGAGAGAGAGAGAGAGAGAGAGAGAGAGACAGCGTGAGCAAGCATGAGCAGGGGAGGGGCAGAGAGAGAAGGAGACACAGAATCAGAGGCAGGCTCCAGGCTCCGAGCCGTCAGCACAGAGCCCGACGCGGGGCTCGAACCCACAAAGCGCGAGCTCATGACCTGAGCCGAAGTTGGACACTTAACCGAATGAGCCACCCAGGTGCCCCCCCGAAGTTATTTTAAATTTCCTGACGACATAGTGATACTTCAAGCGTAAGAGAAAGGAAGCCATGGAATCTCTTTCTTCCCAGCTTTATTGAGATACGCTTGCCATATAACATCATAGAAGTTTAAGGTGTATGTGTTGGTGTGGTTACCCTCCTGTTCTGGGCAATGACTGCCCCAGGAGAGTTCACTAACCCCCGTCGCCTCAGGTGGTTACCACGTCTTTTCTGGGGTGAGAACACGTAAGATTTTTTTTTTTGGATACATGCACCTCTGTGTTTATTGCGACAGTACGTACAATAGTCAAGACACAGAATAAGATCCATTCACTCACCAACTGACCGAGTACACGGCACTCTTGAGTGTATCACGCGGTACGTCAGATCTCCGGAATTTATTCATCTCGTAAATACAACTTTCTGCTCTTTGGCCAACATCTCCCCATTTCCCCTGCCTCCAGCCTCCGGCAACTACCAGTCTGTGCTCTATGAGTCTGGGTGTTTTTTAGATTCCACATGTAAGTAAGATCATATGGTATCTGTCTTTCTGTGTCTGGCTTCTCTCCCTTGGCACATGCCTTCATGATCCAACCACAGTGTCACAAATGACAGGAGTTCCTTGTTTCTACTGACTAAATGATATTCCATTGTGTGTGTGTGTGTGTGTGTGTGTGGGTGTGGGTGTGGGTATACACACACACACACACACACACACACACACCCGCAGGTGGACACTTACAAGTTGTTTCCATAGCTTTGACAATTGTGGCTAACACTGCAATGAACATGGGAGGGCAGATATCTTTCGAGATTGCGATTTCCTTTCCTTTGGATACAGACCCAGAAGTGGGATGGCTGGCTTATATGGTACGTGTTTTTAATTTCGGAGTCTAGTCCATACTGTTTTCCACAGAGGCTGCACCAATTCACATTCCCACCCACGGTGCACGAGGGTTCCCTTTTCCCCACACCCCGCCAACACTTGTGATGTCTTGTCTTTTTGAGGAGAGCCTTTCTAACAGGTGTAAGATGATAGGTCATGGTGTTTGTTTTTGTTTTAATGGAAGTAGAGGCGATGCACAACGTTACATTAGTTCCAAGTGTGCAACATAGTGATGTGACCAGTGTATATGTTGTGCTCACCACAAGTGTGGTTACCGTCTGTCACCACCCAACACTACTACTGTCCTACTGTGCGCCTACGCTCTTTCCTATGATGGGCCTTCTGCCCCTGTGATTTATTCATTTCACAACCAGAAGCCTGTATCTCCCTCTTCTCTTGGTCCATTTCACTCATCCCCCCCACCCCTCCCCTCTGGCAACCATCAGTGTGTTCTCTGTATTTATGGGTCTGTTTTTTTGTGTGGTTTAGATTTATTTATTATTATTATTTTTTTTGGTTTAGATTCCACATATAAGTGAAATCAAATGGTATTCACCTTTCTCTGGGTTATTTTATTTAGCATTATGCCCTCTAGGTTTTGATTTGCATTTCCCTAATGAGGAGTGATGTTGAGCATCTTTTCATGCACCTGTTGGCCTTTTGTATGTCTTCTTAGAAAAATGTCTGTTCAGTTCCTCTGCCCACCTTTTTGAATGGGATCGTTTGTGGGTTTTGGCCACTGAAGTTCCTGAGTCCTTGTACATTTGGGGTATTAGCCTCTGACCAGGTTTATAGCTGGCAAATATCTTCTCCTCTTTTCATACAGCACCAGAGCACAACTCCTCTTTGCTGTTCCAGGGGGCAGTAAAGAGTGAAGGCAATGGGGGTCTGGGTGGCTCATTCCGTTAAGCGTCTGAGTCTTGATTTTGGGTCAAGTCATGATCCCAGGGCCATGGGGTCAAGCTCCACATCGGGCTCCATGCCAGGCGTGGAGCCTGCTCTGCCCCTCCCCCACTTGTGCACACTCTCTTTCTCAAAAAAAAAAAAAGTGAAGATAACGAACTTCAAAAGTATGTTCTCATTAGACACGTTATTTACATACAGAAGATCCGTTAGGAGAATGTAGACATAGCAGAAGATTCAGGACTTCGAGTGACTCTCCATGTGGCTGTCTCAATGCTGCCTCAGACTTAAGATCTCCGGAACACGACTCTGGATTCTTCCCACAAACCTGGACCCACCACGGTCTTGCCCACTTCAGAAGAGGGCTGGCTTCCACCCCGCTACAAAAGCCTGTAAGTCACCCTCGATCCGCGTCACCTGAAAAACACACCCCGACCCTGCCGGGTCTCCTCTGCCACCACCGCCCGCACACCCACATCCCTCCTGCAGCCGCTGGGAGGTCCTCACCCCTCTGATCCCTCACCACACATCTGCCCCTTCCTCCACGCCCCGCCACAGGTGCAGGGACCTCTGGAAAAGGCGAACCGCATTCCCATCCCTCTTGCTGCTGCACAATATGTTCTCTCTTCCATGTCCATTCTCCGTCCTTGTCCACACTCCCACGTGCCTGGAAGGCTGGTGTTTGAGAAGTGGATGTTTTGGCTTCCTGTTGTGTTTGCCCATTGGAGGCACAGACAGGAAGTGGGAGAGCACACCCCGCTGGGTCACTGAAGGCCAGCCCCCCTCCAGTAGAAGCCAGGGCTCCCTAGGGACTCTCCTGGAACCCGTATGACCGGGTTCTAGGGCTCCTGCTCCCTCCTTCCCATTTCAGGCTCCGGTGGTAACAGCTCCCGGTTGTAGGTGACCTTAACCTTCATCCTCCCAGGCTGGCTTCTCTTATGCTGGCCCAGACCTCTGAACAGTACCTTCATTAGCTGCTTCCCAGTCACCCCATGTGGATGTGCCCATCTGTTTTCTGCAGGGACTCTGGTTGGCACAGTCAACTTTTACAATCCCCCAGCCGCTCCCCAGGGTGCTGAGAGGACAATCCGCTTCTTCCCGCGGTGACCTGTAGGGTCAGCGCCACCCCCGCCTCCCGCCTCTCTCTGGAGGCCTCCCCGTCCAGACTCAGGGCCCTTTTGTCGGATCCTGCCGTACTCCCCATGCCGGGGTTCATTGATAACTTCCCTGCCTGGGACACTTTCTCCCAAACCCCTACTCCAACCTGCCCCAACTAAACTCTCAACTAGTCTGGCTCCTCTTCTGACTTGGGGTTTCAGCTTCCATTTCCTCTCTTCGAAGAGGTCACCACCCGCTATGTCCCCCCATGTCAGACCCCACTCTGTGACCCCTATCATAGCACGCTACTAAAATCATTCATAGCAAGCCTGCCAATGTTTTCCTTCATTTCATTATTTCTTTACTTTCAAATAGGTATCGTCTGCCTCCTTCCTGGGTTGTGAGGACCCTGGAGACAGCTAGGTCTGTCCCGGTCATCTGCAGTACCTTCGTCACGGAGCTCTGTGCCTGGCCTGCGGTACTCAGGGAGGCTCTGCTCAATGCGCGGAGGAATGCATAAATTCACAGAGTGCAAGTGGGCACTCCTGGCTTCTGCCTCGCACGCCGCCATCGGTCAAGAGCATCGTGCCCAGCCTATCGCTGGAGAAAAGCAGAAACTCCTGACCTTCCTTGAGCTCATCAGGGAGTGGACGTCACATGGCAATGACCTAGCCTGACGTCGCAGGAAAGATGGGTGCCCCTGAGGGGTGGACGGATGGGAGCCGGCACCCCCTCACACACCCGTGCTGGAGCAAATGAAGACAGGACCACCACGTGGGCAGGTAAGAAGAGGTCAGCTGGAACATTTGATGAATTGCTGAGGGCGAGCGCGGGCTAGTGTGAGAGGGCAGAACCTGGGGGCTGAGACACGAGGCGGGTGTGTGCCCATTCCCCGGCTCTTCCCAGAGGCTTCCCCCAAGCCTTCCTGGAAAAGCCTGGGAGTGGGGCAGGAAGGTGGGAGAAGCCTCCTTCGACGGTGCATGCTCAGAAGAGAGAAGGGCCACCACTGTTGAAATGGCAGAAAGCCCAGCCCCGCCCTTTTCCCTACAGTACAAAAGCCTCAAGCCACGGAGATAAGGCAGCATTTCTTGTCACCCCCAGAGCATAAGTGAAGAATAAGTAAATTTTTGTAAAGAGTCCTCTATTCCTTGGCGGGGGTGGGGAGGCCATGAATGCATTCCAGATCACAAGAATTCTGCTGATCATGGGGAAGTACAGGGCCCTGGACACAGAGCCTGCCTAATAGGGAGGCAGGCCCGGGACAGCACAGCTCCTCTCCTCTGATCCCATCATCAGGCTGAGTACTGAGTAATAAGTAATCATACGGGGGGAGGGGTAGGAGTGAAACGGGAGACGCTGCTGGGGTACAGGGCACACAGGAAAGGCCTAAAGCTGAGGGCAGAGCAAGAACATTGGAAAAAGCCCTCCACCAAACCAGACCACAGCCTGAGGACGAGGAAAAGAATGAAAAGCAGTGGTGCAGGAAGGCCGCAAGCCAAAACCCAAACCCAGAACAACTCCTGACAAGAACGAGTCAACCCTCCACACCGACCGTCTGGCGGAAGGAGAGGCCTGCCCATTGCTAGGCCTAAGTTGTAACTATCTCCACTTCTACTGTCCAACTTAGAAGTCTAACATTCGGTCAAAGATTATGGGGCACATGACAATCCACGGGAAAATGCATCAACAGGAGACAAAGCAAGCCAAAAATCCACATACACACGTGATCCAGAAAAGGAGCTTAAAACAGTTGCAATTAACGTATTAAACACTGGACAAGAAAGACAACACACATGAACACAGAGGGTTTCAGTAGTGGGGGAGGCATCGTAAGAAAGAGTAAAAGGGAAATCCTAGACATTGAAATATGAAGACAGACAGGAAGGAAGCCTCTGACAGATGGAGAAGTCATTGGTGGAGTCAACACAACTTAGGTAGGTGTCAGTGACACTGAAGACAGGTTGTAGAAATTAACCAAACGTGAACACAAGGAGAAGAAAGGTGGGGACTGAATAGGCTAGTGCATCTCCGAGCAGTAAAACAATAGCAAACAGCCACTAACGTGTATTATAAGAGCCTAAAGGAGAGGACAGAATGGGACGTAAGAAATAATGGTTGAAGATTTTTCACAATTAAAGGAACATATCAAACCACTGATCCAAGGACCTCAGGATAAATACAAAAAAAAGGAAAAGAAAAAGAAATCTTGACATATTATTATCAAACTGCTGAAATCCAAAAACAAAGAGAAAATCTGAAAGGCTTCCCAGGAAAGTAAAAATACATTACAAAGGGAGGAACAAAGAAAAGAATTACAGCCAACGCCTACCTAGAAACTATGTAACATAGAAAACAATGGATTGGCATTTTAAATTGTTGAAAGAAATAAAAACTGTCAAACTGGAATCTATACTCAGAGAAAATGTCTCTAAAAGTGAAGAAGAATTATAGACACCTTTTTTTTTCAAACAGATTAAAATTAGAGGGTTTATTACCCACAGATCTGCACTACAGAAACTTGGATCTACACAAACAGAGCAAAAATTCCAGAAACGAATAAAATAAAGGTAAATGTAAAAACCATTTTTCCTTTGTTAAAAAAATCATTCTAAAATATAATGTCAAGGAAAAAGAGTAGCAATAGACTGAATTTGCAGCTAAGAATACGATAAATGAAAGCAATAGCATGAAAAATGGGAGGGACCTTAACAATAAACTGTTACAGGGCTCTTAGTACATGTGAAGTGGCATAATATTATTTAAAGGTAAACTGCAATTAAAGACACCCACTAAAAAACTACAGGAGGTATATGGGGCACCTGGGTGGCTCAGTTAGTTAAGCGACCGACTTTGGCTCAGGTCATGATCTCATAGTCTGTGGGTTTAAGCCCCATGTCGGGCTCTGTGCTGATGGCCCAGAGCCTGGAGCCTGCTTCGGATTCTGTGTCTCCCTCTCCTCTCTGCCCCTCCCCTGCTCACACTCTGTCTCTCTCTCAAAAATAAATAAACATTAAAATTTTTTTTTAAATATTATAGGAGGTATAAATAAAAAAATTGGAGAAGGTATAAATAAAATACTCAAGCAAAAAGCAGGCAGATTAATGACTTTTAATGGCAAAAGAACAGATGGAACAAATAGAAAACAGCTTGCAAGGTTGCAGTCTTTAATTCGACCTTATCAATAATTATGTAGAAAGTAAGCAGTTAAACACACCCATTAAAAAAACAGATAGACGGGGCGCCTGGGTGGCGCAGTCGGTTAAGCGTCCGACTTCAGCCAGGTCACGATCTCGTGGTCCGTGAGTTCGAGCCCTGAGTCAGGCTCTGGGCTGATGGCTCAGAGCCTGGAGCCTGTTTCCGATTCTGTGTCTCCCTCTCTCTGACCCTCCCCCGTTTTGCTCTGTCTCTCTCTGTCCCAAAAATAAATAAACGTTGAAAAAAAAAATTAAAAAAAAAAAACAAAACAGATAGTCATCTTGGATAACAAAGTAATAACCAACATTGCTCGGTCTACAAGGAATTCAAGTTAAAAACAAAGACACAGACGGACTTAAGGTGAGAAAAACAGAAAAAGGGGTACCATATGAACTCCAACTGGAAAAATCTAGACTGGTTTTATTTTAGCAGACAAAGCATACTTCAGAATGAGGGATAGTACCAAGATTAGGAAAGGACACTGCATATGATAATGGATTAATTCACAAAGAAGGCATAAGAAACTGTAAAATGCAGGGGCACCTGGGGCGGCTCAGTCGGTTGAGGAAACAACTTCAACTCAGGACATGATCTCATAGTTATGAATTTGAGCCCCACGTTGGGCTCTCCACTCTCAGTGTGGAGGCCTGCTTGGAATCCTCTGTCCCCTCTGTCTCTGCCCCTCCCCCGCCTGCTCATGTGCTCTCTCTCTCTCAAAAATAAACATTAAAAAATAAGAAACTGTCATATGCATGTACTTAGCAACACAGCCTCAAAATATGTGAATCAAAAATGATTTACCTTTAGCAAAGCAGTTGAACCCAAACTGTCACTGAAAAATTCAACTTCCCTCTTGGTAATTAATATAGTAGAGAGAAAATCAGTAACAAGGGCAAGATCTAAAAAAATCCATCAATCAACATATTCTAATTTTTTACAGGACATTCCATTCAGCAAAGGTGGGAAATGCATTCTTTTCAGTAACTCACGGAACATCATCACCGTAGAACACACTCTGGTCTATAAAACAAACCTCGAAAATTTGAATGAATCTAAATCATAAAAACACGAAACAAGAAGTCAGTTACAAAAATATAGAAGATATGGAAATACAGAAAATAATTATGTAACTTGTGAAAATTATCTAGAAGATAAAGGGAGAAAGAAAGATGACACAGCCAACTGGAGACCCTACTATTAAGAAATGCGATATCCTCTCTCTCTCTCTCTCTCTCTCTCTCATGCACACACACCCCCACACACACGCCTTTAAAAATAAATTTAACTGAACCCTACCCCCAACGTGGGGCTCAAACTCATGACCCTGAGATCAAGAGTGGCACATTCTACTGACTAAGCCCGCCAGGCACCCCTCACACCGTGATTATTAAGAGGACACATGGCAAATGTCTGAGCTCTAAATCACATTTATCTCCTCAAATACTATTGGCTCTTGGTAATGCAACATGTCAACAAAAAGTTCGAGAACACGCTAAAGATACAATTATCTGAGAGAATAACTTTGATCAGTAATTGACTCGATAGCACATTTAGGATGCATGTATTTTATTTGTTTTTAAGTTTATTTATTTATTTTGAGAGAGACAGAGTGAGTGAGTGGGGGAGGGCCAGCGAGAGAGGGTGACAGAGAGAATCCCAAGCAGGGTCCACGCTGCCAGCGCAGAGCTTGACCCGGGGCTCAAACTCATGAACCATGAGATCACTGACCTGAGCTGAAACAAAGAGCTGGATACTTAACCAACTGAGCCATCCAGGTGCCCCTAGGACATGTACGCTTTTTTTTTTTTTTTATTTTTTTACTGTTTATTTATTATTGAGAGACAGAATGTGAACATGGGAGGGACAGAGAGAGAAGGAGACACAGAATCCAAAGCAGGCTCCGGGCTCTGAGCTGTCAGCACAGAGCCCGACGCGGGGCTTGAACTCACAAACCGTGAGATCGTGACCTGAGCTGCAGTCGGATGCCCAACTGACTGAGCCACCCAGGCGCCCCAGGAGATGTACACTTTAAAGACCGTCGCTCTGAAATGCAAGATGAAGTTGGCTCTACACCACAGAAGCCAAAATATAGCTAATTATGTTTGATATCCTTCCAGAGAATCACTTTCTCCTTGATAATATTCTCACAATAATGTTGAGATGGCCAATTAAAAACAAACAAAAAAAAAAGGAAGGAAAAATGCCGTATTGCCATGGTAGACCATATACCTACCTGCTTTGTGCTTTCAGGACAATTCGTGAAAATATGTGGTCTCTGAAACAATGGATGAAAATTTTGAAAAGGGGCAAGATGCAGAAAGTAAGAGACGGAGGGGCATGCGGAAACCAAAAGTGAGCCAACATCAGAGAGAAAACAGCACACCAAAGGATCACTACGCTTTACTGCAATCAACAGCCACGTCCTCATCGCAGTCAATGAAATTCTAGAGGTGCGTGCACTAATGTTACCACAAGGCACTAACATCACAAGCTGTTGTGTTATTTATATGGTTCTCCAAGGTGTAGCCAAAGCCGTGAGATGAAAAAGTTACAACTATCGGAAACTACACGAAGAAGTATCTTTGTGTGTAGAACACCAACAAAATAGGCAAACGAATACTGAAAAAATAAATAAACAGCATGAAATGGGCCTGTCACTTACAGAGAGAAAGAGAGAGGGAGAGAACAATATAGAAAATTTGAGTAAAACTTCCTCACGAAAATTTCAAGAATAAAATGCATCCGGAAATAGACAGTATGTAAATATTCAGGGTGTACGTGGAGAAAACTGTGAAGCCTTACCAAGGGTCAGCGTAAAAGTAAACAAAATCAATAAAAAGCCCCATCGTGTTCTTATGCAAGGATGGTTATTATTGTGAATCTGTTGTTTTTCCCAAATGAATGGGTAGATGTCATGCAATGTCAATAAAACTTATAAAGGAATTCAGGAACAAAGTACCTCTCAAGTGATTCAGGAAGAACACACTGAAATGAACAGGAAAAGAAAACACATATGCATAGAATAATGAGAAAGGATTTGAACTGCGTAGGAGAAATGAAACTGAAGTCAAAGCTTAAATTATGTACACGCTCTTTCTCCTAGAAATAGCACTTAGAGGGTTTCACTGTGCGACCCGATCTGTCAGGGTTGTGACAGCAAAACACCAGGCCCCTTCCGAGGATCCACAACAAGGGATAGGTAAGTTAGAACACCCAGGAAGGAACAGTAAGCAACCACTGTTGATAAGCCAATATCCTTAAGACTATCATCTATTATAAACAGAACTAAGGCTATAAGAATGTTACGATCACATCTTTGTTTCTGCGTAAAAAGTGCACAGGCACACGTATTAAGTATAAAGCTAGAATCTTGATCTCAAAAGTTAACAGCAGTTATGAATGGGTGGTTGGCTAACGTTTTTTTTTAATCTCTGTCTTTTGTGTGGGTTCTAATATCTCTGCAAAAAAAAAAAAGTCATAGATTACTCTTGTAATCGAGAAATAAATTAATGCTACTTATTAAAATTCCCAGAAAATGAAAATTAAGTCATAAAAATGACCACTCGCTGGGCCTGTCTGACTGGTACAGGGAAACCTAGAAGAAGGCGGGTTTGCCCACGTTTCTGCCTTTACGTGGTGGGGACAAGACGGCATATTCAACACTTTCTGACCATATGGCATATTCCAATACTGTGGGCTGACTTTGCTCTGACACTTAATTACAAGGCTGTTTAAACTTACGTAACCTTTCCTGGACATGAAATGTCCAAACATTCTTTTGAAGGTGTTATTTATTTAAGCATTGGGTTTCAGATGAATTTGTTTAAAACATGAGGAGTTTGAATGTCTGGCCTCAGCTCACACAGTAATAAGAGTTTCTGCAACAGAGTCTGAATTCATAGCTCCTGGGTCCTTGATTTTTATGCAAACTTCTAGATTTGGCAGATAAACAGCTCTTTAGCTCAGCAACAGCATACAGATTCAGACCAATAGCTTTCCACCTACTGTCCTGTTGAGCTCGTCTTTCTTCAATGAACAGTCTTTTGTTATCGGCATTTTACAAAAGAGGCAAATTTTATAACAGCAAAGAGAGAAAAATACTAAGACTGCATACAATTCGAAAAGCAGTTGCAAAATCATCCTCGCAAAGGCTATACAAATGAATATATTTTATCGATCATTTGGTTGTCAAATTGGTATGAAATCTGGCAAAATTATTTAAGAACGCATTCCTTCTCCTACAAAGCACCTGTCCTCTAGTATGCCCTGACCTGGCAAGTGTCCACTGCCTCCCTGTCCTCAGATGGAGCCTGGCAAGGAGGAGTTAATTTAGGTCTTCATACACTGTTTCCCATAAATCTCTCACGCCCTGTCCCCCTTTCTGATCCTGGTATCATCCTATCTGCTCAATAGCCAATCCTTCCCCAGTACACTCTTCAAAAGGCTGTTGACTGATGTGCGTGTATTTAAGTTCAGGTCTGTCTCTGATGAAACCGAGATGCTATTTTTTTTTTTAATGTTTATTTATTTTTTAGAGAGACAGAGACAGAATGTAGGTGGGTTAGGGGCAGAGAGAGAGGGAGACACAGAAGCAGAAGCAGGCTCTAGGCTCTGAGCTGTCAGCACAGAGCCTGACGCGGGGCTCGAACTCACAAGCTGTGAGATCATGACCTGAGCCGAAGTAGGATGCTCGACCGACTGAGCCCCCCAGGCGCCCCCCGAGATGCTATTTCAATCATAATCGTTACAATGATCACCACCACACAAGGATCACCCATGGATATTTTCATCATATATTAAGAAATGGGAAGTTCATCCAACTGCTCCTTTTACAGAATTATGGTTTATACACAGCAGTAGTGGGTTTTTTTTTATCCTCATAAAGAAGCAATATTTTAGCTAATCCATGTTCATTATTATCCATTAATGATTAGCCCTGTCCTTTAATCTATAATATCAAGACAATGTTTTATTCTTTTTTTTTTTTTGAAGAGAGAGAGAGAGAGAGAGAGAAAGAGAGAGAGAGTGCATATGCCCACAAGCATGAGTAGGGGAGGGGCTGAGACAGGGAGGAGCCCAACTCCTCAGTGTGGAGCCCAACTTGGGGCTCAATCTCACGAAACTCGAGATCATGACCTAAGCCGAAATCAAGAGTCAGGTGCTAACCATCTGAGCCAGCCAGACGCCACCCAAGACAAAGTTTTAGAAATACTGCTTCCCATGTGCATGGGAAACATCATTAAGGAGATACCCACGAGGGAACGACTTATTTAACCATAAGCTCTCTGAGTGATTAAATCTCGATGAATAAGGCCGTTGTCTCAAGGAGTTTTTAATCTAGTAAGATGTAAGGATGAAACTGTTCTTTTGGAAAGTCAACATATTTTTGGTAGAAACAGCCTATAAATGATTTCTTTCTTCTCCAGTGGAAACAAAGTTCATTTATCAGGAAACACTGCCGAATCACAGAATTCTCTACTGAGGGCAGAAGTCTGAGGATCCTGGTTTGGATAAACTCCCACGCAGTCCTTTGAAGTTAGGGGGACCTCCATTTACACACAGAACGGCTCACCCATCTATGACAGTGTGATGACGCTTCTCCATGGCCACCGATGGCGGATGTAACAACCAAGTTTCCTGATGGCTCAGTGACACAGGGTAAGGTGACTTCCAGGAAGTAGAGGCAAGGGGGCCTGGGCAAAAATAAAGTCTGGCTGACGGACTCTTCCAGGGTTATTGGGATCTAAGAGTTCTGCTTCCCAGAAAGCCTGTTGCCTTCTTTTATAATTTTTTAAAGTTTATTTATTATTTTCAGAGAGAGAGAGAGAGAGAGCAAGTGGGGAAGGGGCAGAGAGAGAGAAAGAGAGAGAGCGAGAGCGAGAGCGAGAGCGAGAGAGAGAGAGAGAGAGAGAGAAAAACCCCCAAGCAGGCTCCACGCCACCAGTGCAGAGCCCGACATGGGGCTCGAACTCATGAACGGTGGGACCACGTCCTGAGCCGATGTCGGATGCTTAACTGAGCCACTCAGGTGCCCCTTTGGTTTGGTTTTGTTTCTTGAGGCAATACAGCTCAGGAGCTGAGAGCAAAGCTCAAAGTCGCTATCTAGGTGAGCAGCCCGATGCTAATCCTAACTAGCTGGCCTGTGCACAACTTACTTCAGCTCTCTCTGCCTCAGTGTCCTCACCTCCAAACCAGTCCCTGCCCCACAGGGTGGCCGTGGGGAGGAGCGGAGCGCACATGCTCTCCGGGGCGGGGAGGGCACGCAGATGGCACCTTGCAGGTGCCGCCCGTTGTTAGTATTTTCCATTCCTTAAACACGGTTGGCCCTGACTCAGCTCCACATGACGTGGACGTTATTATGAACCGTCTTCACCAAGGAAATGGGATTAAGAGAAACGCCAGTCGTTAAAGTTATATTCATCAGCCTCCTGAAATGATGGGTTCTAGCAGCCAGTCTGCAGCTTTCTCCAATGCTGGTGTTTTCCCTGAGCAACGAGAGGTCAGTACAGTGGTTAGGGGCGCAGCCTCCGGCACCTGCTGGCTGTGACCTCGGCAAGCTGTAATAACTCCATGCCCCAGCTTCGCCTGTAAAGAGGGGACGATGACATAACCTTTCTCATTAGAGCTGCTGAGCTGAGTAAGTTAATGTATGTCAGGGACTGAGGAGGCACTGGGCAGGTAGAAAATGCTCCCTAAATATTACTTGCTCTGTACAAACAAGTCTAAGATCATTTTAAGAAAAATAAAAATGATCTCATACAGGCCACCCCGTGAAGTTACATCTGAAAAACAAAAACAAAAACCTCAAAGGCATATCTTGATGACTCTACTCCGAAAAAAATAAAATCAGGCTGAGATGAACACTCAAAGCAGTCACAGTTACACGTTTGTCCAATATCACTAATTACAAAGAATGTCATCTTAAAATGTTCTACTACTATTGTTCATAACAAGGTTCTTAGTTCACAGAGGCGGAGAAGCTATTTTTAAAAGGCAAAAAACTCATCTATTTGGGGGCAATTTGCAAGGCCAGAAAATAGCTGTTTCACTGCTAAGATGTTCTGCAGTGAAGCATCAGTGGGGACTGTCCAGGGGCCCAGGACCTTCCCGCCCAGAATTAGGTAGTCCTTCAATAACCACGGCAGAAAAGCCATGAAGACGTGATGCCCTCCCTTCAAGGAAACTCTGTGGGAAGAGCTGGTGGCCAGCACCACCAAACACATCCCAAACTAAGAGGAAGAGGGAGCCGCTTCCCTACCATACGCTGAATTGGTACGTATCTACAGATCGGTATCTACATACACACCCGCGTAAAATTTCACGACGCCGTTAAGCTGTCGTCCTAACATTCGCGCACTTTGCAGCATGTGAGTTACACCTCAATCAAAAAGAAAAACGTGCTAGTAAAAATGGGGTGGCAGTCCTTGCCCGGCTAGCTCAGTCGGTAGAGCATGAGACTCTTAAAAGTGGGAGTCTTTTAATTTTTTTAATTTTTTAATTTTTTTTTTATTTTTAATTTTTTTAATTTAATAATTGTCCCCAACATAATTTGTCCCCTTTCTGCAGCGCCTGTACCAGCGGCTTGCCCTAAGGAAGGACACATTGGGAGAGTGGCCAAGAGGAGGGCTTTGGGGGACAGGAGAAAGGAAGCAGGCGGTCCGGAGAAGGTGACTTCTTTGGATACCAAAGTAGCTGGGTTCTGGAATTCTGTAATGCGGAGCCGACTGGCTTGAAGCAGCAGAGAGAGAAAAAGGCCTGGCAGGCCGGACTCCGAGGCACCTTATCCCAGCAGCTGGCGGCGGGGGGTGACACGGAAGATGAAGACTGTACTAAAGGAAGGTGCCTCCCGGGGGAAAGAGGGGAAATCCAACTTGGGGGTATCCTATAGCCGTCGGAAGGGCTATGCGGGATTCCAGATGTAATTAGTACCGTCAGCTAGATACTCCACCCGGGTCTTACACCCAGCACCTCCTGCTCACACCATCTACTCTGGGCACTTGGATACGGTCAATGGGACTCAGTCATGTCACACGCAAAGTCACATCTTCTCATATCCAGCTCAACAGCAGCCCGCCGCCCCTCCGATCGGTGCCCCCTGCTAACTGACCTGGCCCTCTCTGTCCTAGGTCCCTCCTGCTGCAGAGGAAGGCACGCTTCAGTGACCCAGCCTCGGCCCTCCAACAGCCTGCTTCATCCCAGGGCAGACAGCAGCACCACGATACAGAGGGCGTTTTCAGGAAGTCATCAGCACCATGTAGAAAAATCCAACAAAATTAAGGGAGATCTAAAAATCTGTCCCAACGTGCCACTTCTCTACTTAAAATCTCCAACGGCTTTCCTTTGTCTGCCAAGTAAAATACAAATTTATTTTGGTGTCATGTGGGACACATCAAAGTAGAGCAGCCAAAATGGAGAATGTGGGACCCCCTCCTCTGTTCTGTGTTTCTCTGTAGCTTTGCCATTGCTGTCACTTCCTCCATCGACCCTTCCTTCCTATAATCCCATCCTGCCTTTGAAAGCACTGTCTCCATGGAACATTCTTAGTCCTTCAACCTAATATGGTCCCTTCCTCCTTTGAATCCCCGCAGATGGGGGGGGGGGGGGGGGAGGGTGGAAGGGTATAAAGAATTTTCCTTTATCTACTATGCTAAAAAAAAGAGATTTACATGCTTAGCTCATTCCCTTTCCAGGCTGTGCGCGTTCTTTCTGCATTGTGCTCCCAACTCCCAGTCATCCATGGGATGGATGGAGTGCGACGGTATAGCTTCAGGTTGAAACACCAGAGTTCTGGGACCGGACTCAGATATAGCTTTGGGTCTGTATACGGGACCCATCAACAAAGAGCCGTTGATACTGGGAATGTTACACAACCTTTTTGGGGCCTCAGCCCCCTCAACCGTAAAATGGGGGAGGCGTGGTAACAAACACTTCACAGGACAAAGGCGTGCACGCAGAATGGTGCCCACCACACGCCCCACGGCATAATCGCTCTCCTCACTGTCCCCGTTGCAATGCACCACACGCTGAACAAATCCTCACAGAATGGAGGGACAGTATGAGTGGGGATGTGATGACAGGATCAAGACTTGGAAGGCTTTGGGGGGCACGTGGGTGGCTCAGTTGGTAAAATGTCTGACTCTTGGTTTCAGTTCGGGACATGATCTCACGGCTTTGTGGGTTTGAGCCCCACATGGGGCTCTGTGCTGACACTGCAGAGCCTGCTTGGGATTGTCTCTCTCCCTCTCTCTGCCCCTCCCTTACTCACGCGGTCTCTGTCTCTCTCAAAACCAATAAATAAAACATATATTTTTTTTTTAAAAAGAAGGATTTAGGCAGTCCATATGATAGGGGAAACCAAAACCTGGCATGCAGCAGGTGTAAACATAAGTACTGGGTTTCAAAAGCCAGAGTACATAAGCATGTTTATTCAAATATTTTTTTGTGATTAAAACACACTGCTTTTACTGACTTTAAGGTAGACACAAGCCAACTCAAAAGAAAACTGAGTTTTCATCTCAAATCCATGGGCATCCCAACCTTGCCTGGCTGTCACAAAGCCCAGTGCTGTGCTCCCCTCTGACACACCTCCACAACCCACCTCTCTCCCCAGACCTACCGCACACCGCAGGGCAAGTCCCCACCTGCCCCTGTCCCCCCATCACCTAGGCCACTGCAGCAGCCCCTTGGCGGGTTCCAAAGCTCCAGTGAGCTGGCCACAGGTACACAAACATCCATTTAACATTCTATGTTCTAATCCCTGCCCCACACTAGGGAGTCAAATGGAGAATGCTGTCCTTTACGCCCCAAGGGCCCGCCCTGACGCTAAAAACAACTAAAATGAGAGCAAAGCAAATATTAAAACCACACAGAATATAATTTCAGCAATTTGATGATTGAAGGCACTTCATAATTTTTAGGTATTCTTGGTGAGAACTGCCTTCAGTTACTATTATAGTCATAAGTTGCCGTTGAAACGGAATGTCAAATAATTTGAGTTTTTCTTGCTACATTTGACAACCCGCATTTTTTTTAATATTGAGCGAAAATATTTCCTATGAGAGGCATGAAGTGTCAAATACATTAGTTCTTAACTTCCGTCAATGTGACTAAAACAGCAATACGGGGCACGCCATTTAATCAAGAAATTAAAACTTGGCGACTGATCTCGTACTATCAATCAGGAGCCGAAAAACACAATTTGGGGACTGACATGTTTGTTACTTTCATCTGCCAGTACTTTTTAAACATTCCCATTAATTAGCCTGAGAGATTCATGAGTCTCTTCCAAGTGTTATTCAACTGCTGCTGCTTGAAAATAATAACGTTAGAGGCACTGAGATGCGGTGTTTGGTTCTTAGGCTGCTGTTAATTAAAACACATTAGCCCTAATCGAATACTCAGGCAGCATCTTGTAGACAGTCCCCTGCTGGTCCGCCTATTAGCGTGTTCTATTTACAAGAGAAGCAACAAACTACCCTCAAATGTGCAGAAGCCATGACCCGCCAAGCAGAAGTGCAAGTATCCATCCCAGCTTCTTCATAGTCCAAACCTTACGTAGGCAATGCCCTGCGTTTCCTTCTCCAGGAGATTCTGGTGGTGCTCCAAATATCGAAGAATGACGATTTCCACTTACTGTGCTCTCACATCATAGATGCTAAACTATAAGACCGTCGTAGAAATCATTTTTTTTTAATTACTAGCAATCAAATAATGTTTCCAGTGTGAATTCAGACACAACACTGAAACATTCTTTAAGCCACCTTTGGACAGCATCACCAGCATTCATCACTTACATGAAGGCACGACAAAGATCAGCTCCAAGATTTACCTAGCAAATCCCCACTCCAAGACGGAGAGGAAATTTTTGGAAAACCCAGGTGTAATTATCCCACACAGAGCTACACACAAAGGAATAATTCAGACTAAATTCCCAGCTCTTTTTAAAAACAAGATGTGATTAGCTTGGAAGCTACATCTTATCCTAAGACATGCCAAAGGCAGCACATATGCAGAAACAGAATCATGGCTTCAAGGCATCTTATAAGATAAATAAAAGCTACGGGAAGGCAAAATATTGCGCTGAGTTATTAGGCTACAATGAATGTTAACCAAAAGGTTGCTATTTGATGTATCGCCACCCAGGGGCGGGGGCAATTCTTGGCTAACCCAGCCAGAGGACTACATTACCCACTTTCCTTTTAGGTACATCAGTCATTTGGCCAGTGAGAGGCAGGCAGAAGTATACGGTTTCTCCCAATATGTGTCCTTGTTTTGTTTTATTCCCCCAGGCTCATTACGGTGAAACCGACATTAAATTTAAAACATTTAAAGTGCACACTGGGACTTGATGTCCGTATGCATTGCAAAAGAGTTCCCCTCACCTAGTGAATAAACAAATCCATCACCTCACATATTTAACCTTTTTTTTTTTTTTTTTGGATGAGAAAATTTCAGTTCTATTCTCTTAGTACATTTCAGTTATGCACTACAGTGTTCTCGATAACAGTCCTCCTGTTTTACTCGAGACCCTCTGACCTTATTCATCTTAGAGCGCAAAGTTTGTAGCCTTTAACGGCTCTGTTTCCCCACCACCTCCCAGGCCCTGACAACTACTTTTCTACTCTGTTCCTAAGAATTTGACTTTCTTAAAGACTGTTTAGATTCAGACATAAGGGATACCACGCAGTATGTGTCCTTCCGTGACTTATCTCACTTAGCATAATGCCCTCAAGGTCCATCCGTGTCGCAAACGGCAGGATTTCCTCCTTTCTCGGTGGCTGATAATACTCCACGTGTGCAGTATACGACTCCGCACACATACGTTCTGTGTGCACACAATCACATCTTCATTCATTCAGCCACAGATGGGCACCTAGGCTGCTTCCACACCTCGGCTACTGTAATGCTGTAATTAATGCTGTAATTAATGCCCTAATGAACATGGCAGTCAGATGGTTTTGAGATCCTGATGTCGTTTTCGTTTCCTCTGGATATATACCCAGAGGTAAAAGGATTGGATCATCCAGTAGTAATATTTTTAACTTCTTCAGGGGCCTCCCTACTGCCTTCCACGGCGGCCGCACCAGTCTGCATTCCCACCAGCCGGGCACGATGGCCCTCTTTCCTGCACACCCAGGCCGGCACCTGCCAGCTCTTGGTTTTTTTTTTGGTGAAGGCCATTCTAACGGGGGGAGGGGATATCTCCTCGAGGCTCTGACTCGCATCTCCATGATGATCAGTGACGTTGGGCAGCTGTGGCTATCGAGTGGTAGCGTGGATGCTAAGCCTTCATCTCCAGCAAGACTCTCTGCAAAGCAGGAAGGGCACCTTCCTCCCAGCTGGGGGCACTGCAGTGGCCCAGGGTGGAGTGGCTGCCTGAGAATGTGCTGGCAATCAGGAGCCACGTCTCCCATCGGCATCAGTAAGGGCCCTTTCCAACCCTGGACTCCTAGGTGAGGGCTTGTCCGAGGTGTGACAGAAACAAACCCCCTCCTGTAGGAACCTGTAGGAACCTGCTGTTCAGGACGGTTTCTCCTCCTCAAGGCAGTGGAACCGAATGTTCGCTGACAGAGGGGAGACCTGGAGACAACTCATAAAATGCCTGTCGCCAGATGCCAGATCCAAGTGGAATCCACCAGCATTGCGTCTGGCTGGGATCTCCTCTCCATCCCCCTTTTCAGGAAGAAGAGACGGGGGACACTGTAATAATTACTACATAATCGCGTAAGAAATACATACTCGTGAATAGGATGCCATGTCCACAACAGCAACAACAAAAACAAAATTTAATCTGAGTGAGAGTAACACATTGAATGTACAAAAGCAAAAAAAAAAATCAACCCCAAGTGAATCTATATGTAGATTCACTGTTGTCCTTCTCGACACCTTCATTTTGATGACGCGCTTAAAATGTTAATCGTTATTACTTAATTAGTAGCAGGGCTGAAAGACACTGGTAAGTATAAACTTCTAAAGAGTGTAACTCAAAAGCCTTAATTTCGATAATGCCAAGTGCTTGTATTTTTAAGCTAAAAAGAACAAAATTCTTGCAGTTTTGTAGTTAACATGGTTTACATTTTATAGTACAAGGACCAAGTTAATACTTCCAGCATTGTTAGCACTGTATATAAAGGGTTCCTTCTTACCAATTGTGCTAATTATAATTTTAGCCCTGCAGATAGAATGGAATTATACCATCATCTCTGCAAAGAAACAATTTCCTCTTAAGTTGCTAAGGACAATGCACTGAAGTGACAGAAGCTGTTAATGTTATGTGCCATGTTTCAAATTTATTTTTAAGTTACATTCCCAAGTAAATACAACAATATCTGTAGCCCATTCAATTTGGAGGGCAAATCAAGAACAGAGGCTAATCTCAACTAGGAAGTTGCCAAGACTATTTTTAGAAAAAAATGTAGCCATTTCAGAATTGCTGCTGCTAAAAAAATACCACCTGCTTGGAGGCTAATTACACCAGAAAAAAAGAAAAAAAGAAATAAATCGCCAGAAAAAAAAATAAATAAATTGCAAGCGTGTCTCCAACGAGCTGAGGGTTTAAAGTAAACAACTGGAGAGAGAAATGGCAGTAAAGCTTGGCATGAACATCGTACATCTATGAGAATAAACATGAGCTTCACGGAACCCCGGATTCTTCCTGTTCTACTTGGATCAGTGTGATCTGTGGTTCGGCAAACGTGGTCTCTGTTACATCTCCGCTGTGGGCAGAAGACACTTCCAGCCCCACTGGTGTTGGACTTGGTCGCGTGATCCGTTGTGGCCAATGGACATGATGGTGGCAGTGGCCTTAAGAGTGCTTGAATATTTAGCTTGGTCCCCGTGCTCTGCGGATCTGCCATGAGAAAATCCCGAGTAGCTCCTGATCTGTGAAGATTCTAGATATATGTGGAGCAGGTGTGAGCCCACCTGCACTGCAGCCTGGAGTCAGGCTGGCTGACATAAGCCAAAACCCAGCCAACCCAAGGCCTGAGGGAAAAGCATCGTCTTCATGATTTAAGCCACTGAGCTTGGGATAACGTGTGCTTCAGCATCATCGTGGCAATGGCTGACGGACACCTACTCAAAGCGATTTTGGCCAACCCCTGGCAGTCCTACTTTGGCCACACCCTCATCATCATGGCCCCGCCCTCAGTCTGCCCTAATTCGCTCAATCTGAACACCTCTTTTCAGGCTCCGTCAAAATCAATCCCACCTAACTCTTTCCCAGATGACCTATTATTTTCTCTGCTTTGTGGACCAGCCAGGGTTAGGTGACCAGTCTTTGCCATAATATCTAGACTTCTGTGACTGTTTTGTAATTACTGGATAATAGAATGATCCACATAGTATCTCATCCAGCTCCCTCAGGGCACCGACTTTTTCTGACAGTTATTTTAGAGAGCAACAGCGGAGACAGAAAAGTCATTTAACATGTGCTAGCTGGAATCAACGGGAACCTGCAAGCGAGAGAGCTGACGTGCCAAGCAGGTTGGCAACACCACAGAACGGGTGGCTCCTTTTCCCTACACATGCACAGGAAAAGATCAGAGGGGTGTGTCTCTAAAAATATAGGGGCGCCTGGGTGGCGCAGTCGGTTGAGCATCCGACTTCAGCCAGGTCACGATCTCGCGGTCTGTGAGTTCGAGCCCCGCGTCAGGCTCTGGGCTGATGGCTCAGAGCCTGGAGCCTGTTTCCGATTCTGTGCCTCCCTCTCTCTTTGCCCCTCCCCCGTTCATGCTCTGTCTCTCTCTGTCCCAAAAATAAATAAACGTTGAAAAAAAAAATTTAAAAAAAAATAAAAAAATAAAAAAAAATAAAAAATAAAAATATAAAGTATGTCCTGAGGCGCCTGGGTGGCTCAGTCGGTTAAGGGTCCAACTTCGGCTCAGGTCACGATCTCGCAGCTCGTGAGTTCGAGCCCCGCGTCGGGCTCTGGGCTGATGGCTCAGAGCCTGGAGCCTGCTTTGATTCTGTGTCTCCCTCTCTCTCTGCCCCTCCCCCATTCATGCTCTGTCTCTCTCTGTCTCAAAAATTAAAATAAACGTTAAATAAATAAATAAATAAAAATATAAAGTCTGTCCTAAACACATCTGACCATAGTTTGTTGATCACTGCTTTAATTCCACAGTAGCAAATGATCTGCAAGTGCAAATATATATTCCTTCCTCATTATATATTAATGTACAAGACAGTTTATTGCCGCCATTAATAATGTAAACTACAACATGAACTATTCAAAACTAGTTCACTTATGATAAATAGGATAAAGGACCATATTACATCTTGGTCCAAAGGCCATTAATCACCACACACTTCTGTTTTCCTGCCCTTTTCCTTAGCACAAACACTCTCAAAACGGAAACAGCACCAGAACAATACCAGAGCACTGTATGCTGTTAAAAGTCTATCCGTGACTGTCGCCATCGTCAGCCCGAGGGCATTATCGGCCACGTGTGAGGCCAGTGGGACTGTCAGAGCGTTCAGGCTGTCATCAGGCAAAGTCCATTCTAGAAATCACATAGGAAATGTGCTTGTTTCTACCTCGCTTTTCAAAAATGTTTTTGCTTTTGCAAGCACGCTATTCTCACTGATCACAGGGCCGACCGGGTGACCATGAACGCCTCTGTTCTCCATAATCCACTGTGTCCTACTTGGCAGCTTCAGAGAACAAGCAGAAGGCTTTGAGGCGAATGGACTAGAGGGAGGAGGGGCAGAACTCCTTAGCCAACGCGTCTTCTGGCTGGATCCGGAGCCCTGGGGATGCACGGGGCAGGGTGGGATATCTGTATGTTGTTATTCCCTCCCTGCCTCCTCTCCTTTTGGGTGTGACCTCGCATCCTCTTCCGTAAAGAGGCGAGGGCTTTTCCTCCAGCCCTTGAAGCATGGCAGGCCTTGGGTCTGGGCGGTCAAGAACAAAGGGTAGAAGGGGTGTTGAGGGGACTCTGAGGTCACACTCCTGCCCTTTCTCGAGGACCTCCGTGAACGAGCCCACGGCAGCTGGCTGGAGAAAGGAAGACCGTGAAGAGGACAGGTAAGACACCACGGTGGAGGGCATCCCAAACCACCCAGGCCCCAGCCGACGAGCAGCCAACCACAGACACATCAGGGAGCCCGGCTGAGACCAGAAGAACTATCCCGTTGAGACCAGAGGGCTGTTTTAGGCCACTAAATTCTGGGGTGGCCTGTCACATGACCAAAGCTAACCGACATGCCAGCTCTTCATCCAAATCCTCAAGTACCACCTACTTCCCAACATTAGGAAGCCTCGATGCAGGAGAGGAGTAAAGTTCATTTCAAGCAGGAATGTTCCGTGAAAAAGATTCCACATCCGTGGCTCTCCGGCTGTAGGGGGAGAACCGCCTGGAGAGCCTGTGAAGCACAGGTTGCTGGGGCTCCCCGTGGAGCTCCCGGTTCGGTTGTTCTGGGAGGGGGGTGTTGAGAATCTGCACTGTCCAAGTCCCCGGGTTTTGCTAATGTTTCCGGTGTGGGTACCGCACAATGAGATCACCGTTCCACACGACCAAGTACGCTGCAAATAAAAGGTTCCCCCTCAGAACACTCATATTACTAAATTAAGAGAATAAACACACGGGGCGCCTGGGTGGCTCGGTCAGTTGAGTATCCGACTCCGGCTCAGGTCACGATCCCACAGCGTGTGAGTTCGAGCCCCACGTCGGGCTCTGTGCTGACAGCTCAGAACTGGAACGTGTTTCAGATTCTGTGTCTCCCTCGCTCTCTGCCCCTCCCCCAGTGGCACTCTGTCTCTCTCTCTCAAAATAAATAACCGTTAAAAAAAATTTTTTTTAAACCCTCCTAATTATGGACTCTTAATTTTAAAAATTTGAAAAAATAAAAGAACAAACACATCTCTTTTAGAAATCCAATTAGACTACGGAGTCCCATCAGATGTCAACATAAACAGAAAGGGAATTATATTTATTATTTAGACATGCTGGGCAAAATGGAGATTAGAAGAGAAAACAACAGACTCTTCCACCCAGGACCACGGACATTTCATCAATTACCTACGATGCAACAACTTATGGTTGTATTGAAAGCTAAGGCTTTTTTCCTACAGTGTGAGAATACGAGTCACATCTAAAATTACAGCAGGAATAAACAGTGTTTCCGTATATATTAATGTTTAAATGTTGAAAGTCACAGCAAGCAGACTATTTCTTCGAGCCTGATTACAATACTATTTCAGATATTATTCATGTTGCCAATGCCATCCATGGTTTATGAGGTGTATGCACTTTCATTCTGAAGGTCTTACTTCAGTAAGTTAAATACATTTGCATTCTCTGAAGCTCTGAGTTTTACGGGCAAAAATGCCTGACTTTCTCCAGGCACATTAAACCATTTCCACACAGTCTCTTTCAATCTATGCATGTAAGAGATCATTAGCATACAGTGAATCCCTAAAGACATACAACTCTTCAAGGGAAATTAATTTCATTCAAATCGGTACCGGAATTTATAACTTAGAAAAGTGACTTGCTTAAAAAAATAAACATTTTTGAATTGTTTTACTTTTAACCTAATGATTAATACTCCAACTAAGGCAAGTCTGAATTTCATTATTTTATACACCGTAAATAGAGTAAGTTCAAAGCAAAGGCTATGTGACTGCAAGGGGGTACCGCTCCTTCCACAGAAACTATAAACTATTTTATTTCAAGCCCTCATTTGTTGAGGATGGGAGTAGCACACAGAAGTATTATTTACCTTAAATTTTACTTCTACTAAAATTTTCTTAATAATTTATATAACTTAACTATTAAATATAATATGTATATACTATTATTGCAATACAATTATGTCACAGTATATAATTATATAAACATTATAAATACTACTGTATAATTATATGTATTCACGTTCTATATAACACAAACATTATATAATACAGTATCCAAGATAGATGCTTTTTAAGTTATGTATTAATTTATAAAACATGCTTTATGTAGTTATATAAAGCAAGTTTTACAAGTTAACTATATATTATATATACTTTATAAAACATGCTTGATATTACATAGAACATTATATGTAATATTTTTTAGCTTTTTTTTATTAGCTTGTCAATTCTCTTTATTAAGAATCTTTTTTTTTTTTTCTTTTGTAAAAGCAAACACTTGTGGTCAGTTATACAGATGAGGAAAAGCTATGACGATTTATAAGGCAATCAACAAATTCCAATACTTTACAAGTCAAACTTAAATTACCTAGTGTTGGGGTGCCTGGGTGGCTCTGTCAGTTAAGCGTCTGACTTCGTCTCAGGTCATGATCTCACGGTCCACGCGTCAGGCTTTGTGCTCACAGCTTAACGCCTGGAGCCTGCTTCAGATTCTGGGTCTCCCTCTCTCTGCCCCTCCCCCTGCTCTCACTCACTCTCTGTCTCTCTCAAAAATAAATAAAGATTAAAGAAAAATCTTTAAATTACCTAGTGTTTTTCTTTTCTCTCATAAGCTTGAAAAACAAACTTGGGTCCATTTCAAGTACAATCTAACACCATCAGAGCCTTAGACTGCCCAGGAAAGGGAAACTTTGATACTAATGGCTGTGTTCACGCCAACATCAAATCTACCAAATTCTTTTGGAGTAGTGTCTGGATATATTTTCTTTTGGGTGTTTATGATGAAAAGGAAATTACATGGGCTTTTTGTTATCCTAACCCAGGGCACAAATGAATCTATTGCTCAAGGTAAGCAGGTACTCTTAAACAAGCATTTTGGGGAGACACTTTAAAATGGTTGACAAACACTGAAGTAAAGCTTTAAAGATGAATCAGTATTTTCCTGGCGGCCTTTAATGTTGCATTATGTAGGACACACGTGGAAATAAAAAGTGTAAATCACGTAGTGCACAAAGGACCATGCAACTGGAACTGAATAGAAATAAACAGAAATGAATATACGTACACACCCAAACACAGAATCCTAGATGAGTTTTAAACTGAAGGGTCCATGCTTCGGATTCTGTGCCTCCCTCTCTCTCTGACCCTCCCCCATTCATGCTCTGTCTCTCTCTGTCTCAAAAATAAATAAACATTAAAATAAAAAAAAATACCACACAAATAATTAAACTGAAGGGTCCAACTGAATACAGACAGCCCCTCCTCTCTCCCTCACAGGAGCTCCCTCCAGCTTCCAATATGGAGGTCCATCCACCAGCAAGGGGGCCACTGTATCAATGCCGCTCCTGATCTCCATAACGCGATGATTCACAAAATGTATGTATCACATAGATTTGTGATTACGTTTTTAAATTAAATAGGAATTTATATCGTCTTCATCCCACGTAACGAGTGGTATCCTCACATTTAGTGGAGGCTTCTCCCTCAAACGTGCACAGTGCAAGGACCTCTCCATCAGCTGTGTGGAATAGAATATAATCATGAACTTCTCAGATGGACTTTTGGATCCCAGTCTCTCGCACACATGGCGGGACAGGTGGAGCCCCTCTTCGCTAACAGTACAACCGAGCATCAGCAGTCAGCAGAGATAACAGTGTAAGCACGTCTGCAGTCACTAATTTTATTCATCTGTCTTAACCTCAAATGAACACTCATGACGTTATCCATCGCACAAACAAGAGCCTAGGAAAGATGGCAAGTATGGTTAAAGTCCTTGTGGTTAAAAAAAAAAAAAAAAAAGGGGGGGGCGCCTGGGTGGCTCAGTCAGTTAAGCGTCCAACTTCGGCTCAGGTCATGATCTCATGGTTTGCGGGTTCGAGCCCCATGCAGGGCTCTCTGCTGTCAGCACAGAGCCCGCTTCAGATCCTCTGTCCCCCCCTCTCTCTGCCTCTCCCCTGTCCTCTCTCTAAATTTTTAAGAAATTTTTTTAAAAAAAGAATGAACCCTATCTCCCAAGTGGGGAATAACATGTTAAATCTTCTCAGCAAAGCTGTTTGGAAGTATAGTCTAGAACCTTACAAATACTCTTTTGGACCAGCACTCTCACATTTTGCAATCTATCCCAAGAAACGACTATAAAAAGCACAGGAACAGCTCTCTGCATAAGGACCAGGGGCAGTTATCACAGTATGATCATAACAGCGAGAAAATTTCAAGTAGCCCAAACATCTAACAAGATGTAAACCGCGCAGGAATTTAAATTAATGCCGATGAACAATTTTAAGTACGCGTGGAAAAGGCAGGTTACCAAACCAAGGGCAGAATGTGAGCTCAAGAACAGGTCAGTGCAGAGGAAAACGTCCAAGAGAACCTTCTGACACAGGCACGGGGGCAGCTCCTCAAGGTGGATTTAGCCGTGATATTTCTTTTTTTTCATCGCGTGGGAATGCACTTTTATTCCATCACAACTTCGGTAATGCGGCGCTATTTTCCCGCACAGCACGACCGAACACCTGTCTGACAGGAGCCTTCTGCCAGATCCTGCGAACAGACACCTGAGCCATGTACGCAAGTGATGGATGGAAACTTACAGGAACCAGGCAGCAAAGTAGGAACCAGCGGCAAATTTATCCCACAGATTTTGAAATATGTGCAAACTGTTTTCTAACAGGAATTGAAAACTAAATACTCTGCCTCCAGTGGCTCCTTCCAAAGTGGAAAGTCAATTGCCTCCCTGTTCCTAGAGTCAGTTATCACGTATCTCGCCAGGGGGCTAAGGGTTTTCCATTTTGTTTTTATTTATTGTGTTGCTTGCTCGTGTTCAGCAGCACAGCCTGGGCGGACCCAGCACCTGTTTGCTGCTCCTGTTTTTGGTGGGGCTTCTAATACCACACCGCTGGGGTCCTGCTCGTTCTAAGTGCTCGTTCTAAGAAGAAAGAGGGCTTTGTTTCTCAGCCTGTCTTGTGGGGCAACATTTTAAAATGAAAGAGAGTTTGGATGTTTGTGGAACGAAAGGGCGCGTTAAGCGGATCTGTTCGGGGAGTTTCTGAAGCTGAGAAGGCGACAATCAATAATGAATGAATCTGCTCAACGCCGAGACCTGAGGCAGGTCAAGGCCCCGGAGAAAACTAAAGCACACATGGGGGAGAAGAAGTCCAGCCCGGGAGACGCCAGGTGTGCTAGTAACCCTGAATCAGGAGGGAGAACGGACATCGCTGCCGGATTGGGGCCCGTGTGGGACCCCCCCCAATCTTCCCTTTATTCTCATGATACTGCCTTGGAGGCAGGGAGGACTCGATTTTTAAATCCCCGTGGAGACTGAGCCCTGCAGCCGTGGGCAACAGTGACCAGAGGCCCTGGCCCGATCTCAGCACCTAGAGGTCTCGGATGTTCCAGATGATATTCCCAGGCAGGACACAGGACGTGTGCAAGAGAGGATCCGTGTGAGCAGCGGGGCTTCAGGAGGGTACCTCTGCCCCCAGCAGGGCTGACAGGCCGCTTCGGGGCTCACCTCTGATCTCCACATCTGTGGGGGCTCAGGAAAGCCCTTCAGCCTCCCACCTCCCTCCAGAAACACTTCGGAAGCCGCAGGCATTCTGCGCCTGGCTCCTGCTCCCTTCCCAGGCCCTCCAGCTCTGTCCCGGGCCCTCTAGGGCGCTTTGCTCTTTATTCAGCCCGCAGCCACCCCTTGTAGTCAACCGTAAGCGCAGGACATTTGGCTCCAGCTCTAGTTCCGTAAGAGCGCCTTAAACCTTGGCCACGGGGAGCCTGTTTTCTGTGGGCTCCGCACTCCCTGCGCCTCCTCCGGTGGGACACCGGCCCCCCGCTCTGCAGCACGGTGAGCCCCCCTACTTCTCTCCGCTGCAGGTCTGCTGGAGTCGAAATTTCTGCCAGCAGAAGAAAAGGCAAACAAAGGACGCCATAAAGTAAACGCCAGGGGCGCTTGCCTGGCTCAGGTTAAGCGTCTGACTCTTCGTTTCGGCTCAGGGCATGATCCCAGGGTTCATGAGTTCGAGCCCCGCATCTGGCGCTGCGCTGACAGCATGGAGCCTGCTTGGGATTCTCTCTCTCTCCTTCTGCCCCTCCAACGTGCACTCTCTATCTCTCTCAAAATAAATAAACTTAAGATAAAAAAAAAGGTAACAAGGCAAAATAAAATCAATTGAGGGCTTAGAGAAACCATCCCCCTCCCCCAAAAAATAAAAAGATAAAGAAGAGAGAGAGAGAAGGAAAGAAAAGGCAAACGGACCACCTGGGGAAGACTGTGTACATGCAGCACACACATAAGTACCTGGGTTCATGTGTGCGCGTCTGTTTGGCGGAACTGAGACCCAAACTATTGAACACAATAATGCAGATGGTGCTAACCTATTATAGGCTATTTCGTGCTAGAAACCGATATATAAAGGCTCCATTCTATATAAAAGAAACTCATAAAATATCCCAGAGAGATTAAAAATAAAAGGCTATGAAAAGGTATGCCTGGAAAAAGCAGTACATTTAATCTGGGGTACAATTTCAGTGCCAGACGTGGTGGAATTTGGGACAAAAGTTATTTAAAAGCAGACAAACACTGCAGTGTATAATGCCAGAGACTACGATGAGCAATCAAAATCCTAAAATATAAGTGATTATATTAAAAGATCTAGAGAATCCAGGGCGCCTAAGTGGCTCAGTCAGTTAAGCATCTGACTCTTGATTTCGGCTCAGGTCATGCTCTCTCAGTACCTGAGTTCAAGCCCCGTGTCGGGCTCTCTGCTGAGAGCGCACAACCTGCTCAGGATTCTCTGTCTCCCTCTCTCTGCCCCTCCCCCAGGCTCTCTCTCAAAATAAATATATAAGCTGAAAAAAAAAAAGATCTATAGAATCCATTTCTTAAGATGTCAAAAAGGCACTTAACACAAGTCAACAATGAGTTGTTTTTTTTTTTATAAAAACATGGAGTAAAAAAAGGAATGGATAGATACTTACTTAACCTTAAATGTAATTATGTAAATAAAAGTCTTAGTCCAAATGCTGGGATCTCACTCAGTGAGGAAACTCTGGAGACATTCCTACTTTAGTAAGAAATGTGGCCCAGGTGCAAATTGTTACAGCCACTATGAAATACGGTCACGAATGGGTTAGACAACAGGACGAGAAAGCAATTAGAGGCATAAAAATGGGGGGGGGGGGGATACCTAAAGCGATCTTTATGTACAGATAAAATCAGTATTAATGCTGGTATTTTAAAGCTCTGTATTATATACAAATACATGTATGTGTCTGTACAAGTAAACAATTATTTGAGGTCATTCAGGAAGTTCAGCCATTTGAAAGCAAGTAGCAACAAGGCCCAGTGATTTCACCCCCCTGCCTTGTCTCCCACCCACCAGCCCACGAAACCGCTCTCGGTGACGTCGCTGGAAGCCTCCCCTCCACACCCCAGAAGCTCTTGCGAGAAGTCAAGGTGTGTGTAGGCCTTAGCCACTTGATCTTTGTCCAGGACATTTGAACCCCCTCTCCCAACAGAACCGTGCCTCCAGAAACGTCCTGCCCTCCGCACCCTCACCCAGACCCTGGCTGGGCTCACAGCCTCCAAAAGCAGAGAGCCCTGCCCAGGTCCCGAGGCTCCGTCCCCAGCAGGCAGCCCCGGGAGGGGTCCCTGCGATCTAGCCCCTCATCTGTCATGCGGTGGCAGCACCATCTGCACAGGGAAGGGCTGTGGCAATTCCAGGGGGCTCTACGCCCAGCCCTGAACGGGCTCGCCTCTCCTTCCCAGGCTTCTGGGACAAAAAACTTCTGGCTTTCCGGCTCATCTGGCAGATTTTAGTTATTATGTGTTGATTTTTTTTCCCTCTTAAATTCTGTTTTGTTTTTGCTTTGACACTTGGAAACACATCTCTAACTTCCTAGATTCCTTTCTATCTCCATTTCAGAAATTTCTCTCAGGGAAGCGCCGCTCGTGGTGGATGGGGCTGAGGCTACACGTTGTGACGACACGTCCCCTTTCACCCCGACAGCGCGGTGTCTGGGACAACCCTTGGAAGGCACGCCGGACGGGACACAAGGGCACCAAGAATGCTATCTGCACACACAGCAAGGACCAGGTCCAAGGTGTTCAGGTTGAAACGGGCTCCGATAATAACTCCTCTTTTAAAATCCTTGCATTGACGCTCAAAAGCTAAATGAAAAGATTTTAAAAGTACCTTAGGAAAAGAGAAGTACTTAGAAAGCTTCTGTAATTAACCATTTTGGAGCATAATCACAAAAGCTGCGCCCACAAGGTACGTTTCTTCAATGAATCCTCTATCTTCCTGTGAAGGAAAATCAAGAACCTCCTTCACTGAATGACTGTAGTGCAATCTCTATACGGGGGCTTGTTTTTCAGTAAATAGAAAAGCAGCACAGTAGAAACCTCACGTTCACTGGGCAGACAGACACTCTGCCCGTTTCGCTTCCAATTTTGCACAGCCTACACTAAGCAGGCTTTCCTCGGCCCTTTCTCTCTTAAAAAGAAAGAAAAGAAAAAGAAAAAGGAAATGGATTCATTTACACCAAAAAAAACCGGACATTTTTAACGCATACAATTTGGTGCATTTGGAGACACACAGCCACCTGTGAAAGTGTCACCACAACCGAGATCATGAACGTGTTCACCACCTCTAAGTCTCCTCCTGCACCCCCTTTTCTGTGCAAGGAACACTCAACACACGGTTTCGGAACGTGCATGCTCAGTAGTGTTATCTGCAGGCACCACGTCTCCGGAACGGCCTCACCGTGTGCGACCGGGGAATCACTCAAAGGTGCAAAGCTTCGATCCTGACCGTTCTGGACATCTGTGCACCATCTCTGTTCTCCTCTATCCGAGACCCGGAGGTCACCACACTCTGATTCCCCTCGCGTCTCTGGCCCTCGCTGGGAGGGGGTCGCAGTCTGGGCCACTGTTTCTGGGTCCCCCCCCCATCCTACCCACAGCTCTGCGTTCTGCCACGATGAGGCTCACATCCCTGCCTCGACGCCTGCCTTTCTCTCTGGTTCCAAAGTCTCGTCTGACTCTCAGGCATCTCACCTAGACACCTGGACGGCACCACACTCCTTCGCGTCCTCCTGAGTTCTTCCTGTTTGCGTCTGCCCCAGTGCAGAACCCCGCAGCCGGTCTTGGCTTCTCCGCCACCCCCTCCCCGTCCCCAGGACACGAAGCACCACGCACCGCCACCCCCGCCCCCGCACCTTGCAGCCTCCCTTACAACCAGACTGACCTCAGGTGCCTGGTGACACCTGCCCGTTAATAGCAGACATAACTGCTTCATTTAATGTTGTGGGAGTCCAATGAATGATCAGCCTCTTAATCAAGCATATCTCATATTAATGAGGTTTCAAGATATAGAATATATATGTCGATTCGCGTGTGTATGTGAGCATTTGAAGTCAGTGTCTGCAGTTCCTTGTAAAAGGCAAACAAAAAAGCATGATATACAAGAAACTCTACCAAAAGGCCATGATCTCTTCACAATTCTCTGTGGTCGGACCAACAACAGAGAAATACGCTCACGGTCTCCGGGCAGTAGTATATTTGGTGACATTGAAGGAGCTGGAAAAGAGACAATGAAGACATGACCCCCCCTTCCACTGCCCCCAGTGGAGCTGCCTGCAGTCCCCTCTC
This sequence comes from Herpailurus yagouaroundi, assembly GCF_014898765.1. NCBI lineage: Eukaryota > Metazoa > Chordata > Mammalia > Carnivora > Felidae > Herpailurus > Herpailurus yagouaroundi. The sequence goes on along the minus strand of NW_024412377.1, from coordinate 4,920,736 downwards.
CCACCCGGGAGCTCCCAGTGGTGCTGAAGAGTGGGGGGGCCAGGCCCCACCCCCAGGGGCAGGAGCTCATACTGCAGACTCCACACTGCTGCTCCCCCTAGAACCTTCAACTGGTTCTCCCTCCGTGACAGCTAGCTGCAGCACTAGAGGCTTCATCACTCATCAGATCTGGAAAGTGACCTATCAGGTGTCACTATATACCCATTTGGCACACGAAGAAACTGAGGCTCAAGGAAATCAAGCCGTTCACGGCCAGCAAGTGGCAAAGCCAGACTTGGGGTCTGGGTGTTGCCGGCCTGCGTGCTCTCCCCAAACCACCAGGCTGACCCCTCAGGCCATGTCCATGGCGGCCGTCCGTGTGGGATGGCCCCTCACCATCCCGCTGATCCCTGCCAATCCGCCAGCACGCTCCCTGCCTCCTGTCATTCTCCCTTCCAGGTCGCATTAGCCATGCCTAACAAAGTCTGTAACTTAGGGATGTGTGGCACATTGTGCCTACACTTTGCGCCTCTGGACTGTAAGCTCCCTGAGGCAAGGCATGCTGGTCTCTTCTGAGGCCTACGCTCGAACTCCGCGGTCCAGAAGCAGGCACCCGTCACAAGCACAAGCTACAACAAACAACTACTTGTTGAACCGAATCAAGGAACAGTAGAAAGCACAGGGATTTCCAGGAGCTTCTAAAATTTTAACTGCGGCCTTTGTCTACAGAAAGCCACCATTACTAAGCCACTCTATTACTTGTTGGGGGAAAAAAATACCAGCCAAACTGAGGATACTGTGCATATCTACCAGTTCTAGGTGCCCAAGGTCTCTGTTTGTGCTGGAGGTCAGCACCTCAGCGTTACGAGTGAAGCCGGAGCCATGCTTGGCTACGTGTTCTGGAAGGTACTGTCCCCACCGCTGACCACACAGGCACAATCTCCTGTACTAAAAACGAGAAGGAAACCTTAGCTGTTTCTTTAGCAGGTGCCACATTCTCCAGCTACTCCTGGGGCTCTTTTTTCTTCCAACTGGAATCAGCTAGAAATCTTTTTGGACTCTTGAGGAAAAGTTATTCTTAATTTTAATTAAGTAACAGCTTATCTGCAATGGGACCGTTTCCAGTGGTTAGACATGAGCATCCTTCCAGACTCCGGGTCTTGCTGGAGATTCCAATCGTGTCATGTGACAAAAAGACAGTTTCCCACACTAGGACATGTGTGAAATAATGAGCGAAGGGGCATCCAGAAAATATGGCAGCCACAGCAAGCCTAGGTTTTCCTCCAATGGAGGGGAAATGCTCTTATTGCAAAAACATTCATCCTTTTCACTGGACCACATTTTACAGAGGGGACCTTAAACTGGCTCACTTGAGTATTAGCCAGACATTGAGACTGATCCCCTGAGCTCTCCCAGTGGCAGAGCCCAAGACATTTGCCCAGCATAACCTGCCCAAAGCAGTGACCCCATTGTGCAAATACCCAAGGAGAGCCATAACCCACCTGGGTCTGATCTTCACCACATACACAAGCGACCAGGGTTCCCGGGTAACCCGACACCCTACAAGGTCGTTGCCTAGCAGACAGACAATTCTCTGAGTAACAACAAGATCATAAACTGGCATTTTGGGTGAAAGTGAATTCCCCATAATCAGATCATCCTATAAAGAAACAGAAGAGATTTTGGACGAGGCAGACCTCCCACGAGACAGACACCCAAGAACTCTCGGCTGGAACGATCAGCTCTTTATACAGTCACAATATTGATTACACTTTATAGGACCCTATCTCTGCCCCATGAGGTCCAGGGTCTCTGTGCACTCCCCTCGCTGTGAAGTTCACAAATGATCAGACTGAGGCTTACAGAGGCCACACCAGATGCCAGCAGATAGATGCCCTCCAAATTATAAAAGCATGTTTCCACTTTTAGTTGATAAGACAGCCCTTAGAGTCCGTGCGCATCCTTAAAGCATGCAGCTTCCATCTATCCCGTACTTGGCTTTGGTGACTTTGCATTTCCAGCAAGGAAAGAAGTTATCAACTACCCTGTCTAGATTCTGAGTTTCATCTTCCTCAAAGATGTGTGCAGCACGAAGCTGACACGGAATACAATGCCGTACATGTTGACCAAGTCCCTGCGAGCTCCACACCGAGTGTGTGTGGTTAAACCATAGCACATACTTTATTATTTTTATTACAGAGCACATACTTCAAAAGAAGACACGCAAAAAAGACAACCAAAGGAAGAGAGTGGCAGGATTTTAATCAGTCTACAATTATCTTATTTAATTTTTCCATGCTAATGATATAATTGTCATCATATGGGTCAGTAGAAAAAAAGTCAAAAAATACAGCATGTCACATCCCGTAGCATGCTTGCGTAAAGTCTCAAGGCCCAGATGCCGTTATTTTGATCATTCTCATTGTATTGTTTTCAGTAGTTTGGTTTGTTTGGCTTAGGGTTTTGGGTTATTGCTTATTTGTTTTAGAACAGATGGGATCCAACAAAAAGAACTGATATTTAATTATAATAACAACTGCTTTATAGGATTTAAGGATTATGGCCATTAATCCCCCAAGTAATTATTCCAAGTAAATTTAATGATGTCACCTTTTAGTTATTTACTCTAAGTCATCATAACCTTTGAACATCTGACTGGGAATGCAGATCCCAGGGACCAAATCCCACCATTATTCGGTATCACATTCCCTGGCAGTTGTAGAGTGCTATATATTTAAGTTTCAGAAATAGAACACTTCTGATTATAATGAGTAACAGGAACACAAATTCAGGGGGTGGGGGGGAAGGAGGGCTTATTTTTCAGGATGGTCAACATCGCGCGGGGGGCTCTGGGGCGCGCCCCCCCAGGGGGGGGGGGGGCGAGCAGCCCTCAGCCTAGAGGCAAGATAAAAGCTAGCTGGCAAACGCAGGTCAAAGGCAAAGTTATATTCAGTACATCTGACTTCTTTTTACTTTGAAAATTTTACTGTAAAAGGTAAAAAAACAAAACAAAACACTAAAACCAGCAAAACCAGCAGTTCTAAAAGTACAAGAAATAACAGGACAGCCACCCCATAAAGGCACCTCATGCACCACGCATTGCGCTCAACTGGCTTTCGATGCTCTACTTTTGCGTGCGTATGTAACAAGCACACGGACACTGAGGACGTTAGACCTAGAATCTCCCTTTCACATTCTCTTCCTTCTTCCCCAGAAAATCCCAGGAGGCTAAGATCAGTAGGTTACTCTTTGTCCTCCATGTTTTCTCTTTTATTTTTTTTAACGTTTACTTATTTTTTAGAGAGACTGAGAAAGAGAGAGAGAGAGAGACAGAGCGCGAGCTGTGGAGGGGTAGAGAGAGAGGGAGACCCAGAATCTGAAGCAGGCTCCAGGCTCTGAGCCGTCAACCCAGAGCCCGACGCGGGGCTCGAACCCACAAACTGCGAGATTATGACCTGAGTCGAAGTCTGACGCTCAGCTGACCGAGCCGCCCAGGCGCCCGTCTCCTCTGTGTTTTCATCTAAGGACTGTACTTCTGCATATTCAAAACACAGACACACAGATTATCAGCATGATCCCAAAACTTCCTGTTTCATTCGACGCCACGCTTTCAGGATTTATCGGTGTTGATATACGTAGATCTGTTTTATTCATTTGGTTCTTATCTAACACTTCACTGAAGGACAATCCTGTAATGGATTTATCCAGTTCCCCACTGACTTGCCCACACGCCTCCTTGTGCACGCACAGAGGATGCACTGTAGCTCATCCACAGAGAAATAACGGTAATGGGGATGGGTCTTTCCTCCTGTTTCTTCATCTCTCTCCTTTTGTAACGTGTTCCGGGTTTTTGTCTGTTTGCTTTGTGCTTCTCATGGCTGGTTGCATGGGCCCTCTACGACGATGTTACAAAGAGCTTTCCCTCTACGTGTTTATGAAAACCTTAAGGATTTGCTTTCCTCACTGAGATTTTAATCCACCTAGAATTCCGATTTTTACATGGAATGCAGTAGGATCTGTTGTTTTCCATAAGGTAATTGATTTCTTTCTTTCGTTCATCTATTTCATACGGGCAGTTTTCCACCTACCAAACAGTCCACCCTGTCTGACCCTATGCTAACTCCCCTCTGCCCCACAAGACGGGGTCTTTGTGAGCTCTCCCTCTGTCCCCTTGGTCTGTTTGCCCACACCTGGGCCAATACGACAAAGTTAGATTTGTTTTTTTTTTTTTACTTTATTATAATACACCCCCCCCATTTACTTCCCTTCTACAAGAAAATGAGTTTGTCTACAAAAAGTGGCAATTATTTTTCATTGTTTCATAATTTTTAGAGTAATGCATCTGTGTTTTTATGCTTCTCAGAACATTCGGTTCTTTGGCTACACCGCCCATCAGGAGGTAAAAAGAGTAATAAAAGTGATTTTTGCATATCAAGAGCATTACAGAAAATACCGATTATGATCTAGGCCTTTTGCAAGTGCGTGAGTGTATCATGTTCAATGAAAAATACCCCTTTAAACAACAGGCTGAACAGAAATTGAATTTCAAATGACTCCGCAAGGGATTTGCCCATCTTTTAAAAAGTTTAAGAGGCAATAAATCTTTGTGCTCAAGGAATCACCTCCTCCTTAGACTTGATAAAAATGGAAATATTGCCTGCCAATCTCTAAGAATGCCTCAGTGACTTTCTTCTCCTGCCATTATAAAGGCAAGCAGGGGACACGGCCAGCACATCAGAATGGAAGGAAGGCTGGAAGGAAGGCTGGAAAAGAGCAGCGGGTTCCATCCCAGACCTGCTACATGTGTTTGGCGAGTCACAAGATCTCCGTATCAATAAAACAGCCCACACGCCCTTTTCACACCTTTGTTAAGGTAGAATTAGCAGGGTGCCTGGCTGGCTCAGTTGGTGGAACATGTGACTCTGAATCTCGGGGTTGTGAGTTCAAGCCCCACGTTGGGTGCAGAATTACTTTAAAAAAAAAAAAGAAGTAAAACTGGGTTGTAAGACTCTGTTATACACCCAAAGTGCAGGTCCTTTGTCAGGTGTATCTGTGTCTTATAGTTGTTTTTCTGCAGCATGAATTTTCACTTCCTTCGCAGTGCCTTTCAACAGTAAGAGAGCTTGATTTTGACCAAATCCTACTGATGGGTTTTTCCCTTTAACAGGTCACAATTTTTGGTGCTTTCTACTTAAGAAACCGCTTTCTAGCCCAAGGGTACCAAGATCTTCGGAAGATGGAAATGTTTTATTTCTACCAGAAATAAAAACATGGACATGGAAACATGGAAATGTTTTATTTCTATTAGTGTCATACTGTCAGAACTGACTTTTAAGTCCGTGACCTATTTTCAGTTAATTTTGGGGGACTATGTGAGCAAAGGGTGGAAGTTTATTTTTTGCATATGGATATCCGGTATTTTCAGCACCTACCGTCAAAAGCTTATACTTCCCCCCAATGAACTGGCCTGAAACACAGTGAAAAAGAAACAGACCATATAAGTGTGGGGCTATTTCTGGACATTCTGTTGAATCCCACTGGCCTAGGTGTCTATTTTTATACGAACATCACACCATGCTGATCACTGTCATTTTATTTTATGAGAAATCCTGAATCCGGTGGGATAGAATTGCCACGTTTGGCTTTCTCAAATTTGTTTTGGCGTCCCTGGGTGTTTCTGCAGGTCCATACACATTTTAGAATCTATTTCTTCCTCCCTACAAAAAAGCTTGCCGGGATTTTCGTTGAAACGGCACTGAATCCACAGAGGATAAATCTGGGCAGAACTGTCAACCGAACATAGAGCGTTTGGATTCACGAACTGAATCTGTCTCTCCCCCAGTATTCGTTTTGTTAACTTCTGACGACGACATCTTACAGTTTTCCGTGTGAAAGTTACACACATTCAGGTTTATTCCTAAGCATTTTGTATCTCTGATGCTATATTAAATGGTATTTTTTTTTTCAGTTGCTGATTGGAAGGTTCTAATATACAGGAATAGAACGTATTTCTTGTAAGCTGTAACCTCACTAAAGCCACGTCCTAGTGCTAGCGGTGTTTTTAGGTTCCATAGGATTTTTGATATAGACCAGTATTATTCCATGCAAATACAACACAGGTCACATGGAGAGTATTAAATTTTTTAGCAGTCACATTCCAAGTAGGTAAATTTCATTGTAACGTACCTAGGCTGTATTATTTTATCATGTAGTGATTTTTTTTAATTACGAATGAAATCGTTTACATTCTCTTTCTCATACTTCATCTTCAAAAGTGTGTACAGGTGCACCTGGGCGTCTCAGTAGGTTAAGTGTCTGACTCTGTGTTTGGCTCAGGTCCTGATTTGTGGGATCGAGCCCTATATGGGGCTCTGTGCTGACATCGTGGAGCCTGCTTGGGATTCTCTCTCTCCCTCTCTGTGCCTCTCCCCTGCTTGCACTCTCTTTCTCTCAAAATAAATATATAAACATTAAAAAAAATTAAGTGCTTCCATTTGGAGTACCTCTTGATTCAAAATACTGACGGAGCAGCTTGTGCTCGTGGTTACCATAGTAGGCAGTGCACAGACAGACAAAGCCATTCCACTCTCATTTCTTAGTCTGCATGTCTTTTGTTTCTTATCTTGCCATCTTCACTAGCGAGGGTGTCCGTACAGCATGGAAGAAACATGGTGGTTGTGATCAAACCGACCTCACTCCGGATCGCGGGGACAGCATTCAGTCTTTCACTATCAGGAACGACGGTACACTTTTTCACAATTGCCTTTAATCAGTTTGAGGTGGTTCCTCCCCATTCCACGTGAAGGGGTGTCAAGTTGTGTCAAATGCCTCCTCCGCGTCTCCCAAATGATGACATATAGCGCGTTTACTGAAACGATCCGTTAATGCGATGAATCACATCAACTGATTTTTTTAACGTCAAACGAACTTTGAATTCTTGAGATAAGCTCCATTTGGTCATGTTATATTTTATACAGAAAATATATGAACACATGTCATGTTTTTTTATTCTTATTTTTCATTGACAATTTTGGTCCATGTTTTTCTCTCCTTGTAATGCCTTTGGTTTAGGGATCAGAATAATGGTGGCCTCATGACATGAGCTGGGAAATGTTCCCTCTTCCATTTGGTGGAACAATTTGTGTTGTACTGGGATTACTTTATCCTAAAATTTTGGTAAGAACTCACCACAAAGGACATTTCAACCTGAGTTTTCTTTGTGGGAAGATACTTAATTACATATTCAAATTATTTTACACATATAGGACTATTCAGGCTACCTATTCCTTCTTAAGTGAACTCTGTTAGTTTGTTTTCCAAGGAATTTTTCCATTTCATCTAGATTGTGGGATTTGTCGGCATAAAGCTGTTCATATTTCTTTACCTGTTAAAGACTGTAGAACCTATAGTAACTATCCCTCTTGCAATTCTAATATTGCAAATTTCATCTTATTTCATTATTTCTGATTGCCTACTGAGTTTCAACAATATTACTGACCATCTCAAAGAACCGCTTTTAGTCTCATTGATGTCCTCTATTTAGTTTTTCTGTTTACAATGTCAGTGTTTTCTGCTCCTTTGTTTAATCTCCTTTCTTCTAATCTGTACTACCTTTTCTAGTGTCTGAAGGTGGAAGCCTAAGTTACTGGTTTGAGCCCTTCATCTTTCTAATAGAAACTATTCAATGCTATAAATTCTCTCTAAGCCCCATTCAGGATGCACCCCCCACCCCCCCAGGAGGTAGGCACCAACTCCTCATTCATCCAGTTCAGCATATTGTCTGATCCCCTTTCTGGGACTTCCTGGCTATTTAGAAATGTGTTGTTTAACTTCCAATTACTGACTGGTTTTCCAGATTTCTTTGTGTTACTGATTCCTAATTAAAGTCCATGAGGGTCAAAGGACATTATTTTCTATGAGGGTAATCCTTTCATGTTCAAGGGGACGTTTATAGTCAAGAATATGGTCTACTTTGAGACATGTTCCACGTGCATTTGAAAGAACACACGCTCTGCGTTGCTGGGTGGGGTAGTCCATAAACACCCATCAAATCGAACAGTTTGGCAGCACTTTTAAAATCTCCTGTATCTTGGGGCGCTTGGGTGGCGCAGTCGGTTGAGCGTCCGACTTCAGCCAGGTCAGGATCTCGCGGTCCGGGAGTTCGAGCCCTGCGTCGGGCTCTGGGCTGACGGCTCGGAGCCTGGAGCCTGTTTCCGATTCTGTGTCTCCCTCTCTCTCTGCCCCTCCCCCGTTCATGCTCTGTCTCTCTCTGTCCCAAAAATAAATAAACGTTGAAAAAAAAAAATCTCCTGTATCTTTGTTGACTTTCTTCTGTCCCATCAGTTTTGAAGAGAGTTGTAATCTTTGAGTGAGACTGTGGATTTTCACCTCATGTATTTTCAATCTCTTATCAGGTACACAGGCATTTGAAGCTACCAGGTCTTGACGGAATGTTCCTCTGTCACTGCCACCTGCTCTTCTGGGTCCCATACCAGGAATTAGTCCAACTGCTCTTTCCTGAAGGTTCTTTCTTGGACGTTGTGGGTTCCTCCCATGGAATGTGCTAATTGGTGCTCAGGTGGAGACTTCACAGGACCAGCTACAAATCTCTGGAGTCTCTCTCGAGGCAGGAAGCTGGAGAAATCATAGGAAACTACCCCCACCCCACCCCACCATTGTTTCCCTTCCCATAAAGTTCACGTCCCTGTAGCATCCCTTTGCCGATGTCTCAAAACCATCATTCCGTGTTACTTTGTCCCAAATTTGCAGTTTTTTAAGGTGGGAGGGTAAACCGAGTCTCTCTTACTTCACCGTGTTTGGAAGCGGACATCCGAAATGCCTTCCTCTTTGGAGTAGAATTATCACACCGAGGATGTTTAAAGTACGCTCGTTAATCTCAGCTTTGAACTTACCAGACGGCGAAGTGGCTAAAACCAGCTTATTACGAAATCAACGTAACACGACTTGTACTCTGAGAGAGTGGTATATGTTAACAGAAGCCCAGGAACTAAAGCTGCTCGTTAAACTAAAAGCTGAATTTAAACAAGCAGACGCGAGCAGTCATAAATCATGTGTGGCAGAGCTGAAACGTTTATTTGGCAAAAAGACTCCACCCTCAGCTTAGGACAGTTTTCTGTTTGGGGCGATTTTCTCCCCAGTAGAGACAAGCAACCCTTCCAACATCTTTCCTAATTTCTCCCACCTTCTTTCTTCACTGACTCGCTCGGGGGTGTGGACCACTCCCCACACTTCGGTGGATGCTCCTGTCCCCCAGACATTCGCCCCGGGGCCCCCCCCCCCCCGAAGCAAAGCCTTGGTGCTGAAAGAACAAAGGGCCTTACCCCTCCCTCCCCCTCCCTCCCCCTTCCAGCTCCCTGGCCTGGGGGTTGAGGGCACACATGTGCTGCTGCCTGGGGCCACCCGTGCAGCCACACAGGACCCGTGCTGGATTTGATGCTCTGGTGACACTGTTTTGAAATTCTTTGCTTATTTTTATTTTTTTCTAAATATGAAATTTATGGTCCAACAGGTGCCCTCCTCAATGCGCATCACCCACCCTCCCCTCCCTCCCACCCCCCATCAACCCTCAGTTTGTTCTCAGTTTTTAAGAGTCTCTTACGGTTTGCCTCCCTCCCTAACTTTTTTTCTCCCCTTCCCCTCCCCCACGGTCTTCTGTTAAGTTTCTCAGGATCCACATAAGAGTGAAAACATATGTATCTGTCTTTCTCTGGATGACTTATTTCACTTAGAATAACACTCTCCAGTTCCATCCACGTTGCTACAAAAGGTCAGATTTCATTCTTTCTCATTGCCAAGTAGTATTCCATTATATATATAAACCACGACTTCTTTATCCATTCATCAATTGATGGACATTTAGGCTCTTTGCATAATTTGGCTATTGTTGAAAGTGCCGCTATAAACATTGGGGTACAAGTGCCCCCATGCATCAGCACTCCTGTATCCCTTGGGCAAATTCCTAGCAGTGCTATTGCTGGGTCATAGGGTAGATCTATTTTTACTTTTTTGAGGAACCTCCATACTGTTTTCCAGAGCGGCTGCACCAGTTTGCATTCCCACCAGCAGTGCAAGAGGGTTCCCGTTTCTCCACATCCTTGCCAGCATCTATAGTCTCCTGATTTGTTCATTTTAGCCACTCAGACTGGCGTGAGGTGGTATCTTAGTGTGGTTTTCATTTGTATTTCCCTGAGGAGGAGTGATGTTGAGCATTGTTTCATGTGTCTGTTGGCCACCTGGATGTCTCCTTTGGAAACGTGTCTGTTCATGTCTTCTGCCCATTTCTTCACTGGATTATTTGTTTTTCGGGTGTGGAGTTTGGTGAGTTCTTTATAGGTTTTGGATACTAGCCCTTTATCCAATATGTCATTTGCAAATATCTTTTCCCATTCCGTTGGTTGCCTTTTAGTTTTGCTGACTGTTTCCTTTGCAGTGCAGAAGTTTTTTATCTTCATGAGGTTCCAATAGTTCATTTTTGCTTCTAATTCCCTTGCCTTTGGAGACGTGTCAAGTAAGAAATTGCTGCGGCTGAGGTCAGAGAGGTTTTTTCCTGCTTTCTCCTCTAGGGTTTTGATGGTTTCCTGTCTCACATTCAGGTCCTTTATTCATTTTGAGTTCATTTTTGTGAATGGTGTAAGAAAGTGTATAAACCACAATTTCTTTACCCACTCATCAGTTGATGGACATTTAGGCTCTTTCCATAATTCGGCTATTGTTGAAAGTGCTGCTACAAACATTGGGGTACAAGTGCCTCTATGCATCAGCACTCCTGGATCCCTTGGGTAAACTCCTAGCAGTGTTTTGAAATTCTTAACAACTGCAGTTTGTACGGGGCCCATGTAACGTGTAGCAGATACAGGTGCCGACAAGGTACAGATGTGTGTTCTATGTCCACCGGTCCTTTGAACATGCCCAGGTACATGAGAAAGTAGAAATAAGGCTCCTACAGCTCCTATTATCTTCTCAGTTCCCTCGCATTTATTATGGGTTAAACTGTGTGCCCGCACCAAAGAGAGAGAGAAAGAGAGAGAGAGAAGAAAAAGGAAAAAAACAGATCTGGGAAGTCCTAACCCCAATACCTCCAAACATGGGCCTATTTGGAAACAGGGTCACTGCAGGTGTAATTAGTTAAGATGAGCTCACACACGCATAGGCGGTCCCCCAGTATGACTGATGTCCCTACAAGAAAGCAGCCATGGGAAGACGGACAGACACAGGGAGAGCACCACAGGAGGACAAAGGCAGAGAGGCTGGTCACATAACTGCAGTCCGAGACGCCAGTGATCGATCGCCAGGGCACCACGAGAAGCTAGCAAGAGGCAAAGAAGGATTCTCCTACAACTGCGGAGGGAGCGTGGCCCTGCCACACCTCAATTCTGGATCTGTGGCCTCTAGAACCGCGGGGCAGCGCATTTCTATTGTCCCCAGTCACTCAATCTGAGGTACTTTGGTCCGGCGGCCCTTAGACACTCGTACAGCACCAGGCAGCAAATACCACAGAGCCGCACGTTCACCCGGGGGCAGAAGTCAGCGCCCCCTTCCTGGTGAACGTCTTCTGTCCTAAATGCCTCTGTTACTTCCCAGCACTATCGATGCACCGGGTCCCAGGCTTTGCAGCAGTCGCAAGGAGCCACAACTCCCAGGAGCTTCCTGGAGGCTGACAGCAGTCCAGGCAGCTCTGGGTCTCACCTGGGGGGTCTGGGCATGTCCCAAGAGCAGAGAGAGATGCTCGTTTTTGTGGTGGTGAGATGGCAGAAATGATTATAAACCCCATTCTTGGGCCATAAAGTCTAAAAAGTAAATGATCCGAACCCAAGAGACACCTATATTCTCCAAGAAATGTTTGATTCTTACTAAAATCCCTAGCCGGGGGCAGAAACCTGTGGACTAGAGTACCCAGAAGGAAGGCTCCGTGTGGCCACAGAGTGTTAAACGGACCATCTTTAGGCAGCACCGGGCCCTCCGCCTCGTCTCCCCTCCCCCTGCTCCTCACCCAACACCGGATCGACCCTTCCCAGCACGATCAGTACCCTGCCTGCCCCTCGGTGTCCACCACTCTGCACACTGGGCTGGGGCTTGGCCACAGAGAGACGCATAAAGGCCCGGCCTGAGGGAGCTGGTGGCACAACAGACATGACATATGTGAGTTCATTAAAACTTGGAGTATCGGTTAATACCCTAATCCATCGCACAAATGAGAAAATTACATTCGATAGAGATATGTATATCTATATATAATAAAGATATAGATATATAATATATGTTATGTTTATATAATATATAATATATTATATTATGTTATATATGTTACATATTATATACGTATACATATACATATATATGTACATATACGTATATGTGTATATATATGCATATGTATGTTATATATATATTATATGTTACATATATATTATATACGTTTTAATGTTATACATATATATTATGTTACGTATATGTTATATATGTTATATATAATATGTTATACGTATATACATTATATATAACATCATACTATACATGTTATATATAATATATATATGAAGCTCTGCAAATCCAGAAAGAAAAGAAAAATATCACGGTGATGATGTAAAATATAGTATTCACCTGTTGTCTCCAATTTTTGTTTACCCCAAATCTCAAAGTTTACTGTGAAGTCTCCTCCGTGTAAACCTCCTTATTTGATCTGGGGGGGTATATATACCTTGCTCCTTCCCTTGAGCTGGGTGAGGATGATATTAGCGGCTGCTGAGAAAAGGCGACATGAAACACGGGATACTGGGGAAGCTAAGTGAGGTGTTGCTTAGCAACTCTTAATGGGAAATAATTTAAAGTCTGCATTTATTTTTTTTCCCAAGAACTCGCTGCTGCTCCAGCCTGGGGTCTAGAATTCACCGCCCTTCCCACCGGCAGCTTCCCTGCACGCACGCATGGGCGCACACACAGCGTCCCGACCTGACGCTGTCCGGCTGTCTTATCCACCGGCTCCCACGTTTCTTTGGACAGAACCGCACCCCCCTTCACTACAAGCACAAAGTAGCTAGAATTCCATTACAAACACAACCTTGCATAAAGTCCTTCACAAACACTGAAGGCAGTGAGCCCTAGCTCAGCCACCATCCAAGGTGTCCCCACCGAAGCGGAGTCCGTAACAGACGTTTTGGAAGTCTACGGAACATTTTTCCTCCCTTGTAAAGTCCCAGCTCTTCCAAGAAAACACTACAGATTCCAGACTGCAGTCATGACTTCCTTCAACTTCACGTGGGCTTCTCCAGGTGGTGCCTCCAGATGCCCCGAGGGCTGCAAACACCAGCATCCTCGTGATGGCAGCCACCTCCCGGAACACGAGAGCCATCCCACGCAGCCTACAAACAAGGTCACAGGTGGCACCCAGATCCAGGGCAGCGCGGGGAAAGGCTGTACCCAGCTGGAATGAACGCTGAGCCCTGAGGTGGCCTCCTGGCAAATGCCCACCCAGGACCCTCTGAGTCTGGTGGGTTCTTCCTATGGGAAAGATACAGCCTTGCTGCAGGTGTATAGGAGCTAAGAAAGGACCAGATGAGAAAACCAGCAGAAAGAAGTGAAATGAAAAGGAATCTATTTGTAAGGAAGTGATGTTAGCTTCAGTATAAAAGCAATCATTAATGGGGCGCCTGGGTGGCTCAGTCGGTTGAGCATCCGACTTCCACTCAGGTCACGATCTCCCGGTTCATGGGTTTGAACCTCGCGTCTGGCTCTGCGCTCCCAGTGCAGAGCCTGCTTGGGGTTCTCTCTCCTCCCTCTCTCTCTCTCTGCCCCTCCCTTGCTTGCATTTTCTCTCTCTCTCAAAAAATAAACTTTTAAAAAAGCTATCATCACTTCCCAAACAATAATGACTACTATATACATGGACATTTGTTTCTTGAGTCAAATATGTCCCATTTCTCTTGGGGATTCATCTGAGGAATGAAAATCATATTCCCTTCAACTGGGAATATCTGCTGACAATATGAACCCATGATATGATCAATCTTATGGCATCTTTAAGTAACAGCTCCCTCTCTTTGAAGTGTTTCCAAACGACATCTAACCTAAAAGCAGCTCAGATAGAACAATCCAGAATTCCCAAATATGTCCCTTCCTCCTCATAATAATCTGTCATTCACTGAAGCATGACAGGAAACACCCCCATTTTCTTTTTTTCAATTTTTAATGCTTATTTATTTTTGGAGGAGAGAGAGAGACAGAGCGTGAGTGGGGGAGGGACAGAGAGAGGGAGGGAGACACAGAATCCGAAGCAGGCTCCAGGCTCCGAGCCGTCAGCACAGAGCCTGACAGGGGGCTCGAACCCACAAACCGCGAGATCATGACCCCAGCCAAAGTCGGACGCTTAACCGACTGAGCCACCCAGGTGCCCCGTCACACCCCACATTTTCCGTGACAAGAAGCACATGGTGATGATGTGGAGATGATACACGGTGATCATGGTGCCAGAATGCTGTGTTCAAATTCTGTCTGTCTTCCCAGCTGTGTGACTTTGGGAAGGTGGCTTAACCTCTCTGGGCTTTCGTTTTCTCACTGGCAAGTTCCAAGTAATAATGGTACTTGTGTAAGTATACTGAATACTAGTACTGAAGTAAGTATATCCTAGAGGGTAGCAGAGATCAGGTAAGTTGTGTACGTGAAGTCACTGAACACCGCCCGGCACTGGAGAGAACAGGATAGCAGAAGTGTTTTCTATGGCCGTGATGGTGGAGCGGGCCAGCAGACAAGCCGCTTATGTGTATGCGTTCAGTACGTCCGCAAGTATCTGCACTGCGATCCCTACGTATGTGACAATGCTACTACCCGTGAAGACCAGACCAGCAAACAAAGATGTTTCCAAGGCCACCCGGTCTTTAAAATGTACACCGATATGAGTGTGGGGTGGGGGAGATACTGCACAAGTGCAGGGGTGAGTATGGCAGTGCCTGTTTCATTCCCCGACAGGAGTTTAATTAAGATGCCCATCCCCAGGGCCAGGGCCTAGGCTCCTCTACAGCAATGCACAGAAGGAGGAAAAGAGGAGGAAGCAGAGAGGGACTGTTCCGGAAACGCCAGCAGACTGTCTACTCGGGCAAGGTGAGGGCTGGGAAACCCCAGGAAGGGTCGCCGTAAATTCCCAGCTCACTGCACAGCCAGTATGACTTTCCCCTCGCTCTGGCTGGGAACTAACAGTAGGGGGAATACAGAAAGGCCACCTCCACTGAACTGCCAGAAATGGGCAGGGTCTCAAAATCACTACACTCCAGGCTGGGTCCAGCTGCACTGCGCTTCCTTAACATTCACATTTTGTCCGTATTATCTTTGCCGTTAAAACAGCAAGAATGCAAGGTTTAAACGCCCCTCATCTCTCTTGCTAAATGAAGTAAGTATCTGCATTACTTTTTAATTTTTCTCAGGTGTATCCTTTTTCACAGTAATAAAATGTTACCCAAAATGCCCCTTGAGAAACCCCCTTGTGCACAAAGGCTTAGAGAGACGGGTGCCCCGGATACCGAGGGGCGGTCTCCCCAAGCTGGATTTCTCTCTCCATCCACAGGCCAGTAGGTTCTTCCGATGATAAACAAATTCTGTAGCGGCATTCCCGGCGACTGCACTAAAGGAAAAGCAGACCGATGCTGTGCCGTTTCACAGCCTATGAGAAAGAAGCCTTTATCTTCTCTCAGTTTCTTCCGCTTTCAATCAGAAAAACAAAAAAAAAAGATGTTTGCACACTGACGTCCTACTTTCGTAAGGAAACATACAGGCACTTGGGGAATGTCTGGCATCCTTTTAGGTAATGCGACCAAGGAAGTGTCTTTTTCCTGGAGCGAAACGCTAGCCTTTCAAATTGGAGGTACTTTAACAAATCTACACAACAACTTGAGCGTGGTCTCCCTGCCAAGGTGAAAGGAGGTTGTCAGGAGTGGAAGCGTTCCCTCAACTCTATTCAGTGAGCTGCAGGTATGAAGGAAGCAGAAAACTGGAGACAAATGCAAAGAAATCTCGGCTTTCTTGTCCTCACTTGGCCAACCCAGCATCCGTATGCTAAGTGCCAGCCACTGGGACCACTGCTGTCCTGCCCTGCCAGCCGCCTTCTGAACGGTATTCTCGTCTCAGAGAGAGGGTCCTAAGTCAGGAGCTATCTGCTCAGATGAAATGCATTCCCTGTTGCTAGAAACTCGTTAAATAAAACATCGTCTAAGAGCTTGGGCTTCACCAAGTAACCCAGAGCATCACAAAAACGTACCAGGCAAAACTCCCTGGGTGTCACGTCACTAATGCAGGAGCCCAAAAGATTCCCTCGCGTTATTCAGACCGGCAGAGGCACGGCGAGGTTCCCTTATGCACCAGCATCTGCTCGTGATGGCGTCTGTTTACGTAGCAGTGCAATCATCAGGTTATCTTCTCTCTGGATTCATGGTGTGATTTTCTTTCTTTTTTTTTTTTTTTTTTAATTTTTTTTTTCCCAACGTTTTTTTAATTTATTTTTGGGACAGAGAGAGACAGAGCATGAACGGGGGAGGGGCAGAGAGAGAGGGAGACACAGAATCGGAAACAGGCTCTAAGCCATCAGCCCAGAGCCTGACGCGGGGCTCGAACTCACGGACTGTGAGATCGTGACCTGGCTGAAGCCGGACGCTTAACCGACTGCGCCACCCAGGCGCCCCGAGTGTGATTTTATTTCAACAGGATGTTCACATTCTGGAATGCGTCTGGTTTTAAAAAGCGCCAAAACCTCCACGGCACGCATTTAACTGCACGGTGGATTTGCGGTTTAAGTGAAGCTCGACATCAAGAGCAGTTATCAAAATCTCAGAAGGGAGAGCGGTCGTTAGAGCATCACGTCACAGGAGATCCAAGTGGCTCCTCGCGATCCGTTAGGGAACGGTATGTCTTCCAGTGAAATCACAGCTGTCATGAGTTTAACCGTGTCCCTCAAAGAGGATATGCTCAAGCCCTCACCCCCAGGACCGGTGAACGTGATCTTATTTGGAAATGGAGTCTCTGCATATGTGATCAATTACAGATGCGATCATCAGAAGAGGCTCTAAATCCAGTATGATGGGTGTCCTTGCAAGAAGAGACAAGACACAGATGAGAATGACGTGTGACTGCAGTGGTACGTCTACAAGCTAAGGAATGCCAAGGATTGCCAGAAACCACAAGTACCTGGAAGGCGCAGGAAGGATCCTCCCCTAGAACCTTCGGAGGGAGAACGGCTTTGCCCAGACCTTGATTTCTGACCTCTGGCCCCAGAGCTGGGAGACACAATGTGTGAACCTCGTTAAGCCTCTTCCTGTAGGGCTCACCCTCCCAGGAAGGGCCCACGCTCTAGAAGCTCTCACACAGAGACCACTGCTATGCTGTCACTGCATGTGCGTGTGCAGAAGAGGGAACCAAATATCCCGTACACACAGCCACTGGTTTATTAAAAAAAAATAATAAAACTTATCCCACTGACTTGACCTAACAGAACAGAGAAAGCAAATACCTTAGATAAGCCTCTACGAACATTCCCTGCAAAGCTGTTCAAGTATCTTTTTAGAACCATTCAGGAAAACAAGAACAGAAACAGGAACAGCACTGGTCTCCTGGCCTCTCTGTCATTGCATGGACAGGGCACAGACGCAGCGCATCGACAGGACTTCGATCTCAGATGCCAGCGTCCCACTAGGCAGCCAGAGCCCCAAACTCTGCAATTTACCACCGACTCCACCCGGAGTTGCTGGAACCATCGAGAAAATATCACTTTTAAACCCTTCCCATCCAGGAGACAGCCACGTGGAACAAATGTCAGCGGGGGGTCGGGGGGGGGGTGCTGGCAGGTGGACGGGGACGTCAGGAGGGGCCGGCTGGTGCCGGAGTCAAATACCCAAGGCCGAGAGAGGCTCTGTGCGCTGTCCAGGCGCTGAGGACAAACTGACCCCACCCCCCCGCCCCGCCGCCCGCCTCTTTTCCAGTTTCCTCGATTCCCCAGGGATTCCTTCCAGACCATGCTCCCGACCCTCCTCAGAGCTGGCCACCCTTCTACCTGCTGGTTCTTCCTCACACGCTGCAAAATCGCTCTTTGTGCCTCATCAAAACAGACAACTCGTGGCCACAACTCTGCTTCCTGAGGGTTTGACAGCTGGTTCCCTAAAGCACCACTGAGGCACCATATCCTATAATACAGGGCTTCTCGGCCCCAGCACCCCAGACATTTGGGACCGGATCTTTTTCTTCTGGTGGGTGCTCCAGTGCACACTGTAGGATGTTGAGTTCTATCTCTGGCTTCTACCCATCAGGGGACCGCAGCGTCCCCCATCCAGGGTGGGACAATCAGACATGTTTGTAGACGTGGACGATCACCCCCCTGGGGGTGAAATCGCTTCCAGCAGAGAAGCATGGTATCACGAAATAGAGGCAGCCTCTAGAGCGAGGCCCCCCACGGTCTAGTGTGCTGCTTCATTCACCGGCCGCCTGGGCGCAAGCAAGGTCCTTCTCACCCCGTGTCTTACGTCCACACTCGTAAAGCAGCAATGTGTCAGTGGCCACCTCAGGGAGCAACCTGGGGCTAAGTGAGGTCACGCGGGAAAGCATGCAAAACAGGGATAGTAGCAATGAAACAGAACTGAATGTTATAGGACCAAAAGACAGGTAAAAAGAGAACGAGCACCTACAAAAAAAAAAAAAAAAAAAAAATCCGCCAAGAAATCCGAGCGAGCAGTCTGCTCTTGGCCGAGGGCTCTCCTAGGCACGAAGACACAACACGTCCCCCCCGCCAGGAGTCTACATCCTCGAAGGGGGGGACGGTGGGGCACTAGAAAAACTGCACCATGCTGAGTGAGGGGTGGAGCACGTCGGGGGCCCCTGGAGGTGGCAGACGGCTGCTTGGAGGGCAGCAAGGTTAATGAAGGTGACACAGGGGTCACGCAACACCTGGAGGGAGCATTCCCAACAGGGGGGAGGCCCTCGTCCTGATTAACTGGTTCTAGGAAAACCGATAATAAAAACAAAGCACACATTATGTCACCCTGACATTACAGGTGTTCCAGTTACGCTGGGCGTAGACTTGAGGCCACCTGCATAGTGTTATTCTGCATGGCAAGTCCTGGCTAACACAATCAGGAAACACAGCACACGTGAACAGAGTGAATTCAGGACTTGAAAGGAAGGAGAAAATTTCTTCTTAAATTATCTTCAGATGGTGACGCTGTCTATATAGATAAACTGAGACCCTCAGATAAACTAACAGAGCTAGTGAGAGTTCACCCAGATTGCTGGATACAGGTAGGCATTAAAAAAAAAATAGTATTCTTACGCACCAACATTAACCAAATAGAAAAGGTAATTAGGGAAAGAAGAAAAAAAAAAAAAAGATCCCTTCGGGGCACCTGGGTGGCTCAGTCGGTTCAGCATCCAACTCTTAGTTTCGGCTCAGGTCACGATCTCACAGTTTTGTGAGTCTGAGCCCCGTGTCACGCTCTGCACTGGCAGCATGGAGCCTGCTTGGGATTCTTTCTCTCTCCCTCTCTCTCTGCCCCTCCCCTGCTCACATGGTCTCCATCACTCTCAAAATAAATAAACTTTTAAAAAAACTAAAAAAAAAAAAAAGAAAAGAAAAAAAATCCCTTTTATAAAACAAAAAAAATTTTAAGCACCCCAGAACAAGTCTAAACAAAATGACCACTGACTTTATGAAGGAACAAAAAAGTCTTCAGACATAAAAGAAAACCATAATTATTGGATGAACATTCCACATCATTCCACGGAAAGAGTCAATGCAACACAACAGCAAATCTCTGGATCTTAAATAATATCCTTTTATTATCTCCTAGATGTTTTACATCATTTAAAGCAAAAACTAAGAAATTGCATAGTTGAAATCCAGATCTCATCTGGAGTTTTCCCTGGACATGATACGGAAAAGTAAGCTCAGAGAATCCTGGACAAAAGGAGAACAGGAGAACAAAGACAGGCCCTTCCCGACAGCAAGGCTCTTAGAAAGCCACGTTGTCAACAAGGTGACAATGGTGCAGGCAGAGACCGCCAGGCGCGTACCACAGGCCCACGAGCAGTGCGCCTGGCCAGTGGCCTCCTCCTGTCCCACGTGCGCACGGTGAAGGTAGGAGGGATGGCGTGTGCCCTGGAAGGTGCCGCGGTGAGGCCAGAGTGTGGCGTGTGGACAGAGGGGGGACCCGGGGCAGGGAAGGAGCTGGGAGCCTGGGGCTACACACCCAGTCCTGCAAAGAGCCTGAAGGGGACAGGGACGGGGAGACTGGCCATGGGAGCTGTCCACAACAACAGCATCCTTTGGAGCAGAGAGACCAGAGACCGGAGAGCCTCCCCTTTGCAAGAGAAACCGAGGCCAAAAGGGGATGGTGGCTTGGCAGAGGCCACGAAACCACCAAACCTCCTGACGGAACCCACTGGAAACCTCCCCTTTGGGGAGCTCATCCAGGGCTCTCTCCAACTACAGCACACCAGCAACACTCTCTCTGGGTCCGGCCCTTGAGCGCTCTTGTACGCTGCCATCTCGAATCTCTCTTCTCTGGCCTCGCTGGTCCTGGCCTCCCTCACTGGTCCTGGCCTCCCTCACTGGTCCTGGCCTCCTAATGCCTTCTCCTCTATTCATTTCTGGTTCTTGTTCCTCCCCGCCCCGCCCCCCAGGTCTTGAGTCCCCATCAACTCTGTGACAGCACTCTCAGTGCTCAGTGCACGCTCTTCCTGGATGGCTACAGGACCCCGTGGCTTCCATTACGAGCTTGAAGCTGGCAACTCATATATCATTTCTGCAGCCCAGCCCTGCACCCTAGACAACATCCCGCTTACTCAGGCAATCCGGGGACACACCCACACAGCATCACAATAGGAGGAAAGTCCCAAAGAGCCAACATCCTTCAGATGTAGCCATTTTCTACACTAAGAGCCTCCCCAAGGTCAACATGAAAAACCATGGGTTTCTCAACAGGTGTATGAAGCAATCCTACTGATATGAGGGAATCAGGGTGATAGAAAATCAGGGTCACAGAAGTATGTCTGTAAGGAGAAAGCTCTACTAACTGAGAAAAAGTACAACTTCAACAACCAGTGCTGGAGAGTTCAGGTAAGGCTCTGATCCCAGAGGGATCCTGGAATAACAAAAAACCTCACGGACCAGGGAGACTATGCAGTTAAACGCAGTATGAGAAGTCAATCCGGACCCAGCCGTCTATAGAACAAATGATGAGGTGAGACCCAGGCCTGCACCCTGGCTGCTGGCAGGTCTGGTAAGTCAAAACGGGCACTGAGTGACTTCACCCACGGGGCACCACGAAGACTGGCTATTTCAAACGGCTTTCTTCCCAGCTACGGGTCTCCTGTTTACAGTTTAGGGCCAAGTTTACAGGACTCATGTGTCATCAATCAGAGCATATAAAGAAAACACAAAAAATATTTTAACAGCTTACCTGGTCCCAGGGGGAGACGGTGCCTCCAAAGCACATGAACAAGTACCCCATGGCCACCAGACACATCCATATCACCAAAGAGAAAAGGCGTAGCAGCTTCTTAAACACGGACTCGATGCACACGAGGATGAATATCGCAAAGAAGATCGCCAGGGCAGTTGGGACTGTTATTAAAAACGCCACGTGGTCTTCGACTTCCTAAGAGGAAGAAAAACATCGCAAAGGTATGGTTTAGAAATATCGTGATGCCAAGGGTTCGTGTCCTCAAATCTCCGCATTAATCAGTGTCAAAATACATCGGGTTTTAAAAATGATTTCAGTATGAGAGATGCGGGGAAGCACGGATTCCCCCTACTTCTCCACCATGTCAATGGGAATGCAAACTGCTACAGCCGCTCTGGAAGACAGTGTGGAGGCTCTTCAAAAAATTAAAAATAGAACTACCCTACGGACCCAGCAATAGCACTGCTAGGAATTTACCCAAGGGATCCAGGAGTGCTGATGCAGAGGGGCACTTGTACCCCAATGTTTACAGCAGCACTTTCAACAATAGCCAAATTATGGAAAGAGCCTAAATGTCCATCGACTAACGAATGGATAAAGATGTGGTTTATATATACAATGGGATAGTACTTGGCAATGAGAAAGAATGAAATCTGGCCATTTGCAGCAACGTGGATGGAACTGGAGGGTATTATGCTGAGTGAAGTAAGTCAGAGAAAGACAGATACCATATGTTTTCACTCTTATGTGGATCTTGAGAAACTTAACAGAAGGCCATGGGGGAGGGGAAAGGGGGAAAAAAAAGTTACAGAGAGGGAGGGAAGCAAACCATAAGAGGCTCTTAAATACAGAGAATAAACCGAGGGTTGATGGGAGGTGGGGAGAGGGGAAGGTGGCTGATGGGCACTGAGGAGGGTACTTGTTGGGATGAGCACTGGGTGTTGTATGGAAACCAATTTGACAATTATATTATAAATAAATAAATAAATAAATAAATAAATAAATAAATAAAAATAAGTCATTTCAGAAGCAGAATGGTTGGAACTTCTGAGGAATTTAAACTTCCCATTCAATAACGACGTTTCCCTACAGAAATAAGCCAGTACTGTATATGTAAATTATGCAAACCGGCTATGCCGTTGCATTTAGATTTTCCCTGATAAATGGAGAAGTGGATTTTATGCCAACGTGAATGTAAGAATATTTACTATCAGGATAAAAAATAAGACAACCAACTTCACTGCCTGAATCAGAGAATCAGAAATACCCTGGCCTCAGAAAATGAAGGCTTCCAAATGGGTTTGAAATGTTTTATTTAAAAATCTAAAAACTGCCTGAGTCTCTAGAGTGATGGGCTTTTATTTTAATGCATGGCAATTAATGTTTTAAAGGGATCACAGGTTAATAGGAAAGGGTCAGAAAGGCCTAACTATAGCCGATGAGAGAGCAGGAAGTACTTACAAGTAGGTGCCATTTTGCGGGCTTCCCGCCCCACTTCTCTCGCGTTCTCGTAGCAAACAGAAAATGAGCATATAGCATTAGCCTCTTCCTAATGCATTTTTTGAAATCCACTTTTGCACACTAATGCTCATTTTCTATCTATGTGTTTCCAGCCACACACACGAAAGGCGTACTATTCCCATTCTATAGGATTTCAGCACAACGCGATAGACGTAGTGTTTCCTTTGGTTACGGCCGCACGATGCAGGCGTTGGCTTTGGCAAAGCGCTGCCAGAACGTGGCCATGGACGGCATTCCCTGTGGCTGGAACCCAGCTAAGGTCTTTAACCCTCATCCAAATATGTTGAGCCCCTAAAGCACCCAAAGAACCTTCCATCAAAGAACCTACATGGCCAGGACCCTAAGAACGTTCACTGAGGCTTCAGAATAGTAAAGAGTACATAGTAACACCTGGGACTTTGGGGACGGTTCTTTCAAACACTAGAGCCTGGTGAGCCTTTCGTCTTTTCTGGTCTGCACGGGGTCCACCCCATCCTGTTAGCAGGCTCCGGCCTCACCCCGGAGATGGCCTTATCCCAACGTGAAACCATGGGAAGCAGAGCACATGGGCCAAATCACACACAGACTCCAGAGGAACATCGAGGGCAAAGAAGGGGCGCTGGGCCCTCCCCCATCTGACTTCCTTTCCCTTTCTCTCCCACCGTCACTCGTGTTCCACGATCCAAGACAACACCAAGAACAATCACAACAAATACCAATCGATACACGTTCCTGTGCTAAGCGCTCGTTCGTATGTGAACCTCTTTAATATTTACGCCACCCCTATTTGGGGCATGGTGTCTGCACTATTCCACAGGTGAGAAACATGAGGCCCCGAGAACTAGCAGAAGACAAGAGGATCAGACGCACGTTCTTATTCTCTCCCTCCGTCGCCGCTCATGCCCGTGATGGGAGTGCCTGAGCTGTACTCACAACCTCAGACACTTTCCGAACACTGCCAAGGGCACCAGGTGTGCCGCAGGTGCGGGCGCTCCCCACGCTCAGACACCACAAATAAATGTGCACGTGGACACGACAGCATGTCCTCTGAGGACACCCAACTTGAGATTACGACCGCGGCACACACGGAGCCACGAAAACTTATTTTATTGTAAACCTCCCACAGTGAGCTGAACTGTGGACACAACACTAACTTGTAAATAACCAGGACAGCTGTTTGCCTCGTATGACGGTTCAGTTATTTCATTGACCCAGTAGGGGAGAAATAATCGTTGACTTTATGGGCTTCATTTCTCCAGAAAGACTGGAGATGATGTGAAAATACGCGTGACGGTAAAGTGAAAATTAGTAAGTATAGGAACAGAGGAATGGGAAGGTGGGGGCGGGGGGGGGGGGGTGGAGATCTTCATCACCTGTGCTTCCCTGGGCTTCTCTTTGAAAGGATCGAATAACCGTGGGCCACCTGGGTGGCCCAGGTGGTTGAGTGTCCTACTTCGGCTCAGATCATGATCTCACAATTCATGAGTCTGAGCCCTGCGTCAGGCTCACTGCTGTCATCATGGAGTCTGTTTGGATCCTCTCTCTCTCTCTGCCCCTCCCCCGCTTGTGTGCGCTTTCTTTCTCTCTCTCTCTCTCTCTCTCTCTCTCTCTCTCTCTCTCTCTCAAAATTAAATAAAACATATAAAAAGAAAAAGAAAAGAAAGATCTAACTGTACACAAAACAAAGACCCAACATCCTACCATGGTGGGCACAGTACATACAGTCAGACTTAACACTGTTTCGGGTTTTAAATGTTGGCGTCTCTAACTTTTTTTTTTTTTTTTTTTTTTTTTAATTTCAGGGTCTCAATCACTGAGAAGTGCCTTGTCTGGGCTGCAAGGTGACCTCTCCGTTAGGCATAGCAGATGCAGTGCCTCAGTCCTATGATACTTTTAAGGGTCCACAAATGTGTTTTAATTTCTTCTAAAATCAAAACACACACACACAAACACACACACACACACACACACACACACACACACAAGCTCTTAGGGTCAAAGGTTACATAGATGTTCATGCTAACACAGTTGCAAACTATAATTTTTAGTACATTTTAGGGAGGAAGAGGATTCCCAAGGCTCCTAAGTCAAATGCCCCAGACCCTAAGGGGCTGGTGTTGAGCCTGTGGGCACATGCCCGGCAGGACCGGCTGGATCCTGCATAGCAGAGGAGGACCTCCAGCATCATACGGCATCCCCCAGCCTCAGCTGGGCGAGCCGGGCTCCCAGTGGGCCAACAGCTTTTGATGGCCCACCAGTTGCTGCTCATGAGGCCGGTGGCCCTAACCACCTGAGCCCGCAGAAGAATCCTGCTCTTCCCTAAAGGGGACAGTCAGCAATTATTCTGCACTTGCCTTCTGAACTCAAACTCCAAACAAGCTTTAATACGGACTTTTCTACAAAATAGGATCTTTTATAGGGCGTCAAGGAAAACACAGTAGAGCTTTCATTAAAGGATGTATAAGTTTAGGGACTACATTCCTCCCCAGCATCCCTGCTGGCATCAGGGGCCTCTCTGAGGGGAAGTAAATGAAATGCAGGAATGCCCTCAGTCCTTGGACCACAAGGCTCTCCTCCCTCCCCTGGGCCATTCCCAGCGGACAGGATGATGAACAAAGTCACAGAGGCACACCCCGTGGCTGTTTTCTTCAGAGCCACTTTGGTTTTTAAAATTCAGAGTAGAAGACAAACAACCTAGCTTAAAATAAAGTGAACTAAAACATTAAAAACACTGTCGATCTAAACTAAATTCACCATACAACACAAACTAAGTGAAATGTACGAAAATGCCTTTATTAGTAATAAAATGCCTTTAAAACATGCCTTATATAGGTAAAAAAAAAAAAATTCACAACACAAACTAAATGAAATGTATGAAATGCCCTTATTACTACTAAAACGTACTCAAATCCCTTTTAAAACATTTTAAAAAGTACCTTACAATGAAATGTACTAAAATGCCTTTTCATAGGGAGATCTCAAGCATGGTATCATCTATGTAATGGTAATAGGCTCCCCTAGCTCATTCCCTTCTAACACTTTATCCTTTCATTTTCAATGCATTTTCTGGTAATTTTGGATGGCTCCTAATTGAGAGGTCTATTAAATACCCATCGCTTTTATGTATTATGTGACAGCTCTTTTGTCTCTTAGAGGCTTTTCCATAGGGCAACAGATTATGTGTGTTTCCGTTCTCGCAGCTTTCACTTTTTTGTTAAACAGTACTATTTTTCATTCACATGGTAAAGGACAGTCCCATGCAAAACACTGCTTTTCTATAAAAAAAAGTGCTTTGAAGTCCAACAGACAGAGGGTAGGAACCCATCCCCACTTACTTCTGTGCGACTCAAGGTGAGCGCGAGCTTCCCTAAACCTGTTTCTCCACGTAAAAGCAACACGGATACTGCATGGCTGGGGGGCATTCAGTACATACAGGTGCACCATAAATAACAAAATTGTTACCATGATGATCATCATGCCCTTTCTCCTTCAAATCGCAGTGCTCTCTCACCAAGGCTAGTCTGACTGCTCATTATTGGAGTGATGCCCACTTTACATTCTAAATAACATTTTATCATGAAAAATTACTTTGAAGTGTGGTCATGAGGCAAAAATAAATTTGCTTTTAGCTGTGATATATATCTGACTACAGGTGTATGTGAGCAGACACATACTATCATTCATTCACTCGTGTATTAAATATATACGTACGTGTGATACAGTAGAAAATATATTTTTCACTTTCCCACATATACAGTTATACTCCATTTCATCATGAGGTATGAAAGGAATAAACAAAAATTCTGATTAAATAATTCTACAAAACCATGGTGAACTAAATCAGAGCAGATCTCAAAAAAACAGAGAGATATTCCATGTTCATGGATAGGAAGACAATATTGCCGAGATGTCGATTCTTTCTGAATTAACCTATAGAGTCAATGCAATCCCAGTAAAAATCCCAGCAAGTTATTTTGTAGATACCAACACATTGATTCTAAAGCTTACATGGGCAGGCACAGCACCTAGAATGGCCAACACAATGTGGAAGGACGGGAAAAAATTAGGAGGACTGACCCTACTTGACTTCCGGTCTTGCTGTAAAACTACGGTAACCAAGGCAGGAGTGGTAGTGCCAGAATAGACAGAGAGATTGACAGAATGGAACAGACCCAACTAAACGTAGTCAAAGGATCGGGACAAAGGGAACAAAGACAATGTGACAGAGCGACAACAGTCTTGTCAGCAAAACATCTTAGAACTAGACAACCACATGCAAAAAAAAAAAAAAATCTAGACACATACTTTAGACTCCTCACAAAAATCAACTCAAAATGGGTCACAGCACAGATCTAAGTGTAAAATGCAAAAGTAATTCTGAACACTTCTGGAAGCTTTCCCATACCCAAACCTTCATCAGTCTGTCATGATGAATAATTAATAACACACAAATAGTTTTTAAATAATGAAGAATGCATAAGACAAAGGTGTTTATGCCTTCTGAGAAAGATGTATCATCCGCTATTTGTAATTAAGTGACTTGTTACAGTCACACAAAAATACATAGCCTAAAGGCTTGACCATATTTACTTATTCTCAGTTCCTATTACACAGGCTAGCATTCTCACTCACACGTTAAGAAATAAAGACATGAGGGGCGCCTAGGCGGCTAAGTCAGTTAAGCATCCAACTCTTGGTTTCAGTTCAGGTTGTGGTCTCAGAGTTCCTGGGATCGAGCTCCATGTCAGACTCCGCACTGCTGGTGCACAGCCTGCTTAGGATTCTCTCTCTCCCGCTCTCTCTGTCCCTCCCCCACAAGTGTGCGCTCTCTCTCTCTCTCTCAAAATAAATAAATAAACAAAACAAACAAAAAATGACATGAGATAAGTGTATTTTAATGGGCAACGGTCCATATGAGGCATCAAACTTTAAAGAACTTTCCCTTCTACAACTAGACCCCAAGTACAAAGTATTCCTGAAGGATGGCTAGTCTCACAAGCAGTAGACAAGGTCTCCAAGCCACTCCCCTTCTCACCCCTATTAAAACAAACAAAACAAAATATGAGTGCTGAGCCCTCGGCGGAGGGGGGCACGGAGACAGGAAGCCTAGCCCACAAAGACAAGGAGCCAGAGGCAGCTGGAAGGAGCAAAAACTAGCTTGGTCCTGCAGGCAGCAGGTGCATGGAGATGCCCAGGGGCTGAGATGCCTCAACAGTGTGTAGACCCACAGGACTACAAGCGCAGACAAAGGGAGACTGAGTAAACCTCAACTGGGGCACATTCCAGCTATCTTGGAAAGAGAAGCCAGTGGCTCTCAGGTAAAAGCTTCCCCACTTACAACCAACCAATTAAAGTCAATCGACATCTTAAAACAAAAATCGCCAAAAATGACCAATCACTAAATAACATGGGTCCACAGAAATAACAAATGGTTTAGATTCCCAAGGACTGCAGACATTGAAAATGACAGCCAGACAATACAGACTAGCTGTATATGATATGTTTAAAGGAACAGGGGATACGCTTCCAAGGATGATCACACAAAAGAAATCAGGGGCAAACACACAGAAAATGGCACTTGTAAAACTGATCAACAGAATCATGTAAATAAAAGCTCAATAGTTCAGGGCACCTGGGTGGCTCAGTTGGATAAGCGTCTGACGTTCGCTCAGGTCATGATCTCGCGGTTTGTGAGTTCAAGCCCCGCGTCGGGCTCTGTGCTGAGACCTGGAGCCTGCTTCGTGGATTCTGTGTCTCCCTCTCTCACTGCCCCTCCTCACTCGTACTCTTTCTGTCTGTCTCTCTCTCAGACATAAATAAAACATGAAAAAAAATTTTAAAGCTCAACAGTTGAAACAGAAAAAAATATGGAAACAAAAACAGAAAAAAGAAATAGTTAAAAAGAAAATCGGTGAACTGGAAGATTAACCAAAGAGTTTATGTGCAATGCACCAAAATATAAATATTCCTTTATAATGTTAGAGATAAAAATGATTTAAAAAACCTAAGACACACAGACTAGAATAAGATGAATAAGGAGGCATTAACATGTCTGACTGAAGTTCCCAAGTTACAAAATAGAGAGACTTGAGGAGATAAAGTCTCTAAAGGTGGATCAGTTAGGGATGTCCAGTACTAATGAAAAACCATGAATCTACAAGTCCAGCCACTTAGGCACAAAGAAATACAAACATAAATGCATGATGGTAAACATGCAAAAGATCAGAGATCAAGAAAAAGTCCTAACAGTGTTCAAAGAGAAGGAAGGATCACCCACAAGGAACGACAACACGGGAACAAAAATTTCAACAGTGCAAGACAGTGAAGACAGGTATTGAGCAAAAAATAACAGTCAACCTTACATCGCCAAGAAACCAGCAGTGTTTTTTCATAATGAAAGCAAAAATGCAAACATTTACAAATAAATTATTCTCTTTTCAACAAGAATTTACCATAGAGTAAACAGCTCAGAAAGCACTTCTGGCAACTTCTGGCCACTGGTGAACAGTGGTCCAGCAAACTCTTGGCCGCAGAAGCACAGAGGCAGTAGCTATGCAGAAGGAACAGATTCCCAGAAACCTTTCCACTGAGTTCCTCCATCTTGGTGGCCCCCTAGATGACTAGCCAAGTTTGTCTTCACATATTTCCCGGAAAGCGTCCACTTCTCCACACAAACCAGTGCTTTATGAAGAATTCTTAGTGATTCTGCAAATAAGTATTCTCTTTTTGAGAAACAGGGGTTCGCTAATTACCAACCCCAAAAAGGACTGAATGCCAACCACGGACCATCACCAAGTCTCCTTGCAATCTAATGTGCCCATGCCGATGGGACTGTTGTGTGACCCACCGGGCATGAAGCTGGCATCCCATCAGCAAATGGAGGTGAGCCACATGAGCCAGGGCTCAGACAGACCGTGAAGACACAAGTTGCATGAGCAAATGTCACAGGTACTCATAGGTTCTGCTCCCCCCACACCGCCTACCCTGTCTCTCTCGATCCGTACCCATGTCCTCGCAGAGAGTTCCCTACGACCTACTGCCAGAGGAAGTAAAACTCCAGACATCTGGATTATGTCTGGTTCTGCAGAATATACTACGGCCACCGAAAAGGAGAGA
Organism: Herpailurus yagouaroundi; assembly: GCF_014898765.1. Lineage (NCBI taxonomy): Eukaryota > Metazoa > Chordata > Mammalia > Carnivora > Felidae > Herpailurus > Herpailurus yagouaroundi. The sequence continues at coordinate 4,890,692 of NW_024412377.1, read as the reverse complement.
ATCGAAGCACTGTAACTGAGCCCCTTACGTGTGTCATTCTCAGGAGTACGAGCCAGCCGTCTGTGGCAGGTTGATTACAACGGACAGAAGGCGTGTTTTCACTCGAATTGAACCTACTCTGGCTAGGGCTTTGCTTTCCTGTCCATCATGCTTCCACCCAAACCACCATATATGGACTTTCCCAATGCCGTGGTCACTCACGAGGTATTTCACAGAGCCTTGCTTTTGACAGAAGCATTCATTTTACAGCAAATGATGTGTGACGATGAGCTCATGCTCTTGGAATTCGCTGGTCTTACCCTGTTCCTCATCACCCAGAAGCAGCTTCCTTGACTGAAAGGGGGGAAAGAGCTCCTAAAGGCCCAGGGTGCCGACGTGGGGGCACCACCTTGTAGGCTGGGAGATACCCTCCAGCCACCAGTGCACAGCACGGGCTCTGCCACCACCAAGATCCACAGGTCTGGGAATCAATGGGTGGAAACAGGAGCGGCTGTCCTATGAATGACCCTCTAAGAAAATGTCTTAACTCCATTCCTGTAAATTTAGGCTGTTCCAACGCAGAGGGCTCAGTTGCCGAAGGAGGACACCTCTTCTGAGGAACACAATAATGTTACCATTACACCGGAGACAGACTGCTACCTGGCCACGCCAGGCTACTGTTGGCACTGGGCCCATGGGTAGAGAAGAGCTTTTAGTACTGGTTGGGGTGACGGGTGGACGCCCTCAAGAAAAACTGGGTTGCTCATACACGACGTAGGCAGGGAAAGGAAGGGTCCGACACAATGCAGGTTGTAGGGTGTCCCGTATCCTGTGTTAAAAGTTCACGGAAACTTCTAACAACAAATATTATCTATTTGCAAAATACCAGGTAAAGGGACTATTTGTGTCACCCCACCCACCGAGGAAATAGGACCAGATAAGAAGATGCTTGAATATGGAATGGACGGTAGAAGGACGTTAGAATACCAGTGACGTCCCTGTGATCTGCTGTAGAACCCAGGATAGCAGCGGTTATAAATATTTCTCCCGTGGCTTGGTGTAAATGTATTTGTGCCTGTGCGTGTGTGCACATGAAGTAACTCTTTTTCTTCTCTTCCCTATGATACAACATGAGATGTATTAAGGGTGTATTAATAGCTTTTATATCCAAGTACGCAAGGAAAGTGATTTTTGAAGGACACTGCTCCTTAGACAGCTGAGAAATGAACATCACTAAGGTGGATAAAATGACCCTTGAGATCCTCCTTGAGGGAGAACGCTGGTGTGTTTTCAGTTGTACAAAGAAGGGCTGCATCCCATCAGGCGGAAGCATGATCATGCTATTTTCTTTATGTAGAAGTCAAACAGCGAGCATGGTATACACAAGACCCAGGAAACAAGCAGCCGACTATGCTGGGTTGTTCTGTCATCCAATTGATGGATGCTCCTTCCCAGAATCCCCTCTCCCGAACGTTCCCAGGGAAGAGCTAGCCACAGGAGGTGCAGCCCCCAGGAAGGGTGGCGTGCTGGACAGGTGTGGGCGGGGACACATGGGACAAGCTGGCGGGCCCCAGCCCACCATGGCTCTCCATGGCCCCGCACCAGCTCTCTGGCTGTGCACTCACAGAGGCGGCGAAGGTGACGGCTCTCAGGAACCCCCGAGAGGCTCTCCTCCACAGATGCAGGCCCTCTGGTCCTTGGATCTCCTTGCACCTCCAACTGGTTAGCGACTTCTCTGCTGAGTCCCTAATGCTCCCTTTGGGGACCAAGCTTTCCATTTAAAGAAAAGGCTGAAAACTAATGAACTTTGTTTCCCCCTTCAGAAATTATAAAAACAAAGCAAACGACAAAAGAAACGCAGAGAAAGCAGAAGGAAGGTACGGTAGGAAGGTAAGAAAGAAACCCTTTCTTCTGGGTTGCTCCTGGGAAGCACTTTGTGACCTCCTCTGAAGTGAGAAGTAACCATGTTTTGGCCAATGAAACGAGAGTAGAACCCTAGGTTTGTCCTCTGGGCAGAGCCATGCAAATGCCCGTCTGAAGCCGCGCAGCACTTCCCCCTTCTATGGCATGATGAGGACAAAAGCACCTGTCACAGGGAAGACACTTGTGGCTGAGCGTTTGGAGTCACTAAGCTGAGCAGAACCTCCCTCCTGGCCAGGATGTGTGCGCACGAACTAAACCTCTGGTATGTTAGGCCACATTTGGGGTTTTCTTGTGAACTCATCACGACCCATCCCGTCTTTACTGGAAACAAAAACTGGTACAACGCGATAGGGGGCTGGTCTGCCAACACCTAACTTGTGTGGCACTGACAGCTGCCAAGCAGCAGGAGACGGAAGAACCCAGTTATTGACACTGAAAAATGGCAACCAAGTTAGCAAAGGTCCAACATTTGTCAAAATATCTTCTCGTTTATCTTGGAGGGGGAAAGATGCCCTGACAGAATTCTGAGTCCAGAGCAGGGCTCAGCGAACTGTTTGCACAAGGAGCTAGATCATCCGTATTTTATAGGCTTTAATTAGGCCACACGGTCTCAGTCACGTTACTTAACTCTGCTGGTGTACCTTCGACACAGCTGTGGATCACACGCGAGTGAGGGTCCAGCTATAGTCAATAAAACTTTATTTAAAAAACAGGCAGTGGGCCAGAGTTTGTTGACTCTACTCCAGAAGAGGTCATTAAACGAAATGTTACAAGCATGGCTTTGCTGCTGTCGGCTGCATCTACTAAGGTATCATGGGGCAAACACAAGATCAGGAGATAACAGGTCGGCTATCAGGAAGACGAATGCGGAAGCAACACATTCCAGAACTGTATGGATCTGTCAGACTGGAAGAGGAAAATGCTTCTCAGTCCCAACCAGTAAATGACTCAACTTGGTTCTGGGGTGAGAAGGGATTAAAACTCAGCCTCGTGGGGGCAAAGCAAGACCACTTTCAACAATGGATTAAGGTGCGTCAGAGTGAAGTCCAAGGAGTATGGTGCCAGAAAATCCTTTCAACTGGACAAAATGGCCTCCTGGAAAAGAGTGCACTACTCAAACAGGCTCAAAGAGAGAGAAAGGAGGAGGAGTGGGCAGTGAGTAAGAGAGAGAAGAGGGATAGAAAGAGAGTTGGGGTGAGAAGGCAGACACATACAGCAAATCTAACGAGTAGATCTTCAAAATAACTATGATGACCACGGACACCTACAGATGACTGACATTACATAGGTAAGAACTTGAGTAAGCTTTGAGAGATTTGTGATTCCAAAAGCAATACCAGCCTGCACTGCGGCTGCTGTAGACTTAACGGAAACTCTGGGTTCTCCATCTATGACGGAAGATGGGCTGAGGAAACTGCTCAGTCCCCACGTGGGGAACATTCCCCAAACAGTCAGCCCAGAGGTGTTCAAGAAGGTGACCGACAGGGGCGCCTGGGTGGCGCAGTCGGTTAAGCGTCCGACTTCAGCCAGGTCACGATCTCGCGGTCCGTGAGTTCGAGCCCCACGTTGGGCTCTGGACTGATGGCTCAGAGCCTGGAGCCTGTTTCCGATTCTGTGTCTCCCTCTCTCTCTGCCCCTCCCCCGTTCATGCTCTGTCTCTCTCTGTCCCAAAAATAAATAAATGTTGAAAAAAATTAAAAAAAAAAAAAAAAAAAAAAGAAGGTGACCGACAAGGAAGAATACCCCAAAGAGAAGGTTCAGAGGTCACAGAAAACAGAAGACAAGGGACTGTTTCCAGGGAAAGAGTCTGGGTCAAAAGAGGACTCCATTCGCAGCTCCTGGGCCAGAGACCCTGGAACCGCCTGCCTGGAGATTTAGTATTGCTTGTGTTGTCCTTCTGTTGAAGCCCAACAGAGACAAAAGAGAGTTCTTGGAAAAGTGAAAAACAAACAGACATCGGACAAGATTTTAAAAGGTCAAAGAGAACAATAATACTATAAAAAAAAACCAAAGGCAGAATACATGTAAAGTGCTAAAATGAGACCCAAGTATTATCGACGTGCCATTAAATGTGAGAATTTGGATGAAAGGCAAAAATTCCTTGAAATAGCTTATTAAAACTGACTCAAGAAATAAAATTAGAAATACTAACAATCCTTTTAATATCCAAGATACTGAAATGGAAGTTTCTAGATCTTCCTATAAAGAAAGTGACAAGCCCGGGTGGTTTTCCAGGCAAATTCTATCCAACTCATGCCAACATTCCAAAAACCTTAAAATCTTATAGAAAACTGAAAAGGAAGGCATGCTCTCTTTAACTTAAAAAAACAGGGGGGGGGGGCCTGACTGGCTCCATTGGTAGAACATGTGACTTTTGATCTCGGGGTCATGAGTTCAAGCCCCACATTGGGTGTGGAGCCTACTTTAAACAAACAAACAAACAAACAAACAAACAAATAAAGTTTCATGAAAGAATATTTCAAATTCACTTCACCAAAAAAAAAAAAAAAATGTAAAACTCTTAATCAAACTCTTAGCACATGACATCCAACATTTGATAAGAGATACTATGAAAATTGAGTTCGTCTCAGGCATGTGAAAATTGTTTGATATTAGAAAACCTATAATTATTATTCATTACATTGACAGACTAAAAAACAACTTAAAAAGCATACATAGTCACTTCAACTTAGTAAAATTCAACACCCAATCACATTTAAACTTTTTGCATAAAGTATAACAAGAGGGAATCTCAAAGGAAATCTACAAAACCAATATCCTCCTAAATAAATTATGAAGGAACTCTCTTTAAAATTAGGAAAAAGGCAAGGTTACTCACAATCACCAACTCTGTCAAGATAATATTAGAATTCTTAGCCAGCACAGTAACATAAGAAACAGAAATTTAAGACCTTCATACTAGAAAACAGAAAAATAGAGGACTCTTACTATTGCGGGTGATATGATTCTCTATGTAGGAAACCTGAAAGAATCTGCAGTTCAGTTATTAGTTAACAAAAAAAAGTAAGACAGCAAGTTACAGAATAACATCTATAAAACTGTGACACTTCACCAAAGCACACAAATGAATGGAGAGATGCTCCAATGTTCATGGATAGAAAAGCTTAATATCATAAAATATCTCATCAATGAATCAAGAGATTCAAGACGACACTAACAAAATCTCAGTTGAGTTTTTTCATACTCAACCATATGAGGTTGACATAAGGTGACTATAAAGTTTATAGAGAAGAAAAAAAAAAGTCAAGAAACTTTTAAAGGAGCTGAATGCTACTACATGTTTAATCTAAATACTTATTACAAAGCTTTACCAATTATAGCGGGTGTGTGTACGTGCAGGAATACAAAGGTAAAAACAAAACAAAACAAAACTCAACCAGTGGAACAGAATAGAGAACTCATAACAAACCACTCACATATGGAATTTTGATGTAGGAAAGACAGATGTGGGGAAAGAAACAGCTAAAAGCGATTAGGAAAATTTCATTCGCCACAAGAAAAAAAATGTAACCGATCTCAATCACTACCTCACACCATATGCCTATAATAATATATACAGATGCACATACATACATGATAAAATGAATAAAAAGAAAAGCAAGAGGACGATGACAAAAAGTTCAATATAAAGTTTACGTTTGAGGCTCAGCAGGGGATTGGGACAGGAGTGCCATACAGACTATTCTGGTTTCGACTGGGTTCATGAGTGTTTACTTCAATGTAAATAAGGAAGTCAGATAGGTATCAATGAGAACTGTATTTAAAAATCAAAAATTGATCAAATTGGTCAAATGATAAACCCCATTCCGTGCACCTAGAGACCAACTGTGAAGAACATGGCTGTTAAATGCTTGAATTAACTACAAGCCAATGATGAGAAAGGATTAGACATCTGATCCACCATATATCTGAAACTACTGTGTCTTTCATTTGTACTCACCTGATCTCTTTATTCTCTCAATTTTTAACATCATTACTGGTTCTACTAACGAACTAGTCTAAAATGTTGTTTCCTTTATAATGTCCACAGATCACTAGTTGCTTGAAGTCTCACCTACTTTGCCCTTAATTTTTTTACAGCTTAAAAAAATAGGGGTGACTTGGTGGCTCTGTGGTTGAGCATCCAACTCCTGATTTCAGCTCAGGTCATGATCCCAGGGTCATGCAACAGGGCACCACGTCAGGCTCCATGCTCCGTGTGGAGCCTGCTTAAGATTCTCTCTCTCTTCCTCTGCTCTCTCTAAAATAAAACGAGAGACACCAGGGTGGCTCAGTCGGTTAGTGTCCGACTTCAGCTCAGGTCTGATCTCACGGCTTGTGGGCTTGAGCCCCACATCGGGTTCTGTGCTGACAGCTCAGAGCCTGGAGCCTGCTTCCAATTCTGTGTCCCTTTCTCACTCTGCCCCTCCCCGGTCATGCTCTGTCTCTGTCTCTCTCAAGAATAAATTAAACACACACACACACATCAGCCTTGGGGATAAGAACGTAGAAATGAGAGCCAGCACCTTTGAGATCTGGCTCGTTCTAGCTGTAATGTCCCAACACCATCACGTCTGAGGGACAGTAAAGGACATTAGTGAAACAGGTAGAAGTTCTACTTCTAAGACCTTGCAATCAAGGCCCCCATTCCAAAGTACTGGTCCACCATATTCTCCACCAGGAACCTCCTCTAAGTGGCTGGCCACAGAGACTTGATTTGTTCATAGGATTCTCACCCGCAATAACCATCTTAGGAAATCTCAATAATTTCAGTGTTCTAAAAAGGAGCTATTGGGGCACCTGGGTGGCTCAGTTGGGTAAATGTCTGACTTGGGTTCAGGTCATGATCTCGTGGTTCATGGATTCAAGTCCCACGTCAGGCTCTGTGCTGACAGCTCGGAGCCTGGAGCCTGCTTCAGACTCTGTGTCTCCCTCTCTCTCTGCCCCTCCCCCACTCGTGCTGTCACTCTCTCAAAAATAAACAAACATTTAAAAAACATAAAAATAGGGGCGCCTGGGTGGCTCAGTCAGTTGGGCGTCCGACTTCAGCTCTGGTCACGATCTCGCAGTCCGTGAGTTCGAGCCCCGTGTCGGGCTCTGGGCTGATGGCTCAGGGCCTGGAGCTTGCTTCCGATTCTGTGTCTCCCTCTCTCTCTGCCCCTCCCCCGTTCATGCTCTGCCTCTCTCTGTCTCGAAAATAAATAAAACGTTAAAAAAAATTTTTTTAACATGAAAATAAATAAAAAGAAGCTATCGTACCTTATGTCTGTATGTTTCAAATACAATAAATTATTCATCCAATATATTTTAATTGTGTTAATTGACAATTTCCATTTCAAGCACCAATTTTTTTTTTTAAGAGATTTGGTTGGACTCTAAGATATAACTGGCCTTAGGTACCCCTAATAGCCTAGACCCAGTTCTCTATTCCTATTCATTCTTGGCACCATTGTTCTGGAAACTGGAGCAAAGTTGGAAAGGTAATTGGCAAAGTTACTCACGATGGTTTTTCAGGTAAAGGTTCCCATTACCGTTTCCATCACTCTCTCAACTGACTATGTGGCTTCTGGGTCAGAAGTGTAAGCCCAGGTAAAAAGAAGGAACAAAAACATTATTTATAACATTACCAAGAACGGCTGGACCCATGAAGTTTTCTCCTTGTGATTTTTTTTTTTATTGTATCCTTATACAAAGTGAGCATCAAAGCAACATCAGCCACACCTCAACTTGGTCAAATGGACGCACACGTGAGCTAACCCAACCATCCTTTTCTCTCCTCCCAAACACACCTGGCGGACGCAGCCAGAATTTCCAGGGGTCTGTCAATTTCCCGGTTTGATACCAAGAAATCACATCGTAAATATCTTACTTTCATACACCATTATCCAAAGCTAACAAAATCGAGAAATAGGAAAAGCCACAGCAGTGTCCATTTGGCATGAATTTTAGGGCTGGAAAATGAAACACTTATGTCAAAATGTGACTTTTAATTAAACTATCTTTGGATCACCAACTATCTTTCTTTTAATAACTCAGAGTTTATGCACAAGATGTATCACATAAAGAGAAACATATCCCCTGCTCTTTCATGCCCAGACTTAAAAATCCTATTATCCATTTAGTTTCCAGCCAGAAATACGTGTCACCTACAGGATGCCTTGACAAGGAAAACCCTCTGTGGCACAAATATACGAGTAACAGTGAGGTCATCGTGGGGCTTGGGTGCAATATGTGCCTGGCGCTGTGCTAAATGTTCATATGATCTATCCTTCTTCATTCCCAACAGAGCTCCCCGAGCCTGGTTGTGCTATTTGTGTTATTTCAGACGAAACAGTAGCTGAGGCGACGGCAGGTAAATTAATTTCTCAGGGGCACACACCAAGTGGCAAAACAGACCCCGATCTAGGGCTATCAGCAAAGTTCTGTCGTGCTAACCAGTAGGCTCCTGATGGAAAGGCCAGCTTCTAAGGAAAGCAGACCAACGCCATCAATTACACACGTGTTAATTACAACGCCTGGGCCAGGGCCAGGGCTGTGTGAAACACCCGGAGCGGAGCTCCGTTTCATCCCGATTTGTTGAGGAGGCGAGACAAGCTCACAACACTATGCTGAACATCAGATGACGGTAATGTGGTACTGAAAATGCTTTCACACAGTTCGGGAGCTTTGCAGGTGTAAGGAGAATGAGTGAAGTCCAGTAAATTGTGCCGAAGCCAATATCAAGTTATAGGAAGGACTGCTGTGTGAGCGGATTATTCACAGACACCCAGTTTAGACTATCACTAGCAATTACTGATCAACATATCAAAGTGATTAATACCACCATTAAACACCTGTAACAGAGTAATATATCAGCTCTCACAGTGTTATTACCTTTTAAATAGAATGATTTAAAAATATCGGTAAGAGGAAACTTCGCAAATAGTTCAACAGGAATGATTCCACATGCCACGGTATTTATGCCAGAGATTTCTCGGACAACAAAAGCACAGCCACAAATGGGTCCTCGGCTTAATGGGGAAGACACTGGGAATACTGGGCATAATGAAAATAAATGATGCCCACCTCAACGAGCTCAACGTCAGGAAGCAGCTCTACCAAGATTTGTTTTCACATCAAAAGAGAAAAGAATCGGGGCGCCTGGGTGGCGCAGTCGGTTGAGCGTCCGACTTCAGCCAGGTCACGATCTCGCGGTCCGTGAGTTCGAGCCCCGCGTCAGGCTCTGGGCTGATGGCTCAGAGCCTGGAGCCTGTTTCCGATTCTGTGTCTCCCTCTCTCTCTGCCCCTCCCCCGTTCATGCTCTGTCTCTCTCTGTCCCACAAATAAATAAACGTTGGAAAAAAAAAAAAAAAAGAGAAAAGAATTGACGTGTAACTCCATTCCAGAAAATGAGGTCTGAGGACATTCACATCAGTAGGAAATTTCAACAGGAAACCCGCGATTGTGCCTGGACCGGAGCCGGGAATCTCCGATCTGCAGTGGCCTCCAGGAAAGCTCCCCCAGGAAAAGTCAAATGCCCTGCATCTGGCCCCCGCCCTGACCCTGTGGGACCTGAAAGAAACGAGCGCACTGCTTTGGGTCTCTGTCCTCATTCTCCAAGAGTGCCTTCCAGCTTTAATGCCATGGGACACGTTCTTCCATAGCAACAATGGAAATGCAACTACAGGAGACTCTCCTGACAGTACTTCCTGGGGGGCATGTTCTGGGCCAGGCATTACCCTGACTGCTTCACAAGCACTAATTTGGACCATCGCCTCAGAAGGCAGGTACCGTTCTATTTTACAAACAAGAAAACGGAGGCACAGAGAGGTTAAATAATTTGACGAAGGTCATAGAGATGGAAAGGCACAAAGCCAAAAGGCCCATGCAGAAAGATGCTCTTAACCATCACTTACCCTGCCCTTTTTCAAAAGGAGAAGACTAGGTCCTGTGCAGATATTGAATTGTGCACTTTTAAGATCCCAAGGATGCTTCCAAATCCTTCCTTGTCAGCCTTCTAAATTGCAACCACCTTTCCTGCAGAAAATCACGGTTTTTCCTCATCTTTTGTTGATACCACAGTTAAGTTATAACGGGAATGATTTCGTGAAAGGCTGGTTGCAATTACAAACACCTGCCAAGGAAGATGTTCCTGAATGCAAAGAAATTCACGGGAAGGTATATCTTGAGATACCTCTACTCTGATTCCTAAGAACAAGCTCTAGTCCCATGCACCCCCAGAATTATGGGACCAGAGGAAGTACATACAACTTTTCCTGTTCCTTAAAGAAGAGGCCAGACATATTTATCTGCCTTCTCCAGCCTTCACCCCCCAAGAAAAGGGTGAAGGATTGAGTGTGTCCCCACTGACATCCTACCACCCACTGGGGGCGCTGAAATACTGTCTGGAATAATAAAGCCAATCTTCCTGTACAATGACTGGGTTTCTGTGTGTGTTTCTCCGTTGTATAAATAAAGAAAAAAAACAAAACAAAACACTGATATATCTGTCCCTAGAAAAAATACCCAATTTTCCCTGGAAAACTGATTTGGAATGGCAAGTACTTACGGTTATTGTTTGAAAGATTTAGCTCACCAAATCACAAAAAAGGAAGAAGACAGATCATATTCTCAGTTGAAATCATGCATATTACATATTTAATAAAAGCATGTATACCTTCATGGGTTTCCATCTCATAGCAAAACAAAAAAAAAATCTATTTTGTTGCAATATCTATTTAAAATGTATGGGAATAAAAGTTTTCCATTCCAGTTGAAATATTAACTATTTCTCATCATGAATTTTAGCTAAAACAAATCTGGTTGGAGCCAGCTGGTATTTTGACAAACTAAAAAAATTATGTCAACTTTGCTAACAATGACAGGCCAATTTCGAAAAAAAAAAAAAAAGCTTGCTGATTTTGGACGTGGTAAGTCAGAGAGGATTTAATTCTGATAGACGGTTCCACGCATGTAGTAATGAGAGCCAGTCCTGGAAAATGAAGTGACATCATAAGACTCAGAACTTAAAGTCTGATCTCATGAGTTCCATTATTTCGATGCCAGGTGTCAAGTTTACTTCGCCCATCATGCCCTGTGCTCTCAGTACAACACCCTTGAAAAGCAACAGAAAATATGTTTCAAATTATTAAACAAATTATTAAAATTCAAGACATGCTATCAGGCGTCCTATTTATTCTATGTCTAGATAATTCCTAGCGAATGTGGGATAAAACCTATTTAATGGCTTCCTATGTAGAAAATAAGCAAGATGGTGAAGTTTCAATTCAGAATTTATTTTTACAATGTAATAAAAATTCAGGGCAGCTGGATGGCTCCGTCATTTGGGCGTCTGACTTCAGCTCAGGTCATGATCTCATGGTTCCTGGGTTCAAGCCCCGCATCGGGCTCTGTGCTGACAGCTTGGAGCCTGGAGCCTGCTTCCGATTCTGTGTCTCCCTCCCTCCCTCTCTCTCTCAAAAATGAATAAACATTAAAAATAAAAGTTTAAAAATACTTCAAGAACTACTTTAACTTCATGCAGTTTCATGGACTGATTGATCATAAGTTGAAATTAAGTGAAACTGATTTGTGAATCATGTCAATTAGGGAGCTACTAAGACAAAACTTACCCTTTTATTTTTACCAGCTATTCCCAATCACTTCGTACAAAGGCAAGTCCATATAGCAAAACATCACTCTGTACTTGGATGATGCGAAGATCATTTTGTGATCCAAATGTTCTAGGAGACTACTGGATGTGCATGAAGAAGATTGCCAGACTTTTTCTACTACAAGAACGGATGGAAGTCTAATAGAAACCAAAATCAGGCAGATTCATGGGAAAGAAGAAATCTGTCCAAGATTTCAGGCAGCAAAAATAGATGTGCCGAGCTCCTGAATTACATCAGAGCCCAGCTATTCTTGTAAAGCGCTCGAAGGTGGAAACCTGGGCTGGCCCCAGGCGGCTATTTCCATCCCCCAGGGGTAGATCGCTCAGCAGCCAAGCTCTGGTCAGTCTGAGAAACGAACTCACCCCACTTGGTGTGAACACAGCTCTACGGGAACACCGGCCTGTCTTTCAACGCTCCATCTTTGTGTGAACAGAGAACATTTTCCGGAAAGCGGAACTGCTGTTTATGATATTACTAAAAGCAAAAGAGAAACGAGCCGTCTGGAGCTCAGAACTGACCCCGTCGTCCCTAACGTCTAGTATGGGAGGATACTGCCTATGGCTTGCGGGGGTTCCCACCTCCCACTGGGCCCTGCAGCCCCAGTCCCCACCTGAAGGGAGCCTTTCCACCAAAACCATTCATACTCCCTGATTCTGGAACGTTTCTGCAGAGCTCTTCACCTTGAAAGATTCACACAGTAGTCAGTCCACAGACCAGGTACAGCAAGGAACAGTCCATTTCGCTGCCTCTGGGCATCATCTTAGGCCACAGCCATGGCCCGGGAAGTGCTTACTGTGTGCTTTAAACGCTTTAGCTGAACGCCAGGAAAGTGTGGAAATGGTGGGTTTCTCAAGGAAAGGTAAAGACGCCTGGATAAACTGTGAAAAGGATACCACTCGCACCATGTGATATGGAACATAAAGGAGGTGTATAAAGAGAGACTAACGGAGAGCTCAAAAACAACTCAGAGAAGGGCGTCACAGCTGGACGATGCTGAACCTCAGAAAAGCCCAGGCAAGAACATCTGTATCAGTGGGGTTTAAGAAATTCGAGACCTGTATCTTAGAAAACAAAGTGCTGTGTGTGCAGGGGAGACATGAACTACACGCTTGTCTTTAAATATATTAATGGTGCTATAAATAGGCCATCACCTGCTCCTCCTTTTCCATTTAGAAGAGAACGAGGCAGAGGGGTTTGAATTACAGATTCAACAGAATCACAAGCAGCGACGTCCTAGCAGAAGAGATTTCCAGAGGAAAGCTGACGTGCTTTCTTCCCTGCGAGTGCAGGAATGAGCAAAAGACGCTTTTAGAGAGCCTGGTGCCAGTCCTGAAAGTGGTGAAGACAGACAGAGATGCCATGCCCATTCCAGGGGGCATCCGGGGCTGCTGGCGTGGGTATGAGGACAGCGCTGAAGTCACACCCAGAAAACAGAACCAAAAGGCGCTCTCCGCTCCGGATTTTATGATAGAAGAACCAGTGTGTGATCCGGGGCATCCGGATCCCCTACATTCTATTTTGGACTCTTACCAAATTCCATCAGGAGACAGCACTTCTCGGGAAATGTGGGGAGAAAGAAAACTTTACTTTTAAAAGAACCCTATGATGATAACAAGTTTTTCCCGTGCATAATAACTGAGTGCCATCTGGCTCAGGATATCAGAAACCAATTGGCAAGTAGGAAGGACAGTTATTTTACACACTTGGTGAAATACAGGCAAATGTCCATTTATTTCTTTGCTCCGCGGACCTGAATGCACGTGCATACTTCTATTCTAAGCTACACACACACACACACACACACACACACACACACACACACAAAAAAGTCATTCAGTAGAGACATCTCCAGATCAACCGCTGACCCAAAATACCCCACTGGATAATCGATGCCTGGCAGTCTGCACATACATACATAATCGCAGGCAGTGCAAAAGTTTGAACCACACAACCAGAATGATCGGTAACAGGAAGTTTACCGCCATCTACAGATTTTCCCTCCCCGCTCCAGGGAGCGAGCCAAGGATTCCTGCCTGAAAAACATAAATTGGCAAAACTGGCATCAGCTGTTGAGTTGCACCGATGCTCCTGGTGATGAAACCCACTTTAAAAACCCGCACGAAAGAGTCGACACGATAAACCACCTCCCTAGAAACAGGAAATCAACGGTCCGTGGGTGCTTGCTACTTACAGACTCACAACAGGTCAACACCCCATCTCGTTCTGTCTATGGGACTAAATAGATATAAGGGCAGAGATGCATAATCCTATGCTTTCCTCCCCCCCCCCCCCCGTTTCCCTCGCCATTAACCCCTTTCCCAGGGCAGGTTTGGGAGAGTTAACGTGCACTCCCAACTAAAACGCCGGCTCCGGGGGCCCGTGCACGGCCTCGGGCAGCGGCCAGAGGGGTCGCGTCTCGGGCAAATGTTGCGGCCGCGGCGCCGGCTGGAAAGCGCAGCGGGCCGGGCCAGCGGGTGCGCGGGGCCGGGGTGGGGGAGCACACGCCCTGCCCGTCCACCCCGGGGAGCACCCCGGCAACTTCATCTGGGGCCCCACCTGCCACGGAAAG
>NW_024412377.1:4758618-4871568 GCF_014898765.1 Herpailurus yagouaroundi | reverse complement strand
GCCCACCCCCTCCCCGCTACCGGAGCGCGGCCCGGGGTTCCCGCTGCCCGCCCCCACACACGCGTCCCACCTCGCTCGGAGGCTGCGGGGGCGCCCAACCTCCCCCCGCCCCCCACGAGCTCGCGGCGCGGCGGGAGGCGCCCCCCCCCCGGCCTCCCAGTGGGCTGCGGGCGGGGGTGCTCCCGCGCTCTTCTGCACGAGCTCAGCGCGAGGCCGGAGGACACCTCCCATCCTTTGGTGCCCCCGACCCCGAGGACAGCTGGAACTTCTCCACTTCACCGTGTGGGCGCGCCGAGGGGGGGTTCTCCCTTCCCCCCTTAGTGGGTAGGGGGTTCCCACCCTCCTGCTCCCCGCGCGGCGAGGGTGGGGTGCCCACGCTCCTTCCCCCTCTCGCGGAGGGCAGGGGGCTTCCGGGCGGGGGGGGGGGTGGGGGCGGAGAGGGCCTGGGGCGCGAGGAGTCCCCTTAGCGGAGAACTGCCCCAGATGCGCAATGGAGGAGCGAGGCGGCTGTGACCGAGTGCTGCACCCCGCCACGTCCTTGGGTGGGCAGCCTCACTTGCGCCCTGCACGGTCGGCTTGTCACACTTTGGGGGGTGCCCACTGGGCCAAAGGGTTCCTTATCGGAGGTTCCGGGGGCGCCCTCTGACCGGCACCGTCCCCCTGTCCCCCCACCACCACCCCCGAGCCCCTTGTGCCTGGCGGGGATGGCAGCCAGGGCGCGCCCGGATTGCCGGGCGCTGGCGCGGGCGGGGGCCGCTCCGGGATCGTCCCCTCCTCGGGGACAGCCACCTGGGGAGGCGCCAGAGACCGCGCCGGAGCCACGTGGGGGCAGACGCTGGCGGGAGCCGTGTGCCCTCCCCGCACGCCTGGGAGTCGTGACCTCTGGCCCTCGCCCCGAAGGATAGAGGAGCTCCCCGGGGCTCCCCGAAGGATTCCACCCTTCTGGAGGTTTCCTCCTATTCGAGTGTTGTCCGGAGCAAAGACCCGAAAATCCCACCTCCTCCCAAAGCCTAAGGATTGCGAGGCACGGCGACCCTCCTCGGTCACGCCGCCAGCAAACAGCGCAGAGGGGCTCATTCCTAAACGCTCGTAGTCTCTTCCAGGAGACGACACCTGGCTTCGCCTACCCTCGGGAACCTTCCCTCCCTGCCCCGCTGCCCGCCCGCACTGTCGCGTCCCCCTTCCCCAGCAGGGCCGGGGCGAACTGGGTAGCTGCGAGCCTTCTGGAGGCCGGGAATACGTATTCTTAGCAGCACGCCCGCTCCGCCCGGGGTGGGGGGGTGGGGGGGGACGCTAAGGCCAGCGACTAGCTCAGCTCTACCCCGGCGGCCGCAGGGCTGGGCTGGCGAGGGGGCGGGGGACGGGGTGGGGCGGAGAAGAGGGGCTGGGCTCAGGGGCGTGTCCCGAACGCCCCATCCTCGGTCCGGGGTCCTGCCCCACCAGCCTTCACCTGGTCCGGGCCTTCCCTCCTGCCCGAGACGTGGAGAGCAGGAGAAATGGAGGAGACCGTGGATGGAGAAGGTCCCCGCTGAAGGTCTCCTGTTGGTCACAAGGCTGATATCCTCCCGCCCCAGCGGAAGAATAAAACTATTCCATGTCGACTTAGTTGTCCATCGCCCCCACCCTGCCTTGTCTGCCCTCCCTCTAAAGTCACCCGGACTGAATAGACCACTTAACCCTGGCAATTCCAGTATCAGCCAAACCCACCCACTGGGCTTGATCCTTTCTTTCGGGCGGGGAATTTTAGGTTTATGGTGGTTCTGGGAGCAAGTCGTAATGACTGCACTGAAAAAGGGGAGTTATAAATAGCCAGACTCGGGCATCGCCTAAGGGGACTCCGTGGAGGGACAGGTTACGCAGTTTCTGTTGTGTGGATTCTCTTTGCCTCCCTCTGGGCTGAGGTCTCCGAGTCGGGCAGAGTTGTGCACTTACAGTCTCGTGCTGTTGGCACAACATAGTAATTATTCACCTCCCCAATTCTTGGTGCTTCCTCACCCCTTGTATTGATAAACATCTTCCTTCACCCACTCAAGAAAGAAGAAAAAGTAAATAATCTGTCATTTAGGTTTATGGGCAAAAAGAGCTGAGAGATTATGAGAGAAAAGTAAATGTTTCATTATTTTCTTTTTCCTTCTAGTGTGGGAGTGGGGTATTTTTAACCACCAGTATTTCTCATGTGTATATTCTCCATATGGTAAAGGGGAGTTGTTCTAAGACTTTGAGGGGATTTTGCTAAATGCAATGATAAAATATAATCAGAGAGACTCTGCATGGAGAAGATTTTGCACTTGACCCTTCTGCCGTGTTTTTGTCATTCATTCGTTTCCATTAAATTATTCAAGAAACATTTATTTGTGTGCCTACCGTGTGCCAGATGTTCAGAAAGGGGAATAAAAACAAAAAAGGACCGGGCCCTCCTGCATCTCTTCTGGGAATCTCCAATGTACTTTCAAAAGTAGGGCTACAAAATATGAAACATGAAAAATCAACATTCATTCCCAACACCTCCATTTCATTTAATTCGTATCATAAACTAAGGTCATGGAACGAATTGAATATAAAAATCAAGGATATGTGAGACTTCCCTGAGGTTTTTTTGTCTTGTTTTGTTTTGGTTCTTATTTGTATGGCGACCTCGGTCATTGCTTTGTATTTAAGACCAAATAAAATGTGAACCTGTACAATTATTAGTTATTCCGTAAGTGTTTTAGAACCTATTGCATCAAGAGCGCCTTTTTGAAAGTTCACAACAGTTCCGAGTTTGAAAGAAAAGAAGAAAGCAAAGTAAGCCAGGGATGGCGCGGAACAAAAAATGCCCTTTAGCACAAAGCCAGGAGGAGCACGAAGGGTAGGCTCGGGCAAGAAAAGGGTCCCAGGGCGTCCTCGGCGTCATTTCCCATCTGTGGGAAGCAGGGCTGCTACGCCACCGCTGAGGTATGGACAGTAAAGGGTCCTCCCATAATTTACCCCATCTCCACTTATTCGTGACAAAGTGCGCCAAGAAATGAACTGTCCAAGCTCCGACTGGGGCTGAGGAAGTGAAAAAAGAAAACGCATTAGGAAAAATGCTCTTTTGGAACGCTAGAGGGCAGCCCTCCACCCCCGGAACCCAGCTGGCAGGACAGGCGTTAAGGGCGTGTGTGCAGTTGCACGGGGGGGGGGGTGCACACACTTGCTTTAAGGTTCTGCTGTCACCATCTTGAAATTCTTGGAAGGAGAGGTCACGCCTGTTCATTTTAAGTCCGGGGGCAGGTCTGGCTGGCTGGCTGGTGACACCGAACGGCCCTCCATCTTTGCCTGCCGGGTGCAGGCTTGCGGACCAGCAGGCAGGATCCTCCGCCTGGGCCACTGCAGGCCGCCCATCCCTCCTCGTCTGGTCATCTTTCACATCCACACGGACACACCTGAATCTTTATAAATCTGTTAAGTAATCAGGCTGCATGGCAGGCTTTTGAATCAATGGCTTCTGCTTTAAAAATAACTCATCTTCTAGTCCCTATTCCAAATCCAGTTAGATTAGCTCAGTCAATAAGGACACCATTGTCCTCCGCCCAATGTCACAGTGCTCTGATTGATTCAATAGAGGCAGGCGAGCAAACTGCCAAGGACAGACACAGACATGTGCCAACCCGGAGCATATTGTAGAGCTGTGCACAGAGTATTTCCCTGTGTATTCGTTTCTCCCTGGCAAATACATCACTAAAATTTATATAATAAAGTAGGAACAGTATGTCAACAGATTCATTATCACCAATGAAATATGTTTTGTGTACCCAGATAACATTTACATTTTTATTGAACCAGAGTCTGTGAATACAGAAACCACACCACCCAAGCCAGCTTATGGCTCCTGGAAGTCTCATTAACTCTTGCAGCTCACTAAGGAACTTGTTTGCAGCTCAGTTCTTGGAGCCTCGGCAAAGTGGCTGAATGTGACATTAATATATTCATTTTCGTTCCCATCGAGTGAGGCATGATCTCTACAGGTCTTTGAAAGATCCTGCTTCCTTGGCTTATTTGAGAAGTTATTTCTCAAGTGACACAATTGTAAAAAATATTTCAGAGAATCATCTTCAAAATCTGATTTCAGGTGATTTATTGGGATTTACGGCCCTGAACATATGAGAAGATGGCGCCAGTGTTTTGGAACAGACCCTTCACTAATTCCTGCTTCCATTCCAAAGTTTGTTACCGGTGTTTTGTTTTGGTTTTTCAAAATCCACTGAGAGACACTGTGACTCCCTTCAAGAATACAGGGAGGAGTGAGAACAGGTTAATGACTAATCAGCTTCCAGCACGTCTATAATCTTGTGAGAGATATCGATTTCTCTGTTCTTGCTCAGAGAATGTGATCTAAAAAGCAATGATTCACTGCACGGAGATGTGTGCTCAGGATTTGTTGCCTAGGGAGGTACAGGAAAAGGGCGCATATGTAGCAAGCCTGAGTGGCTCACTTAGATACGTTGACTTTTCTTTTTATACCCTTTTAGGTGTCCCTTAAAATAGTCACCGAAAGGATAATTTAATCATCCTCCAAAACTGATAGATAATGACTTTGAGGGACAAGAAATGGTCTATGAAAATGCTATGAAATAGTTCACGAATATTTTTTGCCCAATTCTGAATTCACTCAATTCAGATGAGATGACTTAGCTTAAGATTTTAAGCCACTCTACTACTGTTCGATTCACCACTTTACATTTAAATATGAAAATAAATCAAACTCACTGCTTGTGTTATCCCACACGGTTGTAATAATTATCAATATTCTTATAATAACTTTCTCAAGGTGCAAGATTTTTGCCTTATCTCTGACATCAACTGTGCATCTTCAAAGAGTCATAAACATCTCTGAGCTTCAGTCGATGTATCTGTAAAGGAAGAAGGGTGTGGCAACTACCCTAAGGATCTTTCTAATATGTTTATACTATCCTGAGCTGGATAATGGGAAGGATTTTAATCAACTTTTTTACATCAAGGTGGAAAAATCACTTAAATTCAATAAAAACAAATGAACTGGCCCCAAAAGAGGTTAGCTAAGTGGTATGTAAGCATCTGATAGCCAAGTACTATTTCCTTAGGTTGAAAGGCAAGAATGAGAACATTTCCATGCTGTGCCGTGGCAATTTAGTGGATAGACACGAATCTTTCTGTATTAATATGATCTGTCTTCCCTCTGGAGAAGGTAAATTCATTAAGAGCAGGAGGCTTAGTGTCTTTTCTTCACTGTTATATCTCCCTTACCTGAAATTTCCAAAACACATAATAAGTACTTAATAAATATGTGCTAGATGAATGAATGAATGACTGGATCATTCTTTTCGAAGGAGTACAGTTGACAAATGATGCTACAAATAGGTTACTTTAATCAGAACCTGAGTTGGTAGAAATGTTGCCCAAGCCCTGAAAAGGTTATATGTATATACGTGTTTGCTATTGGCACTCTGTACATTTTTTTTTTAACCTCACAATGTTTTCAACTCCAAAATGGTTAAGATTTCCGAGCGGTATGGATCCCCTATTGCTACCAATTCCACTTGCCCAATAGAGAAAAGGGTAAGAGCATATATGAGATAAAACACTGAAGAAACAACCAGTGAATAAATACGTCTGGGAGAAGAGAGTGTCTGAAGAAAGTCCCATTTGGGGTTGGCTTTCTCAAGCGACAACGGCAATCAGTAGTATAGTGCCCAGTTACACGTGAGAGGCAAAATAATACTAGGCAATGAAGACCGGACTGCTGAAATGTCCACCTAAAATCTCATCCTTTCTATACCTCAGCCATGGTTGAGAACTGGATAGCAAGAAGGCAGAGTAGGACAGAGTGAAATGGGTCATCTCCATACGTGGTCACTCTAACAGCCAAGCATGAATACCAGAACTGGGCAAAGGAAGATGAAGGTTAACAGCTCAGAAGAGGGTTGTTTCGCTTGTTGGATGTTGCTTGTTATTGCTAGCATTTTTAAAAAAGTAAAAGTACTTCTAAATTTAACCCCAAATATTATGACCCTCATGATGTGGACTAAGTTATAGATTCCCTATTACAAATTAAGGAAGTTTTGCTCTTAAATGGAAGATTTCAAAAAGAACCCCAAGTAAATATTTTTAAGCAGGACCCTGAGTGTTGGGGGGCGGGGAGGCATGTGTCACGTGCAAATATCTTCGTGTCTAGGTCATTAGGCACTTGCCTCCCAAATGGTCCTCTGGTCCCGGGTGACAGGTCTCAAACCGAACTCAAAATCCTGCCCACCAAACCCCCTCCCTCCGTGGCCATCTGACGGAACTACAGAAACACGGACTTGTCATCCACTCCTGACTCTGTCACCTGCCCATGTCCAAATAACCATCCCTCCTGCAACTTCATCTCCGTTTTTCTGGAGGCTCCCCCTTGTCCACAGCCCCACTCTCTTGCCTCAGGGCTTCCGAATGTCTAGCCTGCCTTGTTGGCTGCTCGGATCCATACCCCAAGCGTTCCACCTGGAGGAGAAATCGGGCCTGCTCTGTGCCATCTATGCAAGAAAATCGCCTCCTGCCGTAGAATGCCAGGGTTTGCTCGCAGCAGCCCTGCTTAACTCTCGAACTCTTAACTCTTAACTCTGCTGACCTCCTGATTTAGGGTCCAAATAGAGACCTGCCCGGAGGTACCACCTACTTCTCCCTTCTCCCTCGGTCCTGAATGGCGCCCCTCCCCTCTGCATTATTTGAATGCGGAGACCCTGAGACTGGGGTGGTTCTCAAACTTGGTGGCCCATCGAAGCAAACCAAAATCGACACCCGGGTCACTGCGCCCTAGAAACTGAGACAGTGAAACATTCCAACCACCAATCGCAGTCAACCAGGCTTTCCCAAATAAGGCCACCGCCAATCAACTCACTGCTTTGCTCTGCTTCCTATATATTTTCTCTATAAAGACCTTGCCCCCGAGCACCTGCTGGTGAGTGCCTGTAACCACTTTCGGTTTGGCGTTGCCTGATTAGAATCTCTGTTTGCTCAAATAGTTTTTTTTTAATGTCTTGATGTGCCTTGGTTTATCTGTTTCTCTTGAAATTTTTTTTTTATGTTTTATTTATTTTTGAGAGAGAGAGAGAGCACGAGTGGGTGAGGGGCAGAGAGAGAGAGAGAGGGAGACGCAGAATCCGAAGCAGGCTCCAGGCTCTGAGCGCGGGGGTTGAACTCACAGACGGCGAGATGGTGACCTGAGCCGAAGCTGGACCCTTAACCGGCTGAGCCACTCGGGCAGTCACCAGTTCACCCACCTGCCACTTCCCTTACCTGGAAGACGGACACTCATCATCTCACCTGGGGATCTCCTTTGATACCCTTCCTACACCCACAGCTATTTTAACCCCAATCACTTTTATAAAATAGAAAGGCATTAACATCAAACAGTACTTCAGGTATTGGAGGGTTAAAGAAAAGGCATTTTGAAAGGACATCTTTTCAGTAACCAACTATAGTGAGTGAATAGCATCCAGGCTTATTTTGTAGCTCATTATTATAAAAGCATCATAATTTATATCAATAAGGACAAGGATTTCTAAACACTGGATGTTTTTCTTCTTTTTTAAAAAATTAATTCATTTAGGGGCGCCTGGGTGGCACAGTCGGTTAAGCGTCCGACTTCAGCCAGGTCACGATCTCACGGTCCGTGAGTTCGAGCCCCGCGTCGGGCTCTGGGCTGATGGCTCAGAGCCTGGACCCTGTTTCTGATTCTGTGTCTCCCTCTCTCTCTGCCCCTCCCCCGTTCATGCTCTGTCTCTCTCTGTCCCAAAAATAAATAAACGTTAAATTCCTTTAAAAAAAAAAAATAATTAATTAATTCATTTAAACTCAAGTTAGTTAACATACAGTGTAGTCTGGAGTTGAACCCAGTGATTCTCACTTACATGCAACACCCAGTGCTCATCCCAAGTGCTCTCCTTAATGCCCATCCCCCATTTATCCCCCTCCCCCCCTCCAGCAACTCTCAGGTCGTTCTCTGCATTTAAGAGTCTCTTGCGGGAGTGCCTGGGTGACTCAGTCAGTTAAGCATATGACTCTTGATTTCCACTCAGGTCATGATCTCACAGTTTGTGAGTTCAAGCCTGGTGTCAGACCCTATGCTGATAGCCAGAGCTGGCTTGGGATACGCTCTCTCTCCCTCTCTCTACCCATCTCTCACTCCCAGAAGAAATAAAGAAACGTTTTTAACAAGTCTCTTATGGTTTGCCTCTCTGTTTGTATTTTATTTTTCCTCCCTTTCCCCTATGTTCATCTGTTTTGTTTCTTAAATGCCACATATGAGTAAAATCATATTATGTTTGTCTTTCTCTATTTCACTTAGCATAATACACTCTAGTTCCATCCACATGGTTGCAAATGGGAAGATTTCGTCTTTTTGATTGCTGAGTAATATTCCATTGTGTGTGTGTGTGTGTGTGTGTGTGTGTGTGTGTGTGTGTGTGTAACAGCTCTTCTTTATCCATTCATCAGTTAACGGATATTTGAGCTCTTTCCATAATTTGGTTATTGTTGAAAGTGCTGCTATAAACATCACGGTGCATGTGCCCCTTCAGATCAACATTTTTGTATCCCTTGGGTACATACCTAGTGGTGCAATTGCTGGGTCATAGGGTAGCTCTATTTATTTATTTTTTTTTAATTTTTGAGGAACCTCCATACTGTTTTCCAGAGTGGCTGCACCAGTTTGCATTCCCACCAGCAGTGCAAGAGGGCTCCCCTTTCTCTGCATCCTCGCCAACATCTGTTTCCTGTTCGTGTTAGCCATTCTGACAGGTGTGAGGTGGTATCTCATTGTGATTTTGATTTGTATTTCCCTGATGAGGAGTGATGTGGAGCATTGTTTCATGTGTCGGTTGGCCATCTGGATGTCTTCTTTGGAGAAGTGTCTATTCATGTCTCTTGCCCGTTTCTTCACTGGATTATTTGTTTTTGGATGTTGAGTTTGAGAAGTTCTTTATAGATTTTGGATACTAACGCTTTATCCGATATGTCATTTGCAAGTATCTTCTCCCATTCCGTTGGTTGCCTTTTAGTTTTATTGACCATTTCCTTCACTGTGCAGAAGCTTTTTATCTTGATGAGGTCGTAATAGTTCATCTTTACTTTTGTTTCCCTTGCCTCTAGAGACATATCAAGTAAGAAGTTGCTGCAGCCAAGCTCTAAGAGGTTGTTGCCTGTTTTCTCCTGTAGGATTTTGATAGTTTCCTGTCTTATGTTTAGGTCTTTCATCCATTTTGAGTTTGTTTTTGTGTCTGGTGTAAGAAAATAGTCCAGGTTCATTCTTCTGCCTGTCGCTGTCCAGTTTTCCCAGCACCATTTGCTAAAGACAGTCTTTATTCCATTGGATACTCTCTCCTGCTTTGTCAGAGATTAGTTGGCCATACGTTTGTGGGCCTGTTTCTAGGTTCTCTAGTCTGTTCCATTCATCGGAGTGTCTGTTCTTATGCCAGTACCATACTGTCTTGATGATGACAGCTTTGTAATACAGCTTGAGGTCGGGATTGTGATGCCTCCAGTTTTGGTTTTCTTTTTCAAGATCGCTTTGGCTATTTGGGGTCTTTTCTGGTTCCATACAAATTTTAGAATTGCTTGTTCTAGCTCTGTGAAGTGGTTGTGGTTTTTTTTTTTTTTGTAAATAGCACATATAAATACATAGATAAATGAGTACAGTTTAAAACAAAAACTAGTTAGATAAAGAAAATACTGTCATGCAACAAATGATATTTGAAAGGAAGAACCAGCGAAGCCTTGTGGAAGGGCCCAGAATCTGCTTTCATTTGCACAGGAGTCACCAGAAATGCTCCTTTGTCAGCTCCCACATCAGTGCCAGGTGGTGCCCTGGACCATTGAGGGGGGAGGTTGCTGGGTTCATGGGGCCAATTGCCTTTGATTAAATAACCTCCAAATGGCCAGATACAGCTTACCTGCCAACTCTATCTGGACAGGCTGTATTTACATTGTTACTGGGAGGCATTGAAGACATTTTCATGCTCAGCAGGCTAAAGGAATAAAAAGGCAATCTTAAACCTAGACCCTCATTACTGCATTACAGTCTAATAACTAATACATGAAAAAAAAAATCTGCCTTCCCTGCTGTGGTAAAGTTGTTCTTCGCTTCTAAATATATTTTCCTCAAGAGACAACAAATGGAAGGCTCATCTTTTTAACAAACATACTTCGAAATTTTAAGGATATTAATATTACAATATCTGGACTAAACTATAAAAAATCAATATCAGGCTTGGAGGTAGCTCGATGTTGATTCAAATTGCTTTATATTGTTTCAGTAAAGTGCAATGTGTCTATTCTTAAGACATACAGTTTGCAATTAGGTATTCCTGCTTTTCTTACATGGAGGCAAAATTATATTTGGTCGTTTTAAATTTTAAATTTTTTAAAATGTTTGTTTATTTTTGAGACACACACACACACACACACACACACACACACACACACAGAGTGCGAGTGGGGGAGGGGCAGAGAGAGAGAGGGAGACACAGAATCAGAAGCAGGCTCCAGGCTCTGAGCTGTCAGCACAGAGCCCGACACAGGGCTCCAACCCACAAACCGCGAGATCGTGACCTGAGCCAAAATCAAGAGTTGGATGGTTAACCAACTGAGCCACCTAAGCATCCCTCTTTTTTTTTTTTTTAATTTTTAATGTTTATTCATCTTAGAGAGA
Source organism: Herpailurus yagouaroundi (assembly GCF_014898765.1). Taxonomy (NCBI): domain Eukaryota; kingdom Metazoa; phylum Chordata; class Mammalia; order Carnivora; family Felidae; genus Herpailurus; species Herpailurus yagouaroundi. Next base: position 4,860,884 of record NW_024412377.1, on the reverse strand, counting down.
AAGAGACACAGAGCACAGTAGGGGAGGGGCAGAGAGAGAAGGAGACACAGAAACCTAAGCAGGCTCCAGGCTCCGAGCTGTCAGCACAGAGCCCGACGCAGGGCTCGAGCCCACAAACTGTGAGTTCATGACCTGAGCTGAAGTCGGACGCTTCACCGACTGAGCCACCCAGGTACCCCTATATTTGGTCTTTCTAAATTTGCAAACACTAAATTATGTTGGTTCTGGACAAAAGTTTACAAATGTAAGTATAGATCCCTTTTGCTAATGCTATGTTGATGGTGTAGAAAGATATCCCCTAGTCTTCTTTACCCTCTTTACCTTTTATATTCTTGCTGTGAGTGAAGTATTCTTTACCCAAACAATTTTCAGCATTTTCCTTCTTTGGGGCTCCATTCAGTGTTTCAGCGAATTACACCTAAATAAAAGTACCAAATGAAACTTATAAAATGATCTTTGGACTTGAGCTGGTACTCACACTCCTTACAGAGCCCAAAGTTTAAGCATGGGCTCTGGGTATGAAAAAAGCCAACAACCACAGAGATTTTCATGAGGAAATACCGAACCACCGGGAGGCTGTATTTCTCACCAAATACCACCAACACAAGCCAAAGCAGATGTGGGGACTGGCTCCTGGTTCCACTCAATCTGTTAGCCTAGCGATTGTTGGATAATAAACTGTAGGGATGTTTACCATTTTTTTATTAAACATTCAAAGGATGATTACTTGTGTTTGTTTATCTTCTTTTTGATCATTGGCCCAGGATTCATAAACAAATTCTCACATGAGCACACTTTGTAATGTAAGACCTTTAGGGAAGGGACCACATGTGCTTAAGCTGTTCAGACAGCAGGATGATTCACACTCATCATCTTGTTTACTTTTTTTTTTTTTTTTTACTGTAGTAATTACATATGTAATCCTGTGATTCCTTGAGTTGCCCTCTTTCTCTTAACCACCTGGAAGCTTTTCTGTTTCTTGATGGATGATTGAGTGAAAACCCACCCACTTCCCAAGAGGGATTATGGGATTAGTGACAGTCCTCTGGTTGTTACATTTCAAATAGTGCCTAATGAAAAAGTGAATACCAACTCTTTTGGAAATAGGTGGGATATAATTTCAATTCGATAATAGTGGAGACAGACGCTAAAACTAATTAAAATAGAGCTAATTTTATTTTACTTACCTATTTTTTTTAATGTTTGTTATTTTTGAGAGAGACAGAGACAGAGAGCAAGCAGGGAAGGGGCAGAGAGGGAGGCACAGAATCCGGAGCAGGTTCCAGGCTCCGAGCTGTCAGCACAGAGCCCGACGCGCGGCTCGAACCCACGAACCCTGAGATCATGACCTGAGCTGTAGTCAGCCGCCCAACCGACCGAGCCACTCAGGAGCCCCTAGCTAATTTTAAATGATTGATGAGCACACAGGAAATCTAGACTTGGTTATTGTAAGTGGTTATTTAGCTCTTGAAGCCGAATTTTAGAAGTGGCCTTGAGAAAGTAGGATCAGAGGGTACCTAAATCACCATGCTACCTGCCTGACTGTGGGGACTGCTTGGAAAGAAAAGCCTCACCTGGGCACACAGTCACACAATTGCTGCCCCTGTACGCAACTGTGCAGAGAATCTCGCTTCTCTGTTTTCCTGTAAATACTCGGAGCTTTCTTACAGGATCTATCCCTGCGGGGCGGAGAGGAGAACAAGCCTGCTGAATGTGAGGCAGTCACCTGTCTCATTCCTTAGCTCAAGGCCCCTTTGTGTAACCCCAGCTCCCAGGACCCAGTTGCTACATACCAGCCCCATTTTCAGGATCTGCCCTGCCCTTCCCCAAATGGCAAGTGGCACGAGGGGAGGTGAGTTATGCCGGAGGCAGGAGAGACCGTGGCTCCACGTGAAGACTTCTGTCATCCCGTTCACTACGCTAGTGACTGCTAAGGCCCGCCCACCCTGGGCACTCCACTAGCGTTTGCTGATGGAGTGTGTCACTGGCAGTCAGCCCGGGTAGGGTCCGGTGGGATGGCGGACTGGCCAGGACTTCTGTCGTCTCTCCCTGACTCGTTTCCATGTCCCCTGGCTGGATGACTTGGCCTGGGACCCTGGTAGTCCCATGCCAGATGGCTGGCTCTCACCTCAGCCCCCTGACATTCAGACACATGCAGGAAGTCCCGCCCCTGCCACGTAACTTGAGGGCTGGGAGGTTGTTCGAAAGCTGAACCTGCTCTCCCCTCGCTTACCTGCCTGGTACTGTTGATTTGGGCTTTCTACTTCCATGAAGATAGTTTTGTCACCCCTTCAGAAGTCTGGAGTCCAGGGGGTGGCTCCATGAGTTGGAAATCTGTTCCATAAGTTGGAAATCTGTTCTGTGCAGACCCAGCAGAATTCTCCTTACGTTGTTGTCAGGAACAGAGCCACATACTTACTTTCACACCAATCGCAGGAAGCAGTGGGGTCAGTGGTAAAATCCATTGTGATTCACTCCCGGAGCATAACTTCTCAAAGTGTGTGCTGACCAGATGCCCCAATGAAATCAACGTTTGTTGAGTTGGCAAGGAAGAAGGGCAAAGTATTGGAGAAATCGGCAAGTTACTGTGTCCATACGAAAGGACATAGGGAAATACACAATTCTCTTTTCTCTTTTGGCAAAGCCTGCCTTTTTACAATTACTGCCTTGCTAAAGAAGTCAAGAAGGTCAACTACTACTTGGCAATGAGAACGAATGAAATAGCAACGTGGATGGAACTGGAGCGCATTATGCTAAGTGAAATAAGTCATACAGAGAAAGACAGATACCATATATGTTCACTCTTATGTGGATCCTGAGAAACTTCACAGAAGACCATGGGGCAGGGGAAAGGAAAAAAAAAAAAAGGTTAGAGATGGAGGGAGCCAAACCATAAGAGACTCTTAAAAACTGAGAATAAACTGAGGGTTCATGAGGGGTGGGAGGGAGGGGAGGGTGGGTGATGGGCATGGAGGAGGGCACCTGTTGGGAGGAGCACTGGGTGTTCATGGAAACCAATATGACAATAAATTTCATATTAAAAAAAAAAAAAGGTCAGCTTTAAGAGTAGAGAACAATCAATGCTCTCTTTGCTCTTAGTCCTCACCCCCTGAGGCTACGATGACACAAGGTCTGGGGAGGGGCCTGAGAATACAAATGTCTTGGTTTATTATTTACAAAATTAAAGAGCTATTTAAAAATATTTTCAGGCTTGTGATTCTATCATTTATTCAAATAATGAGTGTCTATTAGGAACTGACCCTGAACTCTGGGCTAATATGCGAAAGCAGCTTGTTTGAGGCACTTTGATGGGGTAAAATTAAAAACAGTAAACAAAAGTTAATGACAGATAAATTTGGGTTTGCTATAAGGCAGGACTTCTTCCATATGCAAGTCATTTTAAATGTAACAGATTGTTTAGTGAGTTGGTTAATTTTGCAGCACAAGGTATGTGAAGGTTTATTATAAATTGAACAAGATGACTTCTGATTACTTGATTTTCATGTTTCGATACACATGAAACACTCCCTAATAAGCACAAGCACCACAAATAGGTCAACAATAAAAGTATCACGTTATTTTATGAAAGTGGTATTTATATTAAAATTGTAAGCATGATACCATACATTTAAGGTCCTATTATGCTTTGGAGTCCAGAATGGTCAAAGACAACAGCAGATGTAGTTTTATTACCATTTACTCTTAGAAAATTCACACATGGCAAATATCTAAATCTTACCACGCATTTTAGCTACCAACAGCACTTGACGCATTTTCATGGTATTTTTTCATTATTTTGGTAAAATGGACGTAACACTGTGAAACTCTTTCAAAAGTAAACACTCTCCAAGCCTCGATAGGAATAGTTTTAGAGAATGTGAGGCATCTGTTTTAACCTTATCTGAAAGTTTATAGAATCAAGACACAAATGATGTTTGAAAGATAAATATTAGTGATCACACACATTTTATACTATCATAAAATTTGCATGTTCTTTCTTTAAATTTTCTTTAGAGTTTATTTATTTTTGACAGAGAGAGAACAGGGGAGGGACAGAGAGAGAGGGAGACACAGAATCTGAAGCAGGCTCCAGGCTCTGAGCTGTCAGCACAGAGCCCAATGCGGGCTTGAACTCAAACCGTGAGATCGTGACCTAATCCGAAGTTGGACACTTAACCGACTGAGCCACCCAAACGCCCCTGCCTCTTATTTCACACACACACAAAAAAACTTGGGGAAAATTATTTGATTCAATTATGACCAAATGAATGATACCATGAGATGCTAACCAATAGTTTATTTTTTTATTCATGAATTAGATTTTCTCTGTTGGCAGCCTTCCCAATCAACCTAAGGATTAAGGATCACTTGTTGGGATGAGCACTGGGTGTCGTATGTAAGTGATGACTCACCAGGTTCTACTCCCGAAACCAAGACTATACTGTATGTTAACTTGAATTAAAAAAAAAAATCCTGAGCTAAATCTGAATTAAAATACAGAATATTGTAAAAGGTAAGAATCAACACTACTTAAAGTATATTTGGGGGCTGGATCCTCATAAAAAAATCTTATTATCTTGTTTTCCAAAAATAATAATAATTTAGGCCAGTATCATTATTGACAAGAATCATCAATTTTAGTGTGAGGTTAATTAAAACAATTTTAAAAAATGATTGCCATGTGATTAAGTCCATTTAACAATTTTTAAAAAGTTTTTATTTAAATTTCAGACAGTTAACATACAGTTTCATATGAGTTTCAGGAGTAGCATATAGTGGTTCAAGACTTCCATGAATAGAGAATAGACACTTCTCTAAAAAAGACATCCGGATGGCCAACAGGCACATGAAAAGATGCTCAACGTCACTCCTCATCAGGGAAATACAAATCAAAACCACACTCAGATATCACCTCACACCAGTCAGAGTGGCCAAAATGAACAAATCAGGAGACTATAGATGCTGGAGAGGATGTGGAGAAACGGGAACCCTCTTGCACTGTTGGTGGGAATGCAAATTGGTGCAGCCACTCTGGAAAACAGTGTGGAGGTTCCTCAGAAAATTAAAAATAGACCTACCCTATGACCCAGCAATAGCACTGCTAGGAATTTACCCAAGGGATACAGGAGTACTGATGCAGAGGGGCACTTGTACCCCAACGTTTATAGCAGCACTCTCAACAATAGCCAAATTATGGAAAGAGCCTAAATGTCCATCAACTGATGAATGGATAAAGAAGTTGTGGTTTATATACACAATGGAGTACTACGTGGCAATGAGAAAGAATGAAATATGGCCCTTTGTAGCAACGTGGATGGAACTGGAGAGTGTGATGCCAAGTGAAATAAGCCATACAGAGAAAGACAGATACCATATGGTTTCACTCTTATGTGGATCCTGAGAAACTTAACAAACCCATGGGGGAGGGGAAGGAAAAAAAAAAAAGAGAGGTTAGAGTGGGAGAGAGCCAAAGCATAAGAGACTCTTAAAAACTGAGAACAAACTGAGGGCTGATGGGGGGTGGGAGGGAGAGGGGGGTGGGTGATGGGTATTGAGGAGAGCACCTTTTGGGATGAGCATTGGGTGTTGTATGGAAACCAATTGGACAATAAATTTCATATATTGAAAAAAAAAGTTTTTATTTAAATTTCAGACAGTTAACATACAGTTTCATATGAGTTTCAGGAGTAGAATATAGTGATTCAAGATTTCCATGCCTCACCCGGTGCTCATCACAAGTGCCCTCCTTAATCCCCATCACCTGTTTCATTCATCTCCCCCCACCACCACCACCATCGGTTTGTTCTCTATAGTTAAGAGTCTGTTTCTTGGTTTGTCTCTCTCTCTCTTTATTTTCCCCTTTGCTTGTTTGTTTTATTTCTTAAATTTCACATAGGAGTAAAATCATATGGTATTTGTCCCTCTGAATGACTTATTTTGCTTAGCATGATACTCTCCAGCTCCAGACACATGAAAAGATGCTCAACATCTCTGATCATCAGGGAAATATTTAATGATTTTTAAATATATGCATTTATTTTATTTTAAAATTTTTCTTGAGAGAGAGAGAGACAACACAAGCAGGGAAGGGGGCAGAGGGAGGGGGAGAGAGAATCTTAAGCAGACTCTGTGCTCCGTGCAGAGCCTGATGAGGGGCTCGACCCACGACCATGAGATCATGACCTGAAATCAAGAGTCAGTCGTTCAACCGCCTGAACCACCCAGGCGCTCTGAAATATATACTTATTTTAAAATGACATTTAAATCAGTTTTTACTATCTGCTTGGTATGTATTGAACATGAATCTAAGAAATGGTAAAGATTCATTGACACTATCTTGAATTATGTCTTAAAATAGTCTGACAGTTCTGATTTTTACAAAGAAAAATGGATTTCTTGCAACAAGCCTCTGCAGATAGTAATGAGCGACTCAGAAGATATGTGTGTGCGCAAACACACACACACACACACACACACAGGCACACACAACCATGTGTACATGCTGGAGAGCGACCAGCAGGCATGAACTAGGGAGCTGACCTATCTCCTCCAAGAAGGAAGTGCACTGAGCAGGGTCATGTTCGTCCAAGTTTTCACCTGCAGGCACCCCCACAGCATGTGCTCTGGAGGATGGAACTGGAACAGGGAAGCCACAGTCTCACTGACTTGAGGCATCAGAAGATGAGTTTGGGATCTGCTGGAACAGTGACAGGTGGACGAGATGCGGAAAAGGAGGGACCCGGAGAAGCAGAGGTCCCAAATCTGCGTATAAATATCCGCCGGTGCTTCCCTGAACCCTGCGCTGCCCGTGCATGGAGGCAGCATATGGCAACATGAATCACTGAGAGAGTGGAGCAGAAAATGTGACTGCCGCTTACCTCGGGAAAAATAAACTTTGGAGTGTGAGTTCCACCACGCCAGAGAGACTCCCCCCAAAGGGCCCCTGCTCTAGGGTAGAAGGTCAAAAGGATTCTCCTTATGACTAAGGTAGAAGCTGAAACTCTTAGGAGCTAACACATAAAGCCTGCTGATTGTTAGGGGCACCTGGGAGGCTCAGTGGGTTAAGCGTCTGACTTCGGCTCAGGTTGTGATTTCACAGTTCATGAGTTCGAGCCCCGCCTGGGGCTCTGTGCTGACAGCTCGGAGCCCGGAGCCTGCTTCGGATTCTGTGTCTCCCTCTCTCTCTGCCCCCACCCCACCTCCCCCCCACCCCGCCCGCCCCGGCCACTCACACCATGTTTCTATCTCTCAAAAATAAAATAAACATAAAAAAAAGCCTGCTGATTGTGAAAGGTATTGGCTGACAACTGCCTCCTGAAACAAAAATCAACTCTTTTTCTTAAAATGTTTATTTATTTACTTTGGGAGAGAGATAGCACATGCCCACGTGATCAGGAGAGGGGCAGGGAGAGAGAATCCCAAGCAGGCTCCCTGCTCAGGGAGGAGCTCATGACCTGAGCCAAAAGCAAGAGTTAGATGCTGAACCGACGGAGCCACCCAGGTGCCACCCAAAATCAACTCTTATTAGAAGAAGGTAATGCAGTCCACAATATCTACTATGTGTCACTTAAAATAGTCAACCCAAAATTTAAAAATTAGCAGACGTTCAAAACAAGAAAATGTGACCTATAATCAAGAGAAAAAGCAGCCAATAGAAATTGATATTTTCCAGATGTTATATTTAGCAGACTGTGCCTCTAAAGTAGCTATTATAAATATCTTCAAACATATAAAGGTAGATGTGGTGATGACAAGTAAACAGTCGGGAGTTTTAGCAAGGAATCGAAACTATGAAAAAGAATTCACTGGAAATTCCAGAACCGAGAAGTAAGGTATTTGAATAAAAATTAATGGAATGGACTTAACATTATATTGCAGATGGAAGAAAAAGGGTCACTGAATTTGAGATAGGACAATAGAGATCCAAACTAAAAAAAAGATTTAAAGAATGAATACAATTTAAATAACTTGCGAAATAATAGCATGGGTTCTGATTGACTTCTTGTAAGAAATAATTAGAGGTCAGAAGATAATAGGATGATGTCTTTTTTTTTTTTTAATTTTTATTTTTGGGACAGAGAGAGACAGAGCATGAACGGGGGAGGGGCAGAGAGAGAGGGAGACACAGAATCGGAAACAGGCTCCAGGCTCCGAGCCATCAGCCCAGAGCCCGACGCGGGGCTCGAACTCACAGACCGCGAGATCATGACCTGGCTGAAGTCGGACGCTTAACCGACTGTGCCACCCAGGTGCCCCAGGATGATGTCTTTAAAGCAGAGCAACACACACACACACAGGCACACACACACACACAGACACACGCACAGGCACACACATATACACACACAGAAACACACAGGCACGCACAGGCACACATACAGGCACACACACACACACACACACACAAAGGGACACAAAGATGCACACAGACCCACACACACACATAGGCACACACAGACACACAAACACAGATGCACACAGACCCACACACTCACAGACGCAGACACATACACACACACACACATATTAACTAAGAACTCTGTACAAAGGAAAATGCAAACTTGAAATGCTTTTACATTACATAAGATCTAAAAAAATTAATTGCCAGGAGACCTGAAAATGGAAATTATTCAGGCTGAAGAAAAGTGATATCAGATGGAAATTCAAATCTTAACTTATCTAAAAAACCTTAATTATTTAAAGCAAAAGCAACTACACTATAACATGAGACTTGGAGGGCAGGCATTTCTCACTTAATTGTGCCTGCTTAACTGGGCTTCACAGATACTGGGTTTTTTTTACAAATGGAAGGTGTGTGCCACCCTGCCTCGAGCAAGTCTATCAGAGCCCTTTTTCCAACAGCAGTCACTCATTTCGTGTCTCGGTCACATTTTTCACAATATTTCAAGCTTTTTCATCATTAAAATATTTGCTATGGTGATCTACAATGGGAGATGGCAGCTTACTACAAGCTCAAGTGATGATTAGCGTTTTATAGGAATAAAGTCATCAACTATTCTATTGGTATTTGTAAAAAAGTTTATTTATTTATTTTGAGAGAGAGAGAGAGCATACACAAGAAGGGGCAGAGAGAGAATCCCAAGCAGGTTCCGTGTAGTCAGCACAGAGCTCGACTCGGGGCTGAAATTCACAAACCGCAAGATCATGACCTGAGCGGAAATCAAGAGTCAACACATTTAACTGACTGAGCCACCCAGGCACCCCTAAACTATTTTTAAATTAAGGTATGTACATTGTCTTTTAAGAGATGTTATGGCACACTTAAGAGACTACAGTATAGTATAAATGTAATGTTAATTAAAAATATATATATAACAAAAACATTCATTTGACTCACTATATTATTATTGCAGTGGTCTAGAATTGAACCCACAATATGTTCATTGGAAAATGAACAGTGTCTCTATACGTAAAATCATCATTAGTCATGCAATTACTGAGACTTGTCCTTTCTATGGCAAATTCAGTAACACTTTTTCATTTTCCTTTTATAAAAAGATAATACATAACACAGCATTGTCAGGGTCTGCTTGTAGATGCTTCATAAAATTTATAACAGCAAAAAATAGGTGGGTAAAATAAATTATGAAACCATTAAAAATAAGTGGGTAGGTTAAGTTATACCTTGTAAGCTTTTATATTCTATGTGAAAAAATACTAGGTTTAAATAGAAAGCGATAAATAACAGTATATATTTTAAGTCCTAGAATAATTACCAAAAAAAAAATGCAAAGTATAAGTAAAAAGCCAGTAGACATATTGGATTGTAATTCTAATTCTAACAGTAAAGAAGGGCAGGAAGAGAGGAACACTGGAATAAAAACCAGATGAAACAAATCAAAAATACATTTCAAAGCGGTAGAACTATTCACAACCACATCAACAATTGCCTTAAATGTAAACAGATTAAACACTCCATTGCCTTTTAAAGGCAGAGATTGGAAGCTCAGATTAAAAAATGTAAGATCCAGCTATATATTGAAAAGAAAACTCACTTTAAATATGAAGTCTCGGGTGAAATGTATAAAGATGCAAAAATATGTACCAAAGTAAGAATAAGGAAGCTGGTGTAATTATATTAAAATCAGAAAAGGTAGGGGCGCCTGGGAGGCTCAGGTGGTTAGGGGAATGACTCTGGCTCAGGTCATGATCTTGCAGTTTGTGAGTTTGAGCCCCGCCTTGGGCTCTGTGCTGACAGCTCGGATTCTGTGTCTCCCTCTCTCTCTGCCCCTCCCCCGCTCATGCTCTGTGTCTCTCTGTCTCTCAATAATAACTAGACATTTAAAAAAAAAATCACAAAAAGTAAAATTTAAGGAGTATTACTAGAAAGGATGAAGGGCATTTTTTAGCATTAAAAGATTCATTTCACCAGGAACACGAAACAAATCACACACCGAAATCAGTACCCTACATCTGTTAGGGTAAAAGACGGGAGCGTATATTCAAGACTTTTGTGAAGGCAACCATTTTTAGGTCACCAAAGTACTCCACATGAAGAGAAAATATTGGGGGTGGCTGGGTGGCTCAGTTAATTAAGCATCTGAATCTTGATTTTGGCTCAGGTCATGATCTCACCATGAGATCAAGCCGTGTGTTGGGCTATGAACTGACAGAGTGAAACCTGCCTGGGATTCTGTCTCTTCCAGCTCTATGCCCCTCCTCTGCTCTCTCTCTTCACCTCCAACTCAAAAATAAATAAGTAAACATTAAAAATAAAACATCGTGGGGCGCCTGGGTGGCGCAGTCGGTTAAGCGTCCGACTTCAGCCAGGTCACGATCTCGCGGTCCGTGAGTTCGAGCCCCATGTCAGGCTCTGGCTGATGGCTCAGAGCCTGGAGCCTGTTTCCGATTCTGTGTCTCCCTCTCTCTCTGCCCCTCCCCCGTTCATGCTCTGTCTCTCTCTGTCCCAAAGAAAATAAATAAACGTTGAAAAAAAAATTAAAAAAAAAAAGTCACTACTAAAAAAAAAAGCAAACCACAGAATAGGATAAAATATATACACTATGTACATTTGAGAAAGGTCTTAGATCCAGAATTTACAAAGAATTCTTATAGCTTAATAAAAAGAGAAAACAACCCAAAGAAGAATGCGCAAAAGACCTGAACAGCTGCTTTACAAAGAAGATATAAAAATGACCATTAAGCACCTGAAAAGATGTTCAATGAGATCAAAATTACATCCACAATGAGAGAGCATTGCACACCACTCCAATGGTTACAAGCAGAGGCGAACACCAAAGCCTGAGCGCCGTGGGGCGACTGAAGCCTTCATCCATGTGAAATGTTACTTTGGAAAAAACAGTTTAGCAGTTCCTGATAAATTTCAGTGTCTACCAAGCTTATGATCCAACAATCCCACTCACAGGAGTTTAACGAAGAAAAAGGAAACCCTGCAAACAACCTTGAACAAGAATGTTTATAAGAGCTTTTCCAATAATCAGCAAACACTGGAAAAGACCCATCTGTCCGTCGACTGGGTAATTCATAAAAGGTCATGGTATATTTATACGATGGAATCACTATTCACCAATTAACGAAAACAAACAGGAATCACGGGCACAAACAACGGTATGAATGGATCTCAAGAACCACGAGCAAAAGAAACCAGACACAGAAACAGTACAGTCTGCATGATTCCATTTACTGAAGCTGAAGAATGGGTAAGGTCTTGGTGACACAAATCAAAACAGTGGTTGTCCAAGGGGGATGGGAATTAACCGGATGGGAGTCAAACCGCTAATAAGAGATCTGTTTGGGAGGTGATGGAAATGTTCTCTGCCTGGATAGGCGTGTACATCAATCGAACCTCACTGCATTCCATGCTTCAGACCTGTATGTGGAAAAAAAAGAAGTATTTTGTAGGTTGGAATACTTATATAGAAATAAATCCCCATCAAATTATGCCAAAACAAAAAATACATGCGATTAATACATTACTTGAAGGACTGCTCAATTTTGCAGTGATATATATCTAATGTAAAAAATTACATTTTAGGGGATGTGCTCATTTGAAGTTTTCGGTACTTTTCTGCCCCCTATGCTTTATAAATATTTGTACTTTGAAAATGGTAGGTATAGTATGGCATTTTAACTTTGGGTTAAAAACTCTGATCTGAAGTCAAGTTATAAAATGGGTAGGGAAGTAATAATACAACCAGTGTTAAGAACAGGAACATCTAAAATGTTTCATTTAATATACAACATGTGGAAATTAAAAAAAATTTTTTTTCTTATATTCAGAGATACCAAAATAAATGAGGGAAAATGTAATATATATGACACTGAAACATCAGTGATCAAAATGAAAAATCATAACAATTTTCAGTAATAAACTTGCTACGATATTAAATATTCATTCAACACACCTCATGCGAAAGTAAATATTTAATTTAGTTGAGCTAGGTAATGGCCTAAAGTATAAGTGCATTCAAATAGTGAAGTCGGGGCACCTGTGTGGCTCTCAGGTGGTTAAGCATCCGACTTTGGCTCAGGTCATGTTCTCGAGGCCCGCATTGGACTCTGTGCTGACAGCTCAGAGCCTGGAGCCTGCTTCGGATTCTGTGTCTCCGTCTCTCTCTGCCCCTCCCCCACTGGCACTCTGTCTCTCCTTCTCTCAAAAATAAATAAACATTAAAAAAATTTATTTCTAAATAATGAAGTCATTGGTCTCTTTCAGAAGTGCGTAGTTCAAGTAATTAAATCCTAAGTCCTATAGATTATTTCTCCCACTTTCTGATTTGTTCTCTTTTCTTGCCAGGCCTGTTCCCCACCTCTTAAATCAGTAAAGTGTCCTCCCCAAGATCGTAGATTCCTGAAAATAGGGACTCTCTTCTTTTCAGAGTTTTTTTCCCTTGAAATCTCCAGAAACCTACTTCAGCGAGAGAGACGAGTGGAAGAACGTCTTTTCACATGAGCCTCAGGCACAGCTAGCTCCGAGAAGCATCCCATCCTGGCCTGAGTGTGCCCCTGTGCCCCAAGATGCCCGCTGATTCTCAGGTGGAATATAAACATGGGGTAAACTTGAATAATGATCAGCGCCCTGTCCATTCATGCTACTTCCTTGGAAGAGTAACCACGCAGAAGTGACCTTCCCTGCTCATCCCTGAGAGGAGGTACAGGGTTGTCATGAGTTTTTCAGATAGTCTTCGATGGTTGTTTTCATTAGAGACCTGTCCAGAAAGGTCCGTGTGAGCGCAGGGGCATTAATTACTCTGGGATTTATGTACCCTTCCTGCACCTTGCACCATAATTCTTGTTGTGTGTATGTGCACATGCATTTGATTATGCCAACCTAAATCGTATAGGAAATATATTCCCGACCTTTGTCTTCAAGGAATATGATTTGTTATTTGATAGAAGTTTGGAATTTGAAGGACCAATCGATCATATAACGGCTGTGAGTTGTTTTTTGTTTTTTTTTTTTTATGTTTTTATGTTTATTTATTTTTGAGAGAGAGAGCAGAAGACAGGCAGAGAGATGGGGGGACAAAGGATCCAAAGAGTGCTCTGCGCTGACAGCACAGAGCCCGACGTGGGGCTCGAACTCACAAACCGTGGGATCATGACCTGAGCCAGTCAGATGCTTAACCGACTGAGCCACAACGGTGCCCCAGCTATGAGTGTTTAAACAGCATTTTCTAAATCATCTGAGTATACACGTACAGCCCATGATAATCACTCCATTCACTTGGATGATTTAGACCCCTCCAAGGTGAGCATATAGTCCACAACCACGAAAACGACCATAATTAAACTTCCTGGAGGGGTGTCTCCAATTTTATAACCTAACTTAGGAAAAACACAGAGAAACCTCGAGAGCGTCCAAGTAAGGCAATAAAAAGATCACTGCGTGTTGGAAAATGAACAGCGTCTCTATATGCAAAACCATCATTGGTCGTGCCATTACTGGGACTTGTCCTTTCTATGGCAAATTCAGTAACACTTTTTCATTTTCCTTTTATGAAAAGATAATACATATTTGAGAAGACTGTTTGGGACTTATGAGATGAAGTTATGAAGATGTAAAACTGGAACGCATCGAAACCAAACTTGCCTTATTAGCACGGCACTCGGAATAACAGAGCCACCAGTCAGATATGATTCAAAATGTGCATCGTGATTCACTCTCGGTGCCTTCGTGAAATTGGTACCAGCGGTGGGGCTCTGCCATCACTTCGTTATTGTTGACTGCGTCAGCCCCAGAATGATGGAAAACAAAACGATTCCTTACGGGCTTCTGCAACGTTGCCAATGAGGAGAGACGGAGACACCACAGAGATGAGTGAGACGTGAAAGTGACTGAGGCAGATGGGGCATCCAGTCACTGCAGCCATGCCAATCCAGGAAACAATGACCACCAGTGACCCTTTGCTAGCTAGATTTTCTGCAAGGTGTTTGAAGAGTTCCCCTTCCCAATAGGGCTGAACTGTGGTCTTCATGCCTGAACATGGCTGGGCTACTGTTTTTGTGTCTGAAGTGCATGTAAGTACCATTACTGCTGAGAAGAACTCGCATGCAGCTGAAAGCTGGGGAAAAAGGAAATTTTGCAAGAATGTAAGGTGGTGATGGTGGCTGGTGGAAGGTGGGGGGGTGGTGGTGAGGAAAGGAGTCAGGCAATGAGCAGTAAGAGTGTGGCAGAGACAGTGCAAGAGAGACACGAGCTCGCGGCTGTGCATTTGTTTCCCTTCCTTCTCCCTTCTTTGTTTCTCTGCCCCCCAGGAAGTTGTTGTCACTTGCCTTACCCCAAAGCTCGTCTTCTGGAAAAGTTCCCCCGAGGTTTGAAGCATTTCCTGGATACTCTGGACAAGAGCCCTCCAGGGACATCAGCCTGGTTTGGGAATCATCGTCAACATAAGAGTGTTATCGGTAACACCGTTCTTAGATTTTGTCACTGTTGGGGCTGATTTGTCACTGCTGATTTGTCACTGTTGGAGCCTCTTTCGGAAAAGTACAGTCATGAAGAAGAACGGGAAAGAGAAAGGAAGGGAGGGAGGACAGGTATCCTGGGAGAGCTGTGCCGGACTGAAATCGAAGGTGACAAAACTAAAGGTGAGTGTGTCACCGAGACGGGAAGAAACGGTCCAAGCAGGAGGGCTGCAAGTGAGCAGCTCGGGGGAAGGAGAATCCTGCGCGCTGTCCCTCGGGGGGCAATATGGAAGCTGTGGTGAGGACAGCGGGAGCTTGCTGAGGTCGGGTACCGCTACCTTGGACAAGAAGGATGGTAGGAGAAGATCAAGGGCTCTGGAGTGAAGCAAACATAGACTTCTACTGACCGTGTGACTGCGCAGCCTTGGGCCGTGTCTTCACAGCCAGCGGGAAAAGCATCATCCTGGAATTGAAGAGAGAGAACTTATGATAAGAAGCGGGGTCTCTTAGGCTAGCATCCAAAGATGCTTTTAGCACCTCGCATTTACAGAATATGTTTATTCCTAATTTGACATGTTAGCCATAAAAGGCAGCCCAAATCCTTTCTTTTTTCTTTTAATCAATGTTTTTTATTTATTTTTGAGACAGAGAGAGACAGAGTGTGAGGGAGGGAAGGGCAGAGAGAGAGGGGGACACAGAATCCGAAGCAGGCTCCAGGCTCCGAGCTGTCAGCACAGAGCCCGACGCGGGGCTCGAACTCACAGACCGTGAGATCATGACCTGAGCCGAAGTCGACGCTTAACCGACTGAGCCACCCAGGCGCCCCAGCCCAAATCCTTTCAACACATGAAAAAGTTATTTAAAAATTATACTGTCATTTCCTGCTGGCAGATAATGGGAAAATAAAATAAACCATAATAAAATGAGAAGGAAAAATGTTCGAGTGATGTCTATGAGGCAGGGAATATATACATTTTGTGTATTTTCTGATACAGCCACAGAACTGGATGTGCTTGCCCACATCTATAGGCCACACAAATTAATGCAGTCCTGAGCACAAAAAAGGCTCGCTTTAGACGAAAACCAATGAATAACTGGTTTTAGAATTCTCATAAATCAGGTATGGAGGATGCTCCATGAATTCACCATTCCATCTCACTCACCACTTGATGGGGGGTTCATAGGGTTGGTGTTCAGAGATCCAGTGGCTGCTGGGAACAGATGCGCCACGTTGGGGTCAGGAAACAAGGGAGGGGCAAAGACTTATTGTTTCTGCTCAGTGAAGGTATCCTTGGCCTTGAATTACGTAATATACACACCACGACATAGCTACTCAAAATCAGCACAGTTTTTGATATTTGAACAAGTAACATCTTGATCTTTTTCTGTTTTCTTCTGTAGAATCCTACTAGTTGTGTAAAATGAATTTCTCTGTTACAATATTTATAAAATAAGGAAGTATAGAATCCTTAAATATATATTTTTTAGAATCCTTAAATATTTGACCCTCTCACCAGCCATATTTTTAGTACCTCCTGTCCACATGAACTACACTATTAATCTATTAATGTTTTCTACTCCTTTGGTCAATGTTTTTCATTGACGTTTCCACAAACAGAGAGAAGAGCCTTCTCAGGAGGTGTGTACCTTCACAACAAGAGACTTCTTCGGTACAGTTTCAAGAAGAAACCATTTTCCCTCCAAGGCGGAAGGGATCTAATGTAATCAATCTGCCAACAAGTCTTGGCCGGTTCTCCAGAGGGATGATGGCACACACAGAGCTCACCAGTAGTCTGTTTCTTGCTGGTTGGACATTCCACTGTAATTGTAGACAAATCGGCCCCGGTGCCATTGTCAGATACTTTGTCTCCTCCAATCAGTGCACTCTGGGTCTGGGAACTGCCTTACATCTGGGAGCTATTATCTGGAACGACCTCCGATGTCAAATGCCTTCGCCCAGGTTTTATACAAAGGGCTGGATGCTGTGTAGAGGGTCAGGAGAGAGGGAGGAGGGGGGAGGAAGGCAGGGCAGTAATGCAGGCCACGCATTACCCAATGTCACTGCCTCCCAGTGAGCTGGGAGGGGGCACGGCAGGCAGCGGTGCAGATGTGGCCCCTGAACTGGCTCTTAGGAAGAATCAGATCTCAGAGGTATCCACAGAAGGAAGGAAGTGGTGCTGAGGGAATCTCAGAGAAGTTTCCTCCCGTCTCCTTTTTCCCATTGCTCCAGATTCACTGCACGGGTAGGTATCTGCCCCATGCCCCCAGGTAGTGTTATCTAGTCCATCAGGGACCATCTCCAGAAAGCCGGGTCCATGCCTTGTGATGTGGCATTTCAGCAACTTAGCCTGAATTCGGGGAGCCTCAGGGAGTGCAGCAAAGTTGGTGGTGAAGGCAGGAGACACCTCGAGAAGGAAAAAGATGGTCGGGAGAATGTGAAGAGCTGAAAGGTTTGTGTTCGACATTCCTATCTAGGCAGGAAGAGAAACCCACAATCCCTAATGGAAATGACTGATATATTTGACTATACAGAACTTGTCATTTCGGGGCTCCTGGGTGGCTCAGTCTGTTAAGCGTCCAACTCTTGATTTCAGCTCAAGTCAGGATCTCAGGGTTCAAGCCCTGAATCGGCCTCTGCACTGACACTATGAAGCCTGGTTTGGATTTTCTCTCTCTCCCTGTTTCTCTCTCTCTCTCTCTCTCTCTCTCTCTCACACACACACACACACACACACACACACACATAAATAAACTTAACTTTTTTTTGAAAAAAAGAACTTGTCATTTCTATGAGGGAAAAAAGACATGATACACCAAGTCAAAAGAAAAGAGATAAAATGCTAATAATAATAGAAATTTCTGATCAAAAAAATCTCTCTCATGTTGACAACAAAAAGACAAAGTACCTAATAAAAATGGGCAAAGAATAAAGAAAGGCAGGACATTACAAGAGGCTAAAATATTTAATTACCAGCCTAATATCACAGTTATTACTCAAAATAAGTACAAATTCTTGCAATACTATGGCACCATTTTTCAGCAATTACCTGTGCAAATATTTTAAGCTTATAATATACAGCATTAAAGAGAATGAGAGAGAAAAAGAACTCTCATGAACTTTTGGCAGAAAATCATGAATCGGAATGAACTTTTTGGAAGGATAATTTGATAATATCTATCAACATTTAAAATTTACATGTAGTACTTATAAAACTATTTCCTATAGACATATGAGTATACATAAACATATGCATATAAAGATGTTAGTAATAGCACTTTTGCAATATTAAAAAACAGGGAAAATCTAAATGTCTACCAACAGGAAACTAATGAATTAACTAATGAAACATAGTTACTTTTAATGGAATGGTGGATGGCCTTTAAAAAGAATAATACAGATCTACTTATATAGGGAAATGTTAAAGATACAAAGTATAAATGCAAGTTGCAGAGAAGTATACATGTATGATACTCCATGTATACACGAAGTATTGTATGATCCCATGTGTATAAATAACTAGATGTGAAAATACTTTGTTTTTGACTGAACTCTCAAAGACCAGAATAATACCAGTGAATAAATATAACTGAATTAGATAATGGGGTAATTTGGAAATGCATGTTCATGGAGATCTAAAACACAAGACAAAGCTATGGTGAAATGGAAACCAGGACATGGTTCTGATGCAAGCTTGAAATTGTTAAAGAACCTTTGAAAATCTACGAGTGCTTGAGATTGCTTCCTGGACAGAGAAAGTAGGATCGAGTTGCCTTATTCTAGCATTTTCAGTCAGGCTTGCTAATTTACAATGAACACAATAGAAAGGAAAATGAGATTAAGAAAAGTGTGTACGCTAAAAGACAATCTTTGGAGGGTAGGAACTGCTGAGTGCCATGATTTTTGCAGAATGGGTGTTCAAAGCTTGGGGCAGGGTTGTGCAGGGGGAGACAGGGCGTTAACTCTCCCAGTGCTTGAGATTTTTACCACTAGTTGGTATCACTTTCCTTAAATAAAATAAAAAAATATATATTAACTAAATCAAAGTATCTATGGGCATTTTATCATTCATGTGATTTCAAAGTATAAAACCAAATGAAAGAAGTCACAAAAGAAGACATGAAACAACTCTAAATTTAAACACAGGTACCAGTAAAATCGTAGTATACATTAAAAGGCAAATGACAAGCTGGAGGAAATATATTCAAAGTCTATGTTAAATGCTACAGACTATGCCCCCAAATCCCACTGCTCCCCACCCCCTGCCCTATTCATATGTTGAAACCTAATGTGAGGGTATCTGGAGGTGGGGCCTTTAGGAAGAGATTAGGCCATGAGGGTGAGGCCTTCGTGAATGGAATTAGTGTCCTTGTAAAAGACCCCAGAGCGCTTCCTAACCTCTTTGACCATGTGAGGTCACAGCGAGAAGACAGCCACCTAGGAATCAGAAGTCAGATTCTCATTAGACACTGACTCTGGGGTGCCTTGATCCTGGATATCCCAGCTTCCATAACTGTGGGAGACAGATTTCTGTTGTTTATAAGCCCCCAGCCTATAGCATCTTGTTATTGTATTTTTTGTTATAGTTTGTTATAGTACTTTATTTATTAGCCCAAAGACAACAAGCAGATTGTTAATAGATTTTAGATAGATACATGGATGGATGGATGGATAGATGGATGGATAGAAGGATGGGTGAGAGGGAAGGAAGGAAGGAAGGAAGGAAGGAAGGAAGGAAGGAAGGAGGAAGGAAGGAAAGAAAGAAAGAAAAAGAAAGAAAGAAAGAAAGAAAGGAGGGAGGGAGGGAGGGAGGGAGGGAGAGAAGAAGGAAGGAAGAAAAAAAAAGAAAAAATGCAGTATTTCGAGTTATTCAGTATCCATAAGGGTAAGATGAGATAGGGTACTCAAAAGATATACCACCCCTAATGATCATGTTTTCACTCAAAATATAACATTGGGAAATTATTCTACAATTTTAAGCGAATTATTCCAAAATTTTAAAGTGAATACACAAGCAAATAAATACATTATCACAATACACTGTGCGTGGCAGAATTACAGAGGACTTTTTATTTCCTTATCATTGCACCTCCTTCCCTTCTGCATTTTCTAAAAAGACTATGCACTCCTTTTATAATGACTTTTTAAATCCTGAAAACAACTGGGGGCGCCTGGGTGGCGCAGTCGGTTAAGCGTCCGACTTCAGCCAGGTCACGATCTCGCGGTCCGGTCCATGAGTTCAAGCCCCGCGTCGGGCTCTGGGCCGATGGCTCAGAGCCTGGAGCCTGTTTCCGATTCTGTGTCTCCCTCTCTCTCTGCCCCTCCCCCGTTCATGCTCTGTATCTCTCTGTCCCAAAAATAAATAAAAACGTTGAAAAAAAATTTAAAAAAAAATCCTGAAAACAACTAAATAACTGAAACTAAGTCAAGGACTAGAAACAATAATGAGAATACTCTCATTATTTTTGCAAATACAGCCATCCCATTTACACACCAGGGTACCGCGCTCCAAGTGTTCACTGTGAATTAACGAGAAATAGGTCATTTTTGGACATAGCTCACGAAACACCTGATAACCATTCTCGAGGAATTAAGATTTGGCTTAGGAATTAACTACGGACATACATCGCCTGTCAGCAGAGCTTTGCGACTCTGCTGGGGACATCTCTACTTCTGAAAGATAAGGGATTGTGCTGCATAAAACACTTACCTCTGAATGTAATTTATCCCCAACTGTCAACAGAAATTAAACCTGTTCTCCACCAGCTAGGAGGGAATGAATAAGTCAGGAATCATGCTCTTTCAGTTCTCTAAACCTTTTTTTAAATAAAAATTCAGGGAAGCCCTCTGGGATCTGAAACGTATCAAGATGAATTGTTGGACTCCCCCCTGGGGCACGCACCTCCATTTGATACAGGATAAAAAGACCCAGCAAGGAATACGATGCAAATAACTTCATTCTGAGCTCCTCCAGAAGCAGGGGCTGAACATTTGAATTTTATTTCATCGTGCAAGACCTTGCCACTCTGACACTTTTCCCCTTTCTCTGTTCTTTGTAAGTATGCAGGAAGAAATATTTTACCCATAAATACCTGTGATCACTGACTATTTCTCTGCAGTCAATTAAGTCTTGGCTGCAGTAGGGACACTTGACTGTATTTGCACCGTATCAGGACCTGACTCGGGATGAATAGATGATTCATTCTAGAATTAAGGTAACGGATCACATGGCTTGACCCCATTCATCCCTGTTGAGCTAAGAATCAAGTAGTTGCCCCTTCAATACACTGAGTTAGGTAATAAAGAAGTCATAGGATTATTGTCCCTAATCTCTTACCCCAAGAGAATATGTAGATATTTAAACAATATATTCTTGAGTAAGTCAACTCCATGACTTTGCCGTTTGGATACAGGAAGCAATGTTGATGTCCGTGTAACTATCTCAACATGAGCTGATATATTAAATCAATTTAATCTTCAACCACGGTTTACCCTTCACACAGGTGTGAACGGCACAGGTCACGTATACGCAGTTGATTTCTTTCTTTCTTTCTGTTTTTCTTTAACTAAATACATTACAGTCCTGCAGATGTATTTTCTCTTCTTTATTATTTTCTTTATACCATTTTCTTTTCTCTAGCTTACTTTTTGTTGTAAGAATACAGTGTATAATGCATTTAACATACAAAATATGTGTTAATCAACCATTCATGTTATTGGTAAGGCTTCCAGCCAACAGTAGGCTATTGGTAGTTCAGTTGTGGGGGACTTAAAAGTTCTATATAGATTTTCAGCCTTGCAGGGGGTCAGCATCCCCAACCCCTGCATTGTTCAGGGCCAGCTGTATGTATATGTTATACTGCCTTTATTAATGAAGTATCATGGTTATCTTGATTCTCATTGTCACTCATATTCAAGAATTGGTTTAAAAAAGGCAGCTCATCTCTTGGATGGTTAAAGCCAAGCAGATCCCTAAAGCCCAGCAGGCGAGTAAGTGCAAGTTTGGCAGATGCGTCGGGGACCAGGAACCACTGCATCGTTCCTTTTCTGGGGTCATTGCCAACGCAAGCCTGCTTCACTCTGCATCTCTGTGGCCATCTTCCTCTCTGCTGTGCATTTGGCCTTCCTTCTCTGATCCACTTGTACCTGATTCAGACTTAGCCACCCACCCCTGAAATGACATCGTGTCACTTCTAAGTCCCTTCGTGGGAGGTCTTGAGAGCAAATCAGCGTGCCTCAGGTTGGATGGAGACCAACCAGCTAGGCATTGGTGCCGAGGAAGGCCCTGCGCTACGGCGAATTGCCAATTCCGGGGCGAGGGGACGAGTTTGTACAGAAGGCACATGGGAACAGAGAGGGTGTTTCTGGCATCCCTAGAATGGTCATAGCGATTTCCTAGGTCAGTAACAACTCAAAGGTCAGTACTGGCCACAACGTGAAGTTCAGGTAAAGAAATTGCATATTAATTAAGTTCCATATGGTATCCGTCCGTAACGTTAGGCCACTTTCCTGTCTAGCTTCACCAATCGTGTCTGTTTATCATGCATGTTTTAAGTCAGGTTTCCTAGAAGCGAAGTCTAAGACAGGGGTTCTTGGGAGAGTGATTTAATGAGAGAGCTCTCAGGGGAGGGGGTGAGGGAAAGCAGGATAAGACCAGGAGAGAAAGGTAGGTAAGGAAGGGATTCCGACTCGGAGTAAATTCAGCTGGGTCCATCAACTACACCACACAGCTATCCCATTTTAGGCCAGGAGGCCAGCCTTTGATACATGGTGGCAGTTGGCCACAGGCTGCTGACAGCTGCTACTTGCCAGGGTAAGGGACGTGTGACCTCAGAGCAAGGCAGTTCCCATCCTGCTGAGAGCAATACTGCAGAAATGATGGCGGCTGTGAGCCATCATCACAGCCGGGAAGGGGCCCCAACGGCAGCCACCACAGCACTTGAGGCCCACGGGACTCCCCAACCATGGCTCGTGCTGCACAGAACGAAGTGCAAGGTCAAGTTAGATCATTTCTGTGCCTCATCTTCGCCCTTCTGCACATCCTTCCCTGGTGATTTGTTTCTGTAGCTCACCCCTCAGGGTGGCTTCTGCCTTGGTCCTCCCATCGATGCATTTCTGTCCCCACCGATGCCAACACATTTACCAGGATTCTGCTCTGTCACAGCCTCTGTCTCCTCTGTCACCCTCATCATAGCCTCAAAGCAGGTGCTGGCGTCTCCTGCCTCACAACACACGAGCCTTCTCCTCTTTCCTCACTGGGCCAAGTTCCTGCCTGCTCCAGAGCCTGAACACAGACTTCTCCACACCCCCGAGAAAGCTCTTCCGGGCTTTTACCTCTGGCCGCGTGGTCCTCAGGACAGAGGGCTTCTCTCCCTCCTTGGAGTTTCCACACCACACCGGAAAGCTTACAATTACCTTGCGATGGTGCCTTTGATATCCTACCAGGCCCCCGCCAGGAACCACGGATTTTCAGCTGCAAGCCTATGACCTAGGAGGGTGGGACTCACGACTCAGTTCGGTGAATGGTGGTGGAAAGTTTTAGCAAAATCAGAAGGCACCGGAAGAGGACAGAAAGTTCAAGAGTGCATGACACTTGGTAAAAATAAGTATTGTGAAACTATCCCTTGTTCTGTGCGTGTGCGTGTGTGTGCACGCATACATGCACGAGTGTCTGCTGAGTTGCGATGTCGAAGTATTTCTGATTTTGCGTTGGGGATAAATAAAATAAACTTGAAAGGCCACTCTCGTAGACTGTAGCCTCCGTCTCTTACTGGAAGTATAGCTCTGGGCACGTTCCTGACTCTCTCTGCCACAATATGTCCCTGCTAGAGTAATTGCAAGGATTGAATGGAGTAATATTCGTAAGTGCTTGGAGCAGCGCCTGGCACCCTTAGAAACCCTGTGTGCGTGTTGTGAGGCGTCGTATTTATTTGTACTCACTAATTCTTGTCCGCTGCTCTGTCCTCTGGGACTCTCTGAGCAATTGGCACACCCTGGCTCCCAACAACTACTGGTTGGAGAACAGCAGGGACCCTGTGACATAAGCCATCTTATATGTACTTGTGCTTGAAGGAAGGAAGAGTAAGGAATTCAACACAGCTTCATTAGTAAGCGCCAGAGGACTTTCAGAGTGTGTTTCTGCCAGTAAATCTCTCTCTCTTCCTGCTTCACTACGCTGTGTCTTCCTGAAGGCCATCCGGGCCCGTATATGTTTACTTATGTGTCTGGCAATCTCTAAACATTATATAAGTGAGTAAGGGGGGGATCTGAGGCGTTGGGAAGGAACATCTCCACTCCTGAATGAAATCCAGCAATCCCTAAGCACTTCCTCCATCCTTTTGCAGAAGAATGTTCCTTCTGAGGTCAAACTACCAGCGGCCGCAGGAATTATCCAATGCGACTGATGTAGGCATGATCGAATTGTTGGTTTTATTCCAATATCTCCCTCAACCGAACCAGAGAGGGAGGGGGCGTGAACTCTTAGTTTGTTGAGAAGCCAGCACTCTAATTTAGAAGGACACATTACATTTCTACTCTTCCAAAGACAAGAGGACTATTCTGAGTCCATTATCACTGAAAATAGGTTAATGGATTTTTCCCGTTTTGACTGTGGCTGACCCAGGAACGATCTCTCATATGCAGCATCCTGCTTTGCTCCGGGGTCAGCTCATAGGAAGTGGACTCTAGAACATGCTATTTGCTTGGCTCCTTTTTAATGTAAGGGAAAGGCAGTGGAGGCTGCGGGAAGGAGATTTAAAGTTAGTTCCAGGAAGTCAAGTTTGCCGGTGAAAGCTGTAACCTATGGAGCCAGCTGCCTCGTGGACTGGCGGATGCCCATCACCGCGGGCGTCACCTGAGGACAAGATGACAATTTCCACCTGTGACAGCTATGTCACCGGTTCCCCCAGAGCCTGGGATTCTGAGGCGCCTGTCCTCACCACTCAGTCCTGTGGGATTCCATTGCCCTCATCCTGATACAGGCCACCGTCTGCAGGTAGTTTTACAGGAGAGCCTTCCCGAGTTTGTCTCTTTCTTCTTGGTACTGTGTTTTCCAGTGGGTGCATCAGATATGTCATTGCATTTTATCCGTGTCCTGGGTCCAAAGTTACAGGCCTTCCTTACTCATGATTATGTGAGAAGGTGCCTGTTCGCCCTGAAAAATGGCAGCCTTTCAAAGCACGTGGAACACGAACTCACAATACATTTATACACCAGAGGGCCACGACCATTTTTGCGGGGGAATAACTATTATAGCTTAGATTTTCCTTTTTAGAAAAAAGTTGCAGTTGGATTGTACGGAATGCGAAGAGCATTTTTAAAGCTTTTTTGATGCATGAAGCACAGAACTTTGAAGATCTGAGTCTGGAAACAGGAAAGCATTTTGTGCAGGACGGTGATCCCAAATGAAAAGGTAGAGCTGTCGTTGTACGTAAGAGTGAAATTCATTTCGCAGCAACCCATCTGCATGCAAGCTGGTTTATGATAACTATCGTAACAGAGAGAGAAGCAGATGAGAGTATCTGTGGGTTTTTCATCTGCTTCTGTGTTCAATCTGATCCGGATAGGTCATTTCGGTTGAAATAGACGAAGAAAATCTGGCCTCATATAGATATTCAGCTGAGAAAGGGAGGGATATTTGAATAGATTTCTTTGATGATTGTGCCTAGCCTTCTTTGTTACTGCACCCAAACTCAAAAAATTCCTTCCAGGTCAGTTTTCTAGGAGTTCTGTTTTGTTAGATTCCGGATATAAGTGAGACCTTACAGTATGGTCTTTCTGGAGAAACCATAGGCCTGGGGAGCCCTCTGGGTGCCTTGCAGTGCCGGCCGGGGGAGGGGCGATGTGGTCAGAGTGTACCTGCTGCTCTTACCCTTTTCATTGGTTCTTCTCGGTCTCTGTGGTCCAAGGGGTGCTCCAGCCTCACCCCCAGGATCTGGCATTTTCTCAATGGTGTCTTGTTTCTGGATAGATGCTAGTTGGTCTCCTGGTGAGGGGCTGAAGTCAGAAGCAACCTAACTCACCATCTTAATGATGTTAACCCTTCAATTTCGAATTAAGACAACTTTTGACCTTGGGGCACCTGGGTGGCTCAGCTGGTTGAGAGTCCAACTTCGGCTCGGGTCATGATCTCATGGTTCGTGGGTTCAAGCCCCGCATCAGGCTCTGTGCTGACAGCTCAGAGCCTGGAGCCTGCTTCGGATTCTGTGTCTTCCTCTCTCTCTAACCCTCCCCCGCTCATGTTCTGTCTCTCTTTCTCTCTCAAAAATAAATAATAAGCATTCAAAATTTTAAAAGAAAGAAGAAAAGTTTTGACCTTGCCGACCTATCACAAAGATTTTGCAGGGGTAGGAGGGCAGTTCTCTCCCTACCATACTTGGGGAACTGGGTTAACCCACCACTTTGTTGTAACTGCTTGGAATATATGCATAGGGAAGAGGAACTTTTAACATGCATAGCTTAACAATCCCAGCAGGCTTTTTTTTTTTTTTTTTTTGAGATCATACCAAATACCAAATTGATGTGGAAAGCTAAAGAACTCAGCAAACTCAACCTTGAAAAAGAGGAATAAATTTGGGGGACATGCTTTCCTTATTTTAAGACTTCCTATAAGCCACCCTATGGTCAAGACAGTGTGATTCGGGTGTAAGGATGAACAGATCTAATGAACTGAATCAAGTCTCTATCTGCGTATATGCAGCAAAATTAATTTTGACAAATGTACCAACGTATTTCAATGCGGAAAGGAAGGCCTGTGTAACAAATGATGCCAGCACAACTATATATCCGTTTATAAAAAACTTAAGCTTGACCCATATCTAACATGAAGTTTGACAGGCATTGATGAATTCCAGACAAAATTTAAAAGCTAAAATTATAGGGGCACCTGGGTGGCTCAGTCGGTTGAGCATCCAACTCCGGCTCAGGTCATGATCTCCCAGTTCGCGGGTTCAAGCCCCACATTGGGCTCACTGCTGTCAGCGCAGAGCCCACGTTGGATCCTCTGTCCCTGTCCCCCTCCCCTCTGCCCCTGCCCCGCTTGTGTTCCCTCTCTCCCTCGAAAAATAAACATTACGAAAAGCTGAAACGACAAAGCTTCTACAAGAAAAGGGAGTAGATGTCTTTGTGACCTGTGTAGGAAGTATTTCTTAGAGAGATTACAAAAGCGTGAACTCTAACAGGAAGGCCAAAAAAAAAAAAAAAAAAAAAAAAAAAGCTAAACTAGACCATCAAAATAAAAGATTTCTACTCTTCAAAAGACTGTTAAAAATGAAAAAGACAAATTAGAGTCTAGCAGAAATATTCACAGTATATATATATATATATATATATATATATTCAAAGACTTGAACCCAAATTATATAAAGAATTCGTGCATATCAAAAACAAAAGACAAGCAAGCCAATTAAAAATTGTCAAAAAAATTTGTCAAAAGACTTAGGTAGATACCTCACAAATGAGGACACAAGCATTGCTAAAGAGACAAGAAAAGATGTCTTTTAACGCCATTAGTTATCAGGGAAATGCAAATTAATACCAGAATAAGACACTGCCACACATCATTAGAATGGTTTAAATTTACCCGACTTTCAACACCAAATGCTGGAGAAGACCAAGAGAGACTAGATATCTCACGCATCCTGGTGGGAATGTGCCACGGTACAACCAGTATGGAAAACTGGCTGTTTCTCCTAAAATTGAGTGTCCAGTTACCTTATGACCCACTAGTTCCACCTGAAGATAATTTTCCAGCAGAAATGAAAACATATGCCCACACACATCTGTATCATAGTGTTTTTTGTAGCTTTATTCATAGTAGCCAGAAATTTGAACACCTCAAATGCCCATCAACCGGAGAATGAGTAAACAAAGAGAAGTATATTCATGCAATGATATTACTCAGCACTGTAAAGAAATGAACTATGGATGCACACATAGGGATGAATATCAAAAACAATATGCCTAGCGAAGGAAGCCAGACATGGGTATGTTCTCTATGCTCCCACTGTTATAAAGTTCAAGGGCTGATCTGCGGGAATATAACCCAGCTCTGGGTGCAGGAGGGGAACACACTGTTGAGGGACACGAAGAAACTTTCTAGGGTGAAGGCAATGCTCTGCCTTGATTGGATGTTGGCTCCGTGGATATGTACATTTTTAAACACTCATCAGCGAGCGCACTTAAGATCCGCGCATTTTGCTACAAGTAATTATACCTCAATAAAAATATGAAAACTGCATACCCTAATTACACCACAACTGTCATGAATATTTTCATGGTTTATTAAATGAGGCCTTCGTTCAAATATGCATTTTGATGGCATGATGAATATGAAACATGCTGATTACCAATTCATATTCCTTTGGAAACCTAGAGGCAGAAGTGAAAACTACCCTGTGTGACAGAAGACGGACTTCTCCAGCCTGCAGCGTTTTCAGGTTTCAAGCTCTTGTCTATTAACACGGCAATTGCTTTAGTGACTTTATTCTCCTCACCATCATCAGTCGGGGAAACTTTAGAAAATGCATAAATTATTCTAAGTCCGGCCAGGAAAATAATCCAAGACTTTAATCAATTTCCGTACATTTTATTCTTCTTGTTACAAAGGTTTCTTTACATGCATACTTAACTGCCATGCCCTCTGCCTACAAGGTGCGCTCTCCCCCCAGTGCAGGACCGTGCCCCCAGTGCAGGGGACAGATGGCATTTTTGTTCATCCGGTTCTCTCTGCTGCTTTGATACACCATCTCGTAAAAATATCAACACCACCGATGACACTAACTTCACACAATTCTTTTCAGGTTATGAAATACTGTGCACTCAAAGCAAACGTCTGGGAGGGGGATAATGGGAAAGGCATCATTGCCCCCATTCTACAGAGAAAATAATTGAAGTTCACGACTGAAGCTCATTCACTGTTACATTAATGAATTTGGGTCACGCTTTATGTCTGTTGCAAACACGACTAAAATTTATCTCCTTTCCCAAAGCCTTTCTAAATTGAGCTTCCCTCACGTCTTGCGAGCCTGCATGGTCCACATTCTCAGTATTCAGGTCAGCAAGGAGTTTCTGTACTTAAATCCTCCATCAACACAGGAATCCCGGCAGGAAGCAGGTGGGGAAGCCAGGTCAACCCACTCCGGAGCCACAGTGGATAACGCCAGGATGGTTCTGATGGGTCTTGCTTTTAGTCTGGTCCACGCGCCGTGTCCCCGGTGAGGTAGGTATGAGGCAAACTGAATGTCCTTCCTTCCCATGTTGAAACAAGCCACGTCTCCTATTGACTTAACAATTCAGCACTTATTGAATAAGGAGACACTGAACAGAAGACCTTTTATCTGTTTCTGCACTGCATCTTTCTAAGTATCGATTGCAAAGAGATTTCCTCCTCAGAGTAACTTTAGTGTCTAAATATTTCCAGAGGAGCCTAGTGAACACCTACATCACAAAAATCAAAAAATCACTCAGATGGAATGAGTTGTGATATAAACAACGTCACCTGTTTAGAGTCCAACTTTGGGTCCGGGAAAGACGTTTGGGGTCAGGCAGGAGGGTCCAGGTACCAAGGCTAAAGATCCCACAGCCCCAGATCAATAACCTGGACGTGCGACAGCTCCAAACATCAACTTCTTCGTCTGCCAGATGAGGATAAGGATACCCTGTCCTCTCTAGAATCCGGAGAACCTCAGAGAATTGGAAAAGAAACAGAAACCACTTCTTGGATCTGTAAGAGAGTTACTTGATGTTATGTAAGAGTTTAGTTACACCTACGGTCGTCACTGCCAGGCTCTTGGCCGAGGTGTCTCTGCCTTCCTGGAGGTTGATGGTAGGCCTGGATCTCTTCGGAACTCATCACTTGGTTTACCCTCATCCTCTTAATACCAGAGCTGTCACGTTACGAATTTGTTTAGAGAGCTGCTGGTGATCTTTGCTCTTTTAGGTGCTTTTATATTATCTCGTCTTCTCGAATGGCCCCTTTGCAGGCACGAGTGCCCATTCTGGCCGAAGTGGTGTGTGCAGTTGTGTGTGCGTAACTGGAAACCAGAAAACGTGTATGGCTTCCTTCCTAGGGAGGGGTATCGGTCGCAAGCAAAACCTGAATAAGAGGTGTCTTAGCCCACAGAGGTGAAGTCCAAGGGTCTGCCAGGATGGGGCCCAGAGGCTCAGATGACATCACCAGGTTCACCTCAGTCTTACTCTCTTCCCTTTCTGCTCTGCTTTCTTTGGCGCTTGCTTCATTTCCAGAAGTGCTCAGCCTCTACCTTAATGATGTCGTTAAGGGTGGATGGATGCCTCCAGCTCCAGGCCTACAGTCCACCTGTCCTCATCCACTTGCACCACTGTAACAAAGTGCCACAGACGGGGTGGCTTATAAACAACAGAAATGTATTTCCCACAGTTCCGGAGGCTGGAAATCCAAGATTGGCCTGGCAGCATGGTCGGGTGGGGTTCCTCTTCCGGGATGCAGACCCCCCCTCGTGTCCTCACGTGGTGGAGGGGGCAGGCTGGCTCTCTGGAGCCACTTCCATAAGGGCCAAATCCCATTCCTGAAGGCCCCACTCTCATGACCTCATCGTCTCCCAAAGGCCCCACCTCCGAGTACCATTACAGTGGGATTAGGATTTCAAGATAACAATTTTGAGGAGACACAAATATTCACTCCACTGCACTGTCTTATTAGCGGTCCAACAACAGAGGAAAGGGCACAAATAAAAGTGTGGCAATCGGCCTGAACGGTCTGCTGGGTGGGTCCCACACCATACCTACACCAGGCATGGTGACCAGGGCCCATGCGAGGTGCCAGTTGTCTCAGGTCTGGGTCACATGGACAGGAAGAGGAGACTGAGGTGGTCTCAAGAGAAACCAGGTGTTATCAACAGAAGAAGAACTCCCAGCACATAAAATCATGAAGGTCTGCTTCCCAGAGGCCAAGGTTCACTACTGTCCTTTTCGTGTGTAACTGCCAGGGTGACGTTGACATCCACTTGGCCCCACGCGTGCTCCCTCAGCAGCAACATGGTGGCTCCCTGCCCTCATCACACGATTCTGCACCGGTCTCTTCTCCGTCTAAGGTAAGTCTGGGACGTGTCACCAAGAGACAATTCCATACAGGAATTTTTCCACAAGTCCCTTTCTTCGGCTATTTAATGAAAAGCGTATGTCCTCAACAAAGATAGTCAAGCAAACAATTTGTTTTCCAGACGTTGTGTGTTTTGACATTGACTGCTGTATTGGGTTCCCATGGCTGCTGTGACAAATTACCACAAACTGGGTAGCTTAAGACAACACAAATACATTATCCTGCAGTTCCAGAGGTCAGAAGTGTGACACGGGTCTCATGGGATGACACCAATGCATTGGCAGGCTGCACCCCTCGGAAGGCTCTGGATGAAAGTCCACTCCCTTATCTATTCCAGCTCTTAGAAACCACCTGTCTTTCCTGATTCGTGGCTCTTCCTCACCATCCAATCATCTTGAAATCTCCCCCTCTCACTTTGACAACATGGCCCCCTATTAAAAGACCTTGTGGCTACATTGGATCCACATACACCATTCAGGATAAAGTTCCCATCTCGATATGCTTACCTCAGCCATATCGGCTAAGTCCTTTTGCCAAGTAAGCTAACTTATTCACAGGTTATGGGACCAAGGACGTGGACATCTTTGAGAAACCATTTTTCTGCTTGTCACCACTGGCTCTGGATTCCTGGATTCCATGCACACACCTACTCTCCTATGACTATATCCTAGCAACACCTACATTAGTCTTATTTTTCTTGAGGGCTACCTTCCAATTTTCATATCTTTTTTTCTCTTTAGGTCTTTGAAAACATAAGCTCAACTACCTTTCTTGGTTCTGACTCAAGTGAGGTCTCTAAAAGTTCCAGCATATTTGACCAAATAGGAATGAAAACAGAAAGTTTATTAAATCTGTTGAGACTTCCATCAAGTCTACGGTGCATGATAATTTGCTAAGCTAGAGGCTGACCACAGAAGCTATGTGTTACAAAGTAATTTAATCCCTTTTTTTCCTTCAAGCCAAACTACTCACTCAAGTTCATAGGAAGAATTTAGTTTGATTGTAAGTTGCTAGGAAGAAATAATAGAGAAACAGAAGACGTATGAGAGTCGCTACACCAGTGGATGTGGTACTTGTTAGTACCTTCATTTCTGGTAGAACTCTTCTGTTGCCAAAATAAGGCATGCTTGTGGATCTGCAAGATTTATGAGGCACTGACTTTACCCTTGACTTTTTTTAGAAATTAAAAAAAAAATTTTAATGTTTATTTATTATTGAGAGACACAGAGAGACAGAGCATGAGCAGGGGAGGGGCAGAGAGAGGGGGAGACACAGAATCAGAAGCCGGCTCCGGGCTCCGAGCTGTCAGCACAGAGCCCGACGCGGGGCTCGAACTCACAGACCACGGGATCATGATCTGGGCCGAAGTCGATGCTCAACCGACTGACCCACCCAGGTGCCCCTACCCTTGACTTTGAAATGACAGGCCGAAGGTTTTTTTCATGCTTATTTTATTTCCCAATAACCACTACGGTGTCACATCTATCAAATGACGTCTCTTCATGCTTTTCTTTTCTTTTGCTCTTGGAAGCTTTTCTGGGAATCCATTTCAGGAAATCCGACTGGAAAGGATGCTTAGCCTTGATTTCTTACCTAGCACAATGTCTTTTCGACATTTACAGATTAAGTAAGGATGACATGTTTGCATTATTGAAACAAACACACACACTACCCGCCCCCTACTGAGATCACGGACGCACAATGCTGTTTTCTGTTTATTTTATGTGGGAGACCTTCAAGTGTCTTAGACGACGCCAATGCTGGGACTTCTATAGATGCCAGGGTACGAAGAGGGTAGGAAGGGAAGAGAAAGACGGAGCGCCCCCCAAATGCCTACACGATGAGCTGGGTCCTCTGAGTGCACCTTCTTCCCTAGCAAAGCAGAAAGGCTACTGCCTGCCTCTTGTGTTGTACTGCAGTTACCACGAGGCAGAAGAGACTAGGCTTAACAGTAATTCATCAGTTGATGATTTGCTCGAGCCCCCATTAAGTGAGAGAATATCCTGCTATAGTACAAACCGTATTTATTTATTTATTTAAAAATTTTTTTTTAACATTTATTTATTTTCAAGAGACAGAGAGACAGAGTGCAAGCAGGGGAGGGGCAAAGAGAGGGAGACGCAGAATCCGAAGCAGGCTCCAGGCTCTGAGCTGTCAGCACAGAGCCCGACGCGGGGCTCGAACCCACGAACCGTGAGATCACGACCTGAGCTGAAGTCTCACGTTTAACCGACTGAGCCACCCAGACGCCCCTACACACCTTATTTAAACGGTGACAGGGGAAGTGCAAAGCCTCCCCCAGTGTTGTCCTTATACTTACCGGTCTTGCCGTGGTCTTATCTAACTGAAAGTATTTTCGTTAACTGAAGCATACAGAATCTTTGCCACAAATATGGGAAATATTAGGAGAGACGTAGGGGCACCCGGGTGGCCCCGTCAGTTGAGCGTCGACTTTGGCTCAGGTCATGATCTCACAGTCCATGAGTTCGAGCCCCGCGTGAGCCCCTGTGCTGACAGCTCAGAGCCTGGAGCCTGTTTTAGATTCTGTGTCTCCCTCTCTCTTTCTGCCCCTCTTTCGCCTGTGCTCTGTCTCTGTCTCTCAAAAATAAGTAAACATTAAAAATAATCATTAAAAAATTGAAGTGAATACACTTAACCTTTACTGCTTCTTTTATTATACACTGTCCCCAAACTGCTTCGTTAATAGGATCTACAAGCACAAAAGCAGCGTGTTAAAAGTTGCCTGAGCTAAAAGCAGGTAGAAGGCAATAGCAAGGATTATGTAGTGTTCCACAGACAAACTGTATGATTTAAGGAGGAATTTGAGGAGGAAGTGTGAAATTTGCTCTTTTTCTTTTTTTTTTTTTTTTTTTTTTTTTAGAGAAAATACCCAACAGATGCTTAGAGATATTAAAAACCCTTTTCAGTTGCACAGGGAACAGAGTCTCTGCAGAAAGGTTGAATATACACAGCGGTATTGTAACATGGGCAACTCTGTGGCCAGTGTCTCAGGACGCCAAGCTGTCTACAGGAGGCATCGCGTCCCACCGCTAACGGCGTGCACATTCTAGAATGCAGTAAAATGCAGCGCGTGCTTATTCTGATGAAAATGGTTTAAGAAGCAATCATTAACCTGGGGTGGCTCAACTATCTAACACACATTGTAATGGATCAACAGTTGAAACGGGGGCTCTTACTTCTTCAAGTATGAGGCGAGTGGCCTCCCTCCGCCCGCAAGCCTCCTCTCTCACACGGTGGCTGGAGTGGTGCCTGGTCCCCCGACCTCTCCGTGTCATTCAGCAGCAGCAAGTAATTCTTCCTCCCCGTAGATACCCTCGCATGACTTTTCAAAGAAGTGACCACTCCTGGGCAGAGTCTTGGTGCCGGGAGCTCTCTTAGCTTCGGTTTCAATGATATGGATAAATTCTTACTCTGAAGGATAATTTCTACATCCACAAAGTAATGTAGTCACATCTACAGCTGATAGTTCCCCACGGGTATTGGGAAATTTGTGAATGTTTTGGACGGCACAGTGACATTTTAGTAAACTGCTAAGAACCCAGGCTAAATCCCTTAACGCTGATGTCTGAGTCGAAACGTTTCTATTTTAAAAGTTGCCCATATTTGTCATGATAACTCGTTTCCTATTTTCTATAAGGTGAACGAATTCCTATCTTAGCTTCATGATGAAATTTACACAGGAAACAAAGCCAGCACGATGAAAAACTACATCCATGAAGTCTATGATACCAACATACGCAGCAAAATATCAGAGATTGTTGCGGTATCTTTCCTAGAGTAACGCAAGGGCTTTTTCCCCATCATTCCTTATTAAGAAAAAAAACAAAAACAGATGACACAGAACATACACTGGACACTGTCTTATCTGAGCGGTACAATTCTGAGTCGGCTCCAATAAGTCTGTGCTCAGATTCTTTGGCAAGCAGCTCAGGATCCCTATTGGGGGTGAAACTCTCCATTAGACATATCCAAACATATCTCCATTAGACGTATCTGTTCACTTCCAAACTATTTTCTCTTTCCATTCCTTTCCCATTTCTTGTCTGTTTGGGATTTTTTCTTCTTTTGGTATTAATGTCAACCATACATACCTTTAACCCTAAATCATACAATAATATGGCAATGATAATTACGGAGTTGACTGCTTTTGCCGGAGATCAAATATGTCCCGAGAGTTCTGACGATCATTTTCATATCCTGCCCCAGGGTGATTTAAATTTCGAAATGGAACTTTAACAGTGACTCCTAACTCATGCTCAAGGGCTTTAGAATTTAAATCTCCTGCATCTGAAGATCTGAGCGAGAAAGGCAAGCACAGGGTGTATTACTTACTGCCTTTATTAGGCTGCTCGCCTGCCAAAAGGGTTTCCCACCAGGTTTTTTGGCTCAAAGTGACAAGCCTCCACTCCTGACGTGCACGTATTCATTAAACACATCTGACAACTATCCAATCTCTCTTTTGTGACTTGATTCACCTTCCGTTCTAATCAGACTGGTCTCTTATTCCACTAGGCATCCTTCAACTCTCCAAACTCCAGCCTTGGCTCATCTCCCGCTTCCAAAATCCATTTTGGACCCTTGTCAACTGCTCTGTCTTTGCCAACTCAAATCCTGCAGGTGCTTTTAAAGCCAGGCTGAACATTCCAACTGTCTAAGCAGACTTCTGAAGCCAGGCTCCTTCAGAACCACCTTCGCCAAAAGCCACTCCTTCAACATTGGTGCCTATGCTTAACATATCCTTGTTCTTCTTTATTGTTGGGTGGACCCCTTAATTTGCATCTGGCTTCTTTTATAAGAAGTTTCCAGAGGAGGATAATCTCATCTATTTCTTTTGAATTTCTCCCAACGTTTGTATAAATCTTTGGTACACTGGGGAGTTCATGGCATTCTCATTGAATTGATTTTCATTACATAATGAATAACATTTTATTAACCTTTTTTTAAACGTTTTTACGTTTTATTTTTTATATTTGAGAGAGAGAGAGAGACAGAGTGTCAGCAGGGGAGGGACAGAGAGATGGAGACAGAATCTGAAGCGGGCTCCAGGCTCCGAGCTGTCAGCACAGAGCCCGACGTGGAACTTGAACTTGCGAACTATGAGGTCATGAGCTGAGCCGAAGTCGGATGCTTCACCGACTGAGCCACCCCCATTTTATTAACCTTTTACAACTCTCCCAAACATAAATCTCTAGTGACTTTTTAGTACTAATCTGAAAATGAACAAAATAATAAAGATGATTTATAAAAAATACAGTATTTAGGAAAACATGTAGTATCGGATACTAGATATATTCCTCTCTCTTTCACCGCTTCTACTCCAAGGAGAGAACCAATTCCTAGAAGGTAATACAACACCTCTATCCAAACGTGGTTACTCAGCAGTACTGATGAAAAGAAATGAATGTATTACATAGTAACATTTAACTACCATCAGGACAAAGAGGACTTTTCTTTTGAAGCCCCTGGTGGCTTTATCATCATTTTGATCCAAACATCTACACATTGATAGTTCAAATCAAAGGGGATTTTACTGGATAAAAATTTTTGAAAATTAAATTAACATTTAATTTGTATGTTTAGACCTTTGTGCAGAAGAATTACAAACCTGTTTGAGAAAGTCTTAAAATAATTAATTTAAAAATAGTTTCATAAAACCATGCTTCTTAACTACCTGTGGGCCAAAGCCAAAATTTTTATTTCCCATTGATCACAGACAGATGCTTTTGTGAAATACAAAATCATGCTCATGGATGCCACGGTAATGTCAAATTGCTATAAAACTTTGCAAACATGTCCTCTCACGTCCCATACTTATCTCATGGGTGGGGTATGGATGCTTCATGGATGCCAGCAATCTGTGGACCACACTTTGAATGGCAGAGCCACGGGCTTCACTTTAACAATAAAGAATGACACCAGAAAATGACCTGCCATGTTCTCTAACAAGTCAGACAAGAAGGAAAACTTTAAAAAATGGTATCAAGTACAAATATAACTTTAGTAAAGAAGCACTTGTAGATGAAGGTACAATAGTTGGGAATCTGTCGAAGACATAGTTACTTGGCAGGAATCAGTGCAGCAGATTCAATTCAGTCCGAGCAGTACCACCAGTGCAAAACGATATGGGCCAAGAAGTCCAGAAACGTCTGCCAGCTTTTCCTGTGATGGGTTTTTGTTTTTTTAATTATTTTATTTTATTTTATTGCAGAAGAACAAATAAATAGTCAAGATGAAACGGACCACATGAGATAAAGGTCAGGTGTATGAATGTGTAAGTCTGTAGATCCTTTGGAGGCTACTGGAGAATTTGGGCTCTTGTGACAGTCTTTCCTTTTTTCCTCTGCTTCTGAGTGCCCTGTGGCACTGACTATAAACCACCAGATGAGATGATCACCAGTGGACAGAGATGAGCTCATGTCAGGGCAGGTCTCCCTGGGTAGCCAACTTTGGAGCCTGGCCAGAGCCCAGGGTCTGACCCTCAGCTTTGCAAGGGCAGAAACAGATTTTTGCACACGTACTCAGGGTTGGAGAGTACCAATAACTACACAGCCTTCAGAAGGGATTGACATGTGGACCAGAAGCCTAGGCTACTGACTAAAGTGGGAACTGAAATGGCCAACGAACTTCCAGTTACGTTAGCAGGTGGGTGCGCACTCTCCCAGATGGAGATGGAATAGGGGAAATGAAAAGAAACGGGAAGTTGTTTCATGAGCATGATATTAGAACGTCAGGAAATGGAACGCTATTCGGATGAAATTAATGTCCAGTGTCATCAACCCATAAACATTTGATGCATTAATCTGTGTCATCAACCCATAAACATTTGATGCATTAATCTCTCTGTCTTCTCTGCTCCCCCCATATGTATAGATACCCACACACACATATGTATCTACACACTATATACATCTACATTATATATCTACATACGTAATTCGTGTTTGCCTTTTAGGCTTTCGTTCCTTTGGAAATGCTGATAAGCTACAAGCTTCATTCGCTTTTTGGAATCCCCAGGCTAATAACTCAAGGACGTTAAATTGGTTATGTTTGTCTTTCACATTTAAAAATGTACTCAGAATTCTACTTCGACTTGAAATATATTCCATCGTGTAAGGGAATTGCGTGCTGAGATAATCTCTACACCATAGGTATTAATGTCACAAATTCAATTCTCAGGGGGCAATATTGTCCTGTTATTTGTAGCCTTTAGAAGTGTCAGTATATGTTGCACCAACAATTTTCTTTCTTCAAAGAAATTGTGTATCTCTGTGTGTGTGTGTGTGTGTGTGTGTGTGTGTATCTAGGTCCTTATATCTTATTATCATAAACATTATCGTGATTTTCAGCACAACACTGCTTATCATCAGCTTGCTATCAGGTTGTGTGGTTCAGCTTGATTTTGAAAAAAGAAAAGAAAACTCCATTCCTCTGACATAAAATATGATTAACAGGTGCTCTGGTTAAGTTTCATATATGCACAATTACATAGTTAAGAAGACTTATACCCAAACTGCTAACCATTAATCTTAAGATAGTAGAAAACAATTAAAAAAAAATAGCAACAGAGCAAATTTACGACATTGATGTTGTGTACAGGTAGAATAAATTACATCTAACTTAGATTTTGTTACTCTAAAAATAATGTCGGAAAATTTATTTCTAATTATGGCAAATCATAAACTTGTAATTAATAGCTTATGATGGATGAGTTTTTACTCTCAGTAATTTATACCAAGGAATTTAGGAATTTTATCCATTTAGAATACAAATAGACACACAATGTATGTCTATTTGTATATATCCCTTACCTGAGTATACACGTGTTTACATGTACATCTGTATATATCTAGAGAGAGGTATGTATGTGTGTCTTTATTTTTTTTAATTTTTTTTTTAATGTTTAGTTATTTTTGAGAGAGAGACAGAGTGTCAGAGGCGGAGAGGCAGACAGAGAGAAGGAGTCACAGAATCTGAAGCAGGCTCCGGGCTCTGAGCTGTCAGCACAGAGCACAACGGGGGGCTCGAACTCACAGACTGTGAGACCATGACCCGAGCTGAACTCGGGCACTTAGCTGACTGAGCCCCCCGGGTGCCCCTGTGTGTCTGTATTTTTAAACTCATATAGCAAGTGCTATTTGTGAGAAACTAAAAGTGCAGAGTTTGCTTATTCACAAGTCCAAAACAAATAACAAAACCGTGTGGGTTTTCTAAGCCCTAAAATAATTTTTAAAATTTTCTTTTCACAGATTGATGGAACAGAATATAGAACCCAGAAAGAGACACATGCACACGTGCTCAACTGACTCTTCGGCAAAGTGCATAAACGTTTCAATGAAGGGGAAATGGAAGCTGGCCTTTCTGACCAATGTTGACAGAAAACTGAACAGGTGTGGGCAAAAATGGAACGTTCACTAAGTCTCACTCGTTATACCAAAATTAACTCAAAATGAGTCATGGGCTTAAATGGAAACCCTGAAGCTATAAAACTTTAGGACAAAAACTGTAGGAGGAAAACTTTGGGATCTAGGCAGGTTCATAGACTCGCTGCCAAAACACAATCTGTAAAAGGAAAAAGTGCCAAATTAGACTTTATCAAAATTAAAAACTTATTCTCTGAGAAAGACCATATGAAGAGGGTGAAAAGACAAGCCCCAGACTCAGAGAAAATACTTGCAAACCACATATCTCACAAAGGACTAGTACCCAGAATATATAAAGAACTCTCAAACTCAACAGTGAAAACAAATCACACAGTCCAAATAGAATATGGGTAAGATAGTCGTATACCTCTGCCAAATGGGATATACAGAAGGCAGATGAGCACCTAGAAAGATGTTCAACATCATGAGCCCATCAGAAAAACCCAAATGAAAACAACACAGAGCTAACTAACACTACACAGCTATTAGCACACCTGAAAGAAAATATAGAGACAACATCAAACGTGGACAAGAATGTAAATAAACTGGACCGCTCACACATTCCTCGTGGGGACGGAAAACAGTGCAGCCATTCTGGAAAGCAGTGTAACAGCTTCTTATGAAACCAAACATGCCAATATAATAGAGCCCAGGGACTGCACCTGTGGGCATGTATTCCAAAGAAATGAAAATTTACATTCACATCAAAAACTACACACAGATGTTCATCATGAACTTATTCGTAATGGCCCCCAAATGGAACCAACCCAGCTGTCCCTCAATAGATAACTGCTAAACAAACTTTGGTACATCCATGCTATGGACCGCCCCTCAGCAGCTGGAAGGAACAAACCACAGATATACCCAACAGCTTGGATGAATTTCCAAGGAATTTTATGGAGTGGAAAAAAACAAACAAAAGCTTACGTACTCTGTGATTCCATTCACGTAACCATTTTGGAAATAATAAAAATTTAGAAATGCAGATCATATTGGTGGTTGCCAAGGCTTAGGGACTGGGGTGGAAGGAAGGCTGAGGTGGGGTTGGCAAAAAGGTGAATGTGGTTTTTAAAGAGAAAGAGGACGCATCCAGAATTGTTCTGTATCTAGATTGTGGTGGCGGATGCACAGGTGGTAAAATTGTATAGAGCTAAACACACACATAGACAAATAAGTAACACTGGGAAATCACAGCAAGACCGGCAGATCGTACTGATGTTAATATCCTGGTTGTGCTATTGCATTACAGTTTTCCAAGATGTTACCGTGGTTAGGGGAGCTGGATGTTAAAGGGTAGGCAGGATGCTTTGAATGCACAATTGCCTCAACAAATATTTCAACTAGAAAAAAAAAATCCACCTCTGTTTTTCATTGATTTCCTTGAGATGTGCCATTTTGGCTCGCCTTCCCACTAAAGTAGAAAAAAAGGGTTGCCCTTGTTCAACGCTGGCCCTAAATCTTTGGTCAGTTGTACATGGGCTGTGGGTCACACATGAACTGTAACTGACCAATTTAACAAAGCCCAGCCTTCACGACATCATCTTCTCAAAGCTAACCCATCGTGTCAAGTGAATAGATGGGTTTACAGCTCTTCTAGATTCTTAAAATAGATGCCATGAAGGACCTCTTCTCTCTCACCTGAGGCCGTGTGCAAAGCTCTGAACGTCTCACCAGCCGGTGGTTTCTGTTGGAATGTCTGGTGGTGCCTTCTTTGTGTTAACACCAAGTTTCTTGAAAGGAGAAAGTTTGAATGTGTTTGCAAGGGCCCACAATGAGTGCCCAGACCCATTAACGTCACCCAGAATGAGTGTACTTTAGTACCTTTGTAACCACGATAAGTTCAAGGGTATTCTCGACACTTTTACGATAATGATAACAATAATCCTTGTCTCTGATCCCACACATCGAGGCTCAAAACATACAGGAAAGAATTTCATTCAATAATAAATACAACTGCAGAGTAAACCCGTCCCAAATAACACATTATTTAGTTACACGTAGCTCTTCCATTCCAAAACCCCCCAAACTCCCCTTTTCTCTTAACTCATAAACAAGAGAGAAGCAAAAGAAGTATTTCCCTGAGTAATTTTCTATTCTTCCCATTTAGAAGCAGCCACACGGTCGCCCACAGTGGTTCCTGCGGGGCTTCAATTAACTGAGCAACCAGGCAGTTTTCCTTGAGAATCGTTACATAACAATGAATGACCTGTCCTCACTAAGGCAGCCTGAGGTTCGGTTAAAGGAGATGCCAACAGCTCCTAACTGATCACAGCCTCCAGTGCAATCAAAATTCAGAAAATCAGAATTAAGACAACCCCGCAATTCACTGCTCAGCCCTTCCTTTGCTCTGATGATCATCTGGAATCTTCCGTTCCCCCTCAGCTTGGCCCTACCCCAGCCCTTCTTTTCCTGAAGTGCAGATGCCTCAGCTTTGATCCTAAAACTTGGAGGTGGGGCAGGGTGGGGGTGGGGGAGAAATTGTAAATATCTTTAGTGCCTTGCAATTACTTTGTGGAGTTCGCTCAGGCCTTCCGTTTCTCCGATGAACCTCCCAGCTGCATTCGCTGGGGCTGGTCCCCCGCCAAGTGGCCGGCGTGAGCCCTCAAGGACATTGTTATTCTAACATCACCAGAGCGCAACCGGACTAGAACAAAACTGCTTCCTTACTGCTACCTCCTGACCCGGCTGGCCCTGAAATCTTATCTCTACAATCTCTGTGACGATGGCGGTGGACTTGGGTGCCCTCTGCTTCATTAAACAGAACGTGTGTACAGGAGGTTTGCAGGAAGATATTTAATAAATGAATGTCTATTTCCTCCTCCAACATAATTAGATATAGTCGGTTTCAATCTTAGGCCTTCTTTTTTTTTTTTTAATATGAAATTTGTTGTCAAATTGGTTTCCATACAACCCCCACTACTCATCCCAACAAGTGCCCTCCTCAGTGCCCATCACCCACCCCCCCTCCCCATCAACCCTCAGTTTATTCTCAGTTTTTAAGAGTCTCTTATGGTTTGGCTCCCTCCCTCTCTAACTTTTCCCCCCTTCCCCTCCCCCATGGTCTTCTGG
Organism: Herpailurus yagouaroundi; assembly: GCF_014898765.1. Taxonomy (NCBI): domain Eukaryota; kingdom Metazoa; phylum Chordata; class Mammalia; order Carnivora; family Felidae; genus Herpailurus; species Herpailurus yagouaroundi. The sequence goes on along the minus strand of NW_024412377.1, from coordinate 4,818,412 downwards.
TAAGTTTCTCAGGATCCAAATAAGAGTGAAAACATATGGTACCTGTCTTTCTCTGTCTGACTTCTTTCACTTAGCCTAACACTCTCCAGTTCCATCCACGTTGCTACCAAAGGCCAGATTTCATTCTTTCCCTTAGGCCTTCTTATGCCAAAAAGGAATAATGAAGCTTCCAACGTGATACAGCATCAGCCCAGAGAGCAAAGCGCCTGCCCACCCTCCAAGCTTCGGGAGGCAGCCCAGGGAGGGGTGAAATCTGACTCCTTGGTGGGGAAGGAGGTGGCTCTAAGGAACCCAGGTCCCCCCCAAAAAAGAAAGCAGGTAGTGTTAGCTGCTTCTTGTCTAAAATTTTAAAAGGCAATGCAGGACTACAATTAAGGGTAAATCAGAATAGACGAGTCAATCACCGCACTGCTTCAGAAGAAAACCCAGCTAGACTCACATTCGCTTTACTCACTCCTTTCCCAGCTCCACAGGCTTCAGTGAGAAGACTCAACAGGCTCGTAAGATGTGCAGAGAATTTTGATCGCACAGTAGGAGAAAGACATTGAAACTTGGCCCCAGGGATGCAGGAGCTGCCCCAAACACGGCGGGGCTGCTGGAGGAAAGGTCTGTTTGGAATTCCAGAGGTCCTGGAGAGACTCAAAGGTTGTTAATGTGATGCAATTTAAAGAGAGGTAAGGTAAATGACACGCAAGAGGATTATGCAAAAGACCTGCTGCCGGAGGATGGGGCTCCAGCTGTGCAGGGAGGAGCCCTGTGGGACAGGGCTTCCTGGAGACCACAGGTCCCGGAGGCACACTCTGGACAGCAGGACAGCAACCCGGCATTTCTGCTTTGCTGTGGGGTAGGGGCCAAAATTATCTGACTGCTCTGATCATCCCTGCCCTGCCCTGCCCTGCAAATGGGTGAGAAACCTACCATACTAGGTTGACGGAGTATGCAAGTAAGAGTAACTGCATGAAACGCCCCGCATTGGTAGTGATCAATAAAGATTGACCCCCTTCCTTAGACCTGTTTCCTTAGCATGTGCCTCTGCCGCCTAAACGAATGCTTCATCAACTCCTGCATCAAAGGCACTGGGAACACTTTGTATTTGAGGAAGAACTTTTAGTGTACGTTTTTCTTTTCAATTTTTTTTAACGTTTATTCATTTTTGAGAGACAGAGAGAGACAGAGCATGAGCGGGGGAGGGGCAGAGAGAGAGGGAGACACAGAACCTGAAACAGGATCCAGGCTCTCAGTTGGCAGCACAGAGCCTAACATGGGGCTTGAGCTCACGAACTGCGAGATCATGACCTGAGCCAGAGTCAGACACTCAACCGACTGAGCCACCCAGCCGCCCCTAGTGTACGTTTTATATTCTTTTTTGGTAAATGGAAAAAAGCACTCCTTAAGGATACCTAAGGATAGGTTTCCCTAAAGACTCTGCATTACGTAATTGAAGGGATGCACCAGCTAATCCTCCTCCCCCTCCTCCCCCTCCTCCTCCCCCTCATTCGTCTTTTTGTTCTTGTTCTTCTCCCTTCCTCCTCCTCCTCCTCCTTCTCCCCCTCCTCCTCCTCCTCCCCCTCTCCCTCATCCTTCTTCTTCTTCTTCTTCTTCTTCTTCTTCTTCTTCTTCTTTGTCTTTGGCTGCCCAGTTCTGGACTTTTGTGCTAAGAGCCCTCAATTTAATTACTCAGCACAGAGCTCAGAGAAGCTCTGTGGCTCCAGCCCTGGACAAGGTGCACTTTACTGAGAAAGTAGGAATGGAGAAGTCTACGCCTCTCCTGTTCTCTTCTTTGGTCCATGCGGGCACAAGGGCTGGAGGCTTGAGCAGGGGGGTATGGATGAGCTGAAGAGACAACTGGGCTCTCCGTAGAGACTGACCCCGTTCATACCTCAATCCTCTCTCTTATGGAGAACACAGGGATGAATGGGTGTATAAGAATAGGCATTTGGAAAAAATTAATAATCTGAATAATAACAGTAGTTTCAACGCTTATTGACTCCTGAGTACCTGCCAGGCCCTGTTCTAACCACTTCAAATGTATTAACTCACCCCATCTGCCCAACAACCCAATGGAGGTACTGTTATCATCCTCATTTTAGAGAGTAGGAAACATGCCCAGGGAGGGTCAGTGAATTGTCCAAGATCCCAGACCCAATGGCAAACATTTGGATCTGAGACAGACCAGCTCCTGAGTCTGGGACCCTGTCTGTTTGGTTTCATTGGTTGCCATCATATGGATCGTTTGTACGATTGTCTAGCTCAGAGGAAAGCCCTTTCTTAATCCCAAAGCTTACAATCTTAGATTTATTTGCTCAGTGCTGGTGCAGGGCATGAAGTGACTACAGCAATCTCAGCAAAAAGCAGTTATGACTTCATTTGAAATTCAAGTCACATTAAGCGTCGTTGATTTTATTTTCAAGTGAAATAAACTTTCAGTTAGGTTTATTAGTCCTTCTTTTTTGGCAGTGTATTCAGTGGCAAAGAAATCCCACTGAAGTTAGTCATGTTGTGCTACAAAGGAAAATCTATTATTTTCATTAATTGTCTCTTAGGCTGTAAAGCTTAACCACAGAGCATCCCACTGCTGCCTCCAGAGGGGCAGAAACAGAGGGGTGGGCTTCGGGTTAAAGCAGAGCTTTGGGCGCCCACTTAACTGTGACTTTAGGAGCACAGAGAAGCAGTAGGAGGGGTAATTAGGACGAAAATGAGATAGCACAGGTCATATCAGTAGCCGGTCATTACACGGCGCTCACTTCGTCCAAGCCCACTCTTTGGGCTAACATGTGATAACTCAACCAAACTGGCTTGCGGAAGAAGGTCTGACTCATACCCCCATCTTACCTTATCACCCTACAAAATTCTAAGAGTTACCCCCATTTTACTCAAAGGGAAACACTTACACAGATGGTCCCCAAACGTCAGATAGCTCGACGTAAGATTTTGCGACTTTACAATGGTGCGGAAGCAATAGCATCCAGTAGAAACCACTCCTCAAATTTGGGAATTTGGATTTTTTTCCCCGGGGCCAGCGATACGCGGTCTGATCCTCTCTAGTGTTGCTGGGCAGCGGCCGTAGCTCCCGGTCGGCCACACAATTTTTGAGGGTCAACAACCATTCTGTCTGTCACTTTCGATAGATGACATGAGATCGTCAACACTCGTCTGTAAAATAGGCTTTGTGACGGGGCGCCTGGGTGGCGCAGTCGGTTAAGCGTCCGACTTCAGCCAGGTCAGGATCTCGCGGTCCGTGAGTTCGAGCCCCGCGTCAGGCTCTGGGCTGATGGCTCAGAGCCTGGAGCCTGTTTCCGATTCTGTGTCTCCCTCTCTCTCTCTGCCCCTCCCCCATTCATGCTCTGTCTCTCTCTGTCCCAAAAATAAATAAACGTTGAAAAAAAAAAAAAATAGGCTTTGTGTTAGAGGATGTCTGCGCCCAGCCCACGGAGCCACAGTCAGACTGGTGCGTGTGGGTTTCTTTCCCTGTCCTCGGGGCAAGGGTCACTTTGGAGAGACACTGCCGGGCTCGTGGCCTTGTTCTGGATGGGCTTCGGCCCACTGGAGGGGGCAGGTCTGCAGGAGAACACAGGGCGGGGTGTGCCCTTAGCGCGCTAGGGGGAGAGCGCTGGCCCTCTACAGGCTCCTGCATGTGTCTGTGTTTGGCTGGGGGTGGTGGGAGGGAAGGGGCACCCTGCTCTTCTCTTCTTGGAGAAGTCTCCTAAAGATCCCTGTATCTCCAGCACTTGCTCTGAGATTAGTAAATAAATCTTCCTGTACACCCCAGGCATTGTTCAAACCGCTTCGTCTATCTTGTATCTCAGATCAGCAGGCTGTTTGCTGTGCGTCTCTTTAAAGACGGGGACTCCGTTTCCTGTCGCCTTCCTGGGTCTCCCAGAGCTGAGCCTGTTGATTTTTGAAGCTCCCCTGTGCCTGTGGTGCCTGGTGTGGGGGTCTGTTCCTCCCCCTTCCCATGCCAGCCACATCCCTCCCTCCTGAGGAATGGCCCCAGGGTCTCTTTAGCTCTTGATGGCGTCTCCACCCTTCCTACCTTCTTCGATGTGGCCTCTTCTCTACATTGAGCTGGGAGAGTCTGTTCTGCCAGGCTTTGGATCACGTTCCGGGTTACTTACACTGAGGTGGGTGTTAATCCAGTTGTAACCGTCGGACGAGGTGAGCCGAGGGTCCTCCTACTCTGCCATCGTCCCTGGAAGTCCATATTGAATGCATTTTGATTCATCAGAACGTAACCCATCATAAGTCGAAGATCTGTATGGTCATATAGTTTTGGTCTGGGACTGGATGTCACCATTTTCGAGTAGGATTACCATGGGCAAGCCAGGTCACGTCTCAGCCTCTACCTACGCCCTCCACACATGGTAACACTGAAAGCCCCTGGGGTTGCACACGCACTGACAGATTTCAAAATAAAGCAAGCATGGCTGAGAGCCCTTCAAAATCTGGAGGATATTGAGGTCGCAGGGCCTCCACACTTCTGTTTCAATTCTCAGAACAGCAGGAACTTTTGACTATGGTCAGTTGCAACTTGTCTGTTGCAACTCTATCACCTCCTGGAACAAATCCTTCTACTTAGGACTGGAACAGAGATAATGTAACACCTGGTAGCTAAATAGCCCGTGGTGTGTTAGTGAGTTTAGCTGCGTTAGCACCCATTACAATTCTTCCAAAAGAACTTCTGTGACCTTGTGGTTTTCGCCTTTATAAGCCTGCCCCCCTCCCCCCACCACTAGGATCCCGATTCACAATTCAGCACATACTTTAGATTTTGGTAGATTCTGTGTCTCCCAATTGCAATCCCTAGGGCCCCAGACAAGCACTTTTGGTTACTTTACAACCTAGTTGTCTTCTTGACGGTTGCACGAAACAATGCAGTTCTGGGCAGAAGGTGGTCAATAAATGGGAGGCGCTGTGGTCATCTGAAATCCCCCCAAAATGATTCGGCTAAATGTTATTTAGACTTTACCCCACACTTGCTTTTCCTCTGAATGGAAACCAGAAATGATACTAGTTTCCTAGGGCTGTTCTACCAAAGGATCACCAAGTGGGTGGCTTATAGTAAAAATGTATTCGCTTCTAGTTCTGGGAGCAAGAAGTCCAAAGTCTGGGTGTTAACAGAGTCATGCTGTCTCTGATGGCTCTAGGGACATTCCATTCCACACCTCTCTCCAGGCTCTGCTTTGCCAACAAACCCTGGATTCCTTGGCTTGTAGCCACGCGCTCCAGTCTCTGCCCCCACTTCTCCCGTGTGCAACTGTCTCTCCAATACCTCTTCTAAGGACACCAGTCATATTGGGTTCGAGCCACTCTAATGGCCTCATCTGGATTTGATTACATCCGCAAAGACCCTATTCCCCCAAACTGTCACATTCGCAGGTACTGGCACTGAGTCTTGAACGTATCCTTTTGAGGGACACGATTCAACCACTAATAGGTACCCCGAATGTTTGACTTACAGACCTGTCACCGCTGAGGTAGGGGATAGAAATCTACAAACAAAATAAACTATTTCCTATTAGCTCTGTGAAATGAAAATACTATTTTCTGGTGACTCTTTCTCCCGGTTCTGGATGAGTTTATTTTTTTCTAATTCCAATGCATTCTTATCAAGAGCCGCAAAATTATAACCTAATTTTTTTTGAAACCTCAACACCACCTTGAGAAAAGAAAACAGTATTTAGTTATTAACACTAAAGAACCCTCCAGACTGAAGGAAGCATCGTGTAACACGGTAACAACAGAAGATGATCAATTGATTCTATCCCGACCAACTTCATATTTTGACGTGTTCCTATCTGTTTTTGGCCTGCCTTCTAGGGCAACACTTGACTGTGGCATTCAGAACACCTGGATGCAATTATCACTGGTACCAATCGACACACGCAGAGAAGAGAATTAAGGCATTGAACACTTTTGATCCTTACTGGAATTTGTATAATTAGTCCACTGTAATTACTTTTTAAAAAATTCAATTCTGGAAGTCTTTCCTCCCCTGCATTTGTATGTCGACACTATTGTACAACATCATTATTGGTATTGAGGAGGCAAAGAATGGAACAAAGTTCTGTCTACGTGAGAGAGAGTGCGCTTGACCTCTTGGCAAAGCTGCATCTTCTAGGCCATTCTGTTTTGAGCAGGCATGTATCTACTCTAGCTCTTTGCCGCAAAACCACGGGAAGGAGAGAGGGGATTCTGGGCCCTGGAAGCATCGGTGGGTCAGCGATGACCCTAGACATTGGGTTTACTGGCAGGAAAACCGAAGCCCGAGCAGACAGCTGGGGTGAAGTCAGGTCTGAAACCTGGGTTTCCCCCATTCCCCTTCCCTCCGCTCTCTCCCTTCCCCAGGCAACCAGTTATTTGTTTTCTGTCTCTATAGACTCGACAGTTATGAACATTTCATACTGTGGAATAGATGACAAGTGGTTGATCACGTGAGGCTCCCTGTGCACCAGGGCTCTTCCCACATTTCACGCCGTAATCTGACCTCACGTCGTGAACTAGGGTTTTCCGCGTGGCAGCTGGTAACATCAAATGTTTTGGTTTATCTGTTTGCTCTTTTCATGTTGCAACTGATGAATCGTGTTTCATCTGGTAAGTATTACATGAGCTTCTCTGTGAGTCAGGCGGGCCACTGGTCCCAGAGACACCTCGAGGTAGGAGATGGGGTTGGGTGCCCCTGCAAGAAGCTTCGCTCTAGGAAGGATGCCAGGCACCCTATCTAGTGCTCACCATTGCAGATGGCACAGTGCTTCACACACCTTCTGTCGGTTAGGTCATCCCGCATATCAGAATCCTAATAAACGGTAATTCAGGAAAAACATCTGCGTGAAGATAAATTGGGGCCATCATTCATTCTAATTACCTTGGGCTTTCTAAATTTAGTTTTTAAGTTTATTTATTTTGATGGGGAGGGGGGAGAGAACAAGTGGGGAAGGGGCAGAGAGGAGAGACAGAATCCCAAGCAGGCTCCATGCCATCAGCACAAAGCTCGATGGAAGGCTCAAACCCACGAACTGTGAGATCATGACCTGAGCCGAGATCAAGGGTTGGACGCTTAGCCGACTGTGCCACCCAGGCTCCCTTGGACTTTTTAATGAAATGAAAGTTTTATTTTAAAAGCGGGGACACAAGGGAGTGCCTGGATGGCTCGGTCAGTTGAGCATCTGACTCTTGATCTCGGCTCAGGTCTTAATCTCAGGGTCATGAACTCAAGCTCCACCCTGGGCACCCCATTGAGTGTGAGTGAAGCCTACTTAAAAAAAAAAAAAAAAGACAGACAGACAGAGAGAGAGGATACAGAAAGAAAATAGCTAAATAGAACACACTTTTATTATAGTGACTGTTAATTTTGACAGTAGGAATAAAGGATACGTGAATGAACTTTTTCTAGAAGTTATCTAGCACTGATTCAGCATGCCAGTATGTATTAAATGCTTACTAGGTGACGTCCGCAGGCCACGGGGCCCTCATGCTTGATTTAATGCTCTGCAGTCACTGTCTTAAAACTCTTGAGTTTGAGCAAGGGTCCCTGCATTTTCATTTTGCTCTGGGCCTTGTGAATTATAAAGCGGGTTCTGGCAAGATATCAGGCACTCGGCTGGACCAGGGTGAGACACAGTTCCATCTTTGAGAGACAGGGTCTCTCCTGTTTGCTTATCTTCGCTTTCTGACCTCTGATAAACCCAAACTGCTTTCATGAAAACAGTAGTTTTTAACCTAACATACTCATGCGTTGTAGATAAATACACTTTGACTTGAAAGCAGTAAAATAAGAAGAATGCAAAAGATATGCTAGCAATCCCTTTTCTCTAGCTACATAATGCATATAACACATTTATTATATATTGTAGTTTTTAGAGGCAGGACCTGAGGTCGCTCTGGGGACTCCCGTGGGGTGGGGGTCCCCCCCCCCCCCCCCCCCCCCCCCCCCCGGAAAATCCCTTGTAGGGTGTTCTCTTCATCTTTTATAATCCAAAGGAATAATGCAGAATCTGTCAAGACATGTATCTTTTCTTCATGTTTTTCTCTGGAATGCTGTGGTCCCCTTTATGCATACATAGACCTTTTCCAGTTTAAAAAAATTTTTTTTAACGTTTATTTATTTTTGAGATAGGGAGAGACAGAGCATGAACGGGGGAGGGGCAGAGAGAGAGGGAGACACAGAATCAGAAGCAGGCTCCAGGCTCTGAGCCATCAGCCCAGAGCCCGACGCGGGGCTGGAACTCACGGACCGTGAGATCGTGACCTGAGCTGAAGTCGGACGCTCAACCGACTGAGCCACCCAGGCGCCCCCGACCTTTTCCAGTTTAGAAATCTCTCTCTCTTACTGCCCCCCACCCCCGCCACTAACAGTTAACTGAATGTTGAGATGTAATTCACATACCACACAATTCACCTGTTCGTAATGTACAATTTGATGTTTTCTTTAGCGTATTCACTGAGTTGTGCAACCATGACCATGATCTAATTTGAGCATGTTTTTATCACTCCAAGGAAATCTTGTTCCCACCCCAATCATCCCCCAGCTCCTCAGCCCTAAGAAGCCACTAATGTACTTTCTGTCTCTACAGATTTGTCTGTTCTGGACATTTCCTATCAACAGACTCTTGTAATAGGTACAGTCTTTCCGACTTTTGTGACCGGTCCTTTGCTTACCATAGTGTTCCCAAGGTTCATCCAAACTGTGGCACATATCAGTACTTTGTTCCTTTGTGTCGCCAAATAAGATTTTGTTTTATGGATATTCCATATTTTGCTTATTCCTGTATCAGCTCAAGGACATTGGATGGTTTCTCCTTTTTAGCTCCTGTGGATAATATTGCTCTGAACATTCATGTACACGTTTTCATGTGGGCATCTGTTTTCATTTCTTTCGAACATCGAATTAGGAGTGAAATGCTGGCTCGTGTAGAGACTCCGTGTTTCACATTTTGAGGAGCTGCCAGACTGGTTTCCACAGTGGCTGCCCCTTTATAGGTTCCTACAAGCAAGGCGTGAGGGTTCGCATTTCTCCACATCCTCGCCAACACTTGTCATTAGCTGCCTTTTGGAGCACAGCCATCCTGATGGGTGTAGTGGTATCTCCTTGTGGTTTTGACTTGTATTTCCCCCATGACTAACCGTGCTGAGAATCTTTTCATGTGCTTACAGGTCATTTGTATATGAAATGTCTATTTAAGTTCATTGCCCCTTTAAAACTTTGGGTTATTTATCTCGGTGTGATTCATATTATATCTTTGACATTATTGTCTGTATTTCATTTGTTTTGCGGTTGTCTGTGGGATCACCGGCTACCTACACCTTGACCTTCTACTTGGGAGGTTGATATTATTTGAGAGGTTCTTCTGGACAGTGCCGTGTGCCAATTTCAGAGGGAATCTTCTTCACGTGGCACTTTTTCATGGGCCTCACTTAATTCTGTAGGCAAGAGTCAGTATTTACTAACAGACAGGGTACACTTGGCCTTTCTTTCTGTCTACATGAGAGACACTGTGATTTGCGACTCAAAGCTGTCATGCCTGAGGGTCCTGCTCCAAGAGGCTGTGTCTGATCGGCTCACAAAAGCTGTTCCTGTCACCACTCCTGCCCCCTGCCCTTGTCTCTGGGCTTCTCCTCCTCGCCTTTTGCCAGATTGCTCACTCCAGTCGCCTGCAAGGAGTAGAGCCTGTGACATCTCCTGGTGGGTGCAGGTGGCAGAAGTGACAAACGGCTCCAAGGTTAGAAAAGCCTAGAAAGGCATTCTCTGCGTCACGGAGCGAAGCCTCAGGCTGCTGTGAAGCTAATGCGACATCCCAAAGATGTGGCCATTAGACTGTCTGCATTATCAGTGCTGTGAGGTTTCTGGTCTTGTTAGTTTTCTGGTACCTTTAAAGGTATTTGGTGGGGGGCAGTGGTGGCGGAGTTTAGAGAGAGATGCTAGGTAGGTATGTATGAAACTCCAATTCAAAAATGTCAAGCACACCTTGGTATTCCAGTAAGACAAGATGTAGCCCTCTAGTGTGTTGTTTTTTTTTTAATGTAGAATGTATTTTGTTTCCTATGGCTAAGCCAAGGCAAGACACCTTCGTTATCAGCTGTCCCTATTCCATGCAACAGTCATACAGGTTGGGGCGGTTTGTAATGAGGTCACTCTGGTCCTTCGAGAGCTAATCATCTCCAGTGGAGTAAGAGAAAGTCCTGCCCCAGCTTTTTGGAAAATACTGCTAATATAGGTCATGTTTGGTTAAGTGCTGGGTGGAAGTTTTGCGTCTTTGAAAGCAATCCTTTGGTGCACTGGTCAACCAAACCCAGAATTAGAAGCCGCACATCTTTAAATGTAGATGGCTTCGGGGCCATCTTCCAGCTCCTAAAAAAAAAAATGCGCTGTCAGCTCCAAGAGGCCACTCTTTCCTGATGGATGGTTCTTGGATCAGTTGCTGCCACCGGTGACTGAGCTGTGGTACCCTATCTCATTCTTCACCAGCAGGTGGATTGAGTAGTTACGGGAATGATGAGCAGTCCCGTCCTGAGAGCACGTGGTGTCTATTCAGCGTTACTTAAATATAAGCTGTACAGCCCGGGTCCAAGTAACACACGTTCATCAGCAGGGAGGGGAACTGGAAAATGTGGTCCCCGTTTTCCAGAGGAACTCTCATTGGCAGATTTCCTCTCCAGCCCCGGCTATCTGTCACCTGCTTCTCTTTCGCACTCTGCATAGAAGATGAAGATTCTAGGCCATAGATGTATGTATTGTGTTCCACCAGGGAGCACTAGATTAAGGCAGAAAGGGTACAGGTGTTGGAGCAGAGTCCCAAGTTAATGATTCACGCAGCCAACGTTGGTAGCCTGGGTTCTCTTGGGAATGGACTCCGACATGGAAGTTTGTGCGTAGGATTTTTATTAAGGGTCGTTTTGGGTATTGACATCTGTGAGAGGGGCAGGGAGGAGGCAGAACTGGTCAGAGGGAGAAGTTCAGCTGTGGTGTGGTCCTAAGAAGGTCCTTGGCAGACCCTGGGGGAGGCTGTAAAGATGGGGTGATTCTTCAGGTTGCCCTGAGTTGGGCAGAGGGAGGCATGAATTTGCTCTCTCAAGGGATGTGGCTGCCCTTGCAAGGAGGCATTTTTTTCAGCCCAGGCAATCCCCAAAGAGGATTAACAATGGAGAGCTGTCTGCTTGGCAGTATGCCCAGGAGCTGGGGAAAGTCATTGCCAAAGAGGAGTCTGGATGGCACTAGGCAGCTGGGTTCACTACACATGTGACCTTGGGAAGTTCTGTGCCTATTTGTGGCTTCAGTTTCGTTATTGCTACTGGATGATTATAATGCCTGTCTCACGGAATGATGGAAAGACATCCCAAATGGCAGAACGACTGTGAAATGTTTAGCTCTGTAAGTGTAGAATTCTTCCCTGATACTGACGCTGGAAAATGAAAGAGAAGACATCTTCATTTAAAAAAGGCCCCATCCTGGTATAGATCCTACCAACTCTCTCCTTATAAGGACAGATTCTTAACTGTAAATGATTTCTCTGGCCACCAAAACCTTGTCATGAGTTGAAGTTCATTTTCCAGTAATATTTTCTGATCCCCTTTCCCTGGGGGTGGGGGGAGGGAGGGGTCGCTGCCTTTTATGTGAACTCCCTGTATTCGTTTCTTACAGCCGCTACACCAAATCACCACAGACTTGGTGGCTTAAAACAATACACATTTATTCTCTTAAAGTTCTGGAGGTCAAAATCCAAAAGGAGTCTCATGGGGCTAAAGTCAAGGATCAGTTGGGCTGATTCCTTCTGGAGGCTCTAGGGGAGAATTCATTTCTTTCTTTCTTTCTTTCTTTCTTTCTTTCTTTCTTTCTTTTTTAACGTTAATTTATTTTTGAGAGAGAAACACAGTGTGAGCGGGGGAGGAGCAGAGAGAGAGGGAGACACAGAATCTGAAGCAGGCTTCAGGCTCTGAGCTGTCAGCACAGAGCCCGACGTGGGACTCGAACCCACGAACTGTGAGATCATGACCTGAGCTGAAGTCGGATGCCTACCAACTAAGCCACCCAGGCTCAACCCATTTCTGGCATTTTCTGTCTTACAGAGGCCGTTCTCATTCCCTGGCTCATGGCCCCACATCATCTGCCTTTCTTCCCCGGCTTCCAATGTCTCTACGTTGCTTTTTTCTCTTCTGTAGTCAAATATCTTTCTGCCTTCTTTTTACAAAGACATTTGTGATTGCCTTTCAGCCCACCTAGACAGCCCAGAATCATCTTCGGATCTCAAGATCCTTGATCATACCTGCAAAGGCCAGTTTGCCGTGGACGGTGACATTCACAGGACCCAGGGCTTGAGACCTGGATGTCTTTGAGGCCATCATTCAGCCTTCCACGCACTCCTGGCTCTTTCTGTACTTTTTAAGACAGATGGCAAGTGGCCCCAATGGGTCTGCGGGCTCCAGCACGACAGGACAGCTCACCTGGGTGTTGCCTTCAGGACAAGCAAATGTCACACGCATAAGATGTTCCAAAGATACAACATTTCATTCAAAGCTTATTATCCCTTCTCCAAAGCAACAACTCATCATGAAGAGCTCTAGCAGACAAGGGCTCCAGTGTCTGAGAGGCTAAGACAAAAGGTGTTTTTTGCTTTTTGCAGCTGTAGGGCCCACTGGCAGTCTTTCCCCGCACTGGCCTGAAATCACGGCCAGGGACAACTGCACCATCGGTGACTTGGGGGCTTATTTGTATGGGGTTTGATCACTGAACCAGATTGAATCAGTGTGGATTTGCAGCATATTTTCGCTTACTCCCACTCTGTTTCCACTTAGAATTTTACATACCAGGAGACTAGTTTCTTAAAATTTTTTTTTAAATGTTTATTTATTTTTGAGAGAGAGAGAGAGAGAGAGAGAGCACGAGTGGGGGAGGAGAAGAGAGAGGGAGACACAGAATCCGAAGCGGGCTCCAGGCTCTGAGCTGTCAGCACAGAGCCTGACAAGGGGCTCAAACTCACAAACCGTGAGATCATGCCCTGAGCCACCCAGGCACCCCAGGAGACTAGCTTCCTGCTTTGCCCAGCTTTAGTACAAAGTAGGATTTTAAAAAAGAATAATAATTTAAACAATTTAGGTTATTTAATTAGCCCTTCCTTAATTTAACATCTCAAGGATTGAAACAGTGGCTTTCCCTTCTCTGATTTGGGGCCACAATCCCTGACTTAGTGCTATCTACCCAGTGGACATTTGCTAAACAGTGAAAGACATAAATCAAGGAAAGAAAGAATTATGTAAAAAAACCACAATTCTTTCAAAAAAGAAAAATCCAAATTAATTTGATAAAAGAATTTAGATCCTTCTGGAAACAGAAGCGGTTCTGAATATTGGTCTCGGGCCCAGGAAGTAGGCTCAAAGCCAACGCTCAGTTGCTCAGTTGCTCAGTTGACTGGTATAGCGAGGGCCACACCCATGGCTCCAGGGCTCAGTTGTGTTTTTTTCCTTCCACCTGGGACTTCAGGGCTGTTGCACTTCTGCGTGCTTTAGGTCCGTGTGTTCCACTGTGACAAACCAAGTTGCCAAAAGAGAGGCCATTTGGTAACTTCCAACATGGAAAGCAGAGTTTGCTCTTCTAACGGGGTCTTGGCAGAGGCGTGTTTTGACTGGGGCCTTGGGTCCAGGTCAGATTTGGATCCACAGCACGGGGGTGGAGGGGTGATGGGAGCACGGGGGCCTGATGAGGAAGGATCCCCCAGGAGAGACTCCTCTGATCGGAACAGACAGCTCAGGTCAGGGGCTCTGAAGAAAGGGGACTTCAGACCACAGACAGCATGGAGTTCTATAGAATGATATAGAATGAGGAATGTGGCTGCTGCTGAGGTTTGTTTGGCCCCAGCTCCATTCCTCTGGAAGACCTCCCCATCCCCCACCTGGGGGACCAGCTGAAGGTTTGTCAGGCTCTGCTGTGAGGGCTACCCGGAGGCCTGGAACCCCGGCTCACGGTCAATTCAACCCGTCACCTTGACAAGGGTGCGTCATCCAGAGGGGTGAAGGACCTCGGCAGGGCCAGTTAGAATTCTCCCATGGTTGCTCGACGGATACTGGAGGCGGAAAGTGCTTTTTCTGCTGGGCTTGCTAAGTCGGGAGCCGAATCTGGATCTGTAGCTGATGCGACTGGGTATCAGGTGACTTTTCCATGAAGCCCTTGGCGCTCCAGCCTGGGCAGACCGCAGGCCAGAGAGAGCAGATTTTCTTCTAACCGTGAGGGCCAGCTACTGCTGATTCCGCACCCTGTGCTCTGCCACACACAACTCCTCGTCGCCCATGACTGCAAGTATTGATCCTGCCAGCAGTTATTAAGTGCCTAGCGTCGATGAAGCACTGGGTCCCGCTCCCTGCTTAGGGTCTCATAGAGAAAGGAAACAGGTCACTTCTCTGAAGAATTTGCAGGCTGTGGAGGAAAGGCAGGACAAGCCTCTGGCCAAATGCCAGAAGAAACAAGGGGAAACACACAAACTCAGCTCTGCCAAGAGAGATTTCAGATGGTAAATGTGTCCGAGAGAATGGCTAATCGAACTGAATGCATTTTAATCAAACTGAATGCCACGGGTTACGGTCAATTTGAAAAAGAGTGTCCTTCGTTCTCCCAGGACGCAGGAGGTGAACTCAGCATCTGAGGCTAAAAGTAAAAAAAAGAAAAAAAAAAACATGGATTGGAAAGTGAAATTTAGTTCGGAGAATGAGGGGGCAGGAGGCAGAGAGGAAGGCAGGAACAGACCGGGGATGACAGAGTTAATAGAATGTTAATGGGTTAAAGCTATATTTAATACTATATTCTATACATTTAGCCTGAGCGTGAACGTACATCAGACAATTCACGCAAAGTCCTACAAAATCAGTGGTGGCAAGAATTACGCAATGCCAACTCCTAGTTTCTCAGTCCCGTCCCCCGCCCCCTCCCCACCCGGCACCTGCCTTGATCTCCTCAGTCTTCCACCTCCCCCAGTGCTATCTGATTAACCCCCCAGGCAGAGAACCTCTGAAATAAGGTGCAACACTGCTGTGGGCCTGTTCTCCGTCCAGCTTTCAAAGAAGCACGTGAAGCCCGCAGGAAACCAGGCTCAGTAACTTTGAAGATGAGCCCACATGGTGCTTCGTAATGAGGCCATCGAGATTTATCAGCACAATAATCTCAAGGTGCTTTTGCCCCATCAGCGGTAACTCATTCCAGGGCAACCCGAGTCCAGGGCGGGGCCGCCCAGAGACGGCCGCAAAGGGGTTGGGAACCCTGCAGCCCAGCAGAGAGGGCGCTCGCTGGGCTGTGAGCTCCCCTGCAGAAATGAAGAAAAATGGCTTCAAACAGTGAGCAAATTGCCTCTTGTTTCTCCCACCAAAGAAAAGGCAATAAATCCCAAGACCTCATATTGGGCTTATAAGGGACAGAATGAAACACCACCAAGTCTCAGATTCAAACTAAATGTGAAACTTGCAGGGGAATGGGAGTCTGAAAAATATTCTCTACAGTAAAATAACACACAACAAAAGAACCTTTTGTATGGAAAGACCTAGGATCGCAACCGGAGGCAGTGGAGGAAAGAGTAAAGAAAGCTTTTAAGACAAGTAGAAGCAGAAAACATTTTCCATCCTGGAAAATTGGAACAGAAATAAGCTACATGTTATAGCTTTTACCTTTATGGACCATGTGCACGTAAACTAAACGTGTGTACAATTATGGTGCTTTCTGCCACAAAAGTATAGTGACCTCAGCAAAGTAAAATACAGTTAAGAGAATGAGGGGGCAGGAGGCAGAGAGGATTCAAATGGAATGATTTAAAATCCTATCCATTATAATGATTTAGTGGAAATGTTGCTTTATTTGAATATATTCCAAAAACTTTTAATGTTTATTTATTTATTTTTATTATTATTATTTTTTGTATAAAATTTATTGTCCAATTGGTTTCCATACAACACCGAGTGCTCATCCCAAAAGTTGCCCCCCTCAGTACCCATCACCCACCCTCTCCTCCCTCCCACCCCCCATCAACCCTCAGTTTGTTCTCAGTTTTTAACAGTCTCTTATGGTTTGGCTCCCTCCCTCTCTAACTTTATTTATTTTTGAGAGAGAGAGACATAGAGAGCAAGCAGGGGAGGAGCAGAGAGAGACACACGCACAGACAGAATCCGAAGCAGACTCCAGGCTCTGAGCTGTCAGTGCTGAGCCAGACACGGGGCTCAAACTCACGACCCGTGAGATCTTGGCCTGAGCCAAAGTCGGACGCTTCACCCACTGAGCCAGCCAGGCGCCCCAAATGTATTCTACATTTGCATGAACAGGAGTACTTCAGGAGAGTCAAGGGCAAGGTGGTCAGAAGTCATGTGTGTGCCTTTCACCCCTTGGAACAGGACCCCGCATCCTTAGAGAAGAAATCCCCAAGTGCAGCTGGGGGGTATTTCCAACCGCGTGGGTCACAGTTGGTCTGGATGCTGAGGACCAGTTTTCGGCGCCCGCCCAGAGTAACACTGAAACCTGCACTCAGGACTCCATTGTCTTGGTGACTTTGTTCTTCAATTCTGCCCGTTTGATGCCCTGGTGAGAGACTCTGAACTGGAACTGAGTTCTGTGGGGGAAGGCAGGGTGCTGGCTCCCTGCCCGTAGGGGTTAGATGGTGACAGGTGACACACGGACCTGTGGCCTGGAAATCCAGCTGTACTGCCGGGGTCTGCAGGTGGCTTCTGGGGCTTCCAGATGCTGCAGCAGCGGGAACAGGAGTGTTCCTGATTTGAGCGGAAACAGTGAAGTTCTTCAATGGGCAGCAATGCAAACTATTCCTTGATTGACTCCAGAAGAGGACAGTGTGGTGCCCAAGAGACGTCCCCGGGAGCCCCCATGAGGAGCTGCTTCTCCCGCCTCCCTGACGATTTTGTCAGCGCGCCCTTCCCTGTATTCCATCCCTTTGACTTAACCCCATCAGAGGGGGTAGTACTGTCGGCAACCAGATGCTAACCAGAGCACAAGCAGAGAGCTGCTCAGCAGCGACTTCCAGAAGACTGAAAGCTGTGTCATTCTTGGTGCACACGCGTACTTCTTTGCACAGAGAAGGCCGATCCAGAGAAGCACGGGCCTTGTGTGAAGGCACTGGGGCACATTCATTCGTGCATCTGTGGCGAAACGTTAAGTAGTTATCGTTACAGCTGAATGAGGATGGGCATCTCCAGGCCTCTCCACGAATAGCTTGATGGAAGACAGGCACACCAACCTTTCTTTAGAAGGCTCACCACAGACTCAGCAGGTCCCCAGAGGGAGAAGTGCTCGTGTCGATGTGCTGACCTTGGGCGGGGGTCTTGGCAGATGACAAGAGGCTGGTTTAAAGATGCTGGGGTGTTTCTCCTAGAAGTTGTCTATGGAGCTGTCAACAGGAAGCTCTTCATAAATAAACTCATGGCCAATTTAATGCTTCCTGCTATGAGGGCTGCCCAAAGTCAGGAATGCCCTCTTTTTTTAATTTTCCTAATTTTTTTTTAAAATTAAGTTTTTATTGACTTAGTTTTCTAAATGTTTATTTATTTGGAGACAGAGCACAAGAGGGACTCAGTCTGCACTCAGTGCAGAGCCCGATGTGGGGCTCGATCCCATGATCTGAGCCGAAATCAAGAGTAGGACGTCTAACTGATGGATCCACTGAAGTACCCCTTAAATTTTTTACTTTTAATTATTTAATTATTTATTTATTTATTTTTTCTAGAGAGAGACAGAGCGGGGGGAAGGGGCAGGGTGAAAGAGGGAGAATCTTAAGCCTGCTCACAGTCTTGCCGCAGGACTCGATCCCACCACCCGAGCTAAAATCAAGAGTCGGATGCCCAACCGACTGAGCCATGCAGGTGCCCCAGGAACGCCCTCTTGATAGAATGCACTTTCTAACTTCTAGGAAGCAGAGTGCTTCCGGTTACTTTTCCGCACAGGAGACTCGTTAATGATGGTGAGTGCAGCTAGCTGAAGCGGTCTCATGCAAATGGTTTAATGTAACTTTTTTTTGGCATGCAGATCGATTTCAAAGCATACGGTACAGGCTGGAAAGCTGGTTTGTGCAAACACACCCCGAATGCCCCTGTTAATCCCCTTCTTGAGAATGTGGCGATCTGGCCCCCCGTCTACACTCCCGTTAAGCAGAATGTGCAGAAGAACATGTCGTTGGGTGTTCAAGGCCACGCGCTCCTGGGTGGGGGGAGGGGGGTGGGCAACGGGAGTGTCTCTTTAGTAGCAAAGGCTGTCCGGGTGGCAGGACTTGATGTCCTTGGAACACTGGTCGCGCGAGGAGGGGAAGGGCCACTGAGAGTTCCCAGGCTAGCCTGCTGTGCTATAAAAGCTCCCTGCACCTGGATCCCAGTGGTGGAGGCTCTGTCCCGCCGGCGGCTCTTGGACTCTCTGTACCCAGTAAACGTGCGGCTCGATCGCTGTCTCCAGGTCTTTGCTCTGGCCTCACCGGACCATCACCCACCTTGGCTTGGAGCCTGCTGGGGGCAGCTGTACACAAAGGACACAGAAATTTTAAATATCTAGGGCTGTGCCAATAGCCTCATGTATTGTGAGATAGGGGAAGTGGGGGGGGGGGGGTGAAGGCACCAGGCTCCAGTTATGGTTCTGACTAATTGGACGTGTGGTCTTGGGACAGTTATTCGCCTGTGTAGGTCTCGGTATTTCTACTTGTAACCTGTGTGATGTGCTAAAGCTACAAGACCCCTTTCACCTGTAAAGCTCTGAGATTTGTTACATGTATACATTTGAAAATGTTGGCTTTCTAAATATGCTTCTAAAAGTTTTGACCTCTTGGATGGGAAAAAACATAACCTCATCAGTATGGAAAAAATTGATCTTGTAGTAAAAACACTGTCTCTGGAGTCAGACCTGAGCTCAAAACCTAGCTCTTCGATGAACTGGCTATGTGACCTTGGGCAGGTTACGTCAATTCTTCTTTTTTTTTTTTAATTTTTTTTTCAACGTTTATTTATTTTTGGGACGGAGAGAGACAGAGCATGAACAGGGGAGGGGCAGAGAGAGAGGGAGACACAGAATCGGAAACAGGCTCCGGGCTCTGAGCCATCAGCCCAGAGCCCAACGCGGGGCTCGAACTCACAGACCGCGAGATCGTGACCTGGCTGAAGTCGGACGCTCAACCGACTGCGTCACCCAGGCGCCCCACTTTGAGTCTTTTTAAACGAATCACGATCATGGTATCTTGTTGTGCTGAATAAATATAACGTGTATGGGCAGTATTGAAATTAATCAAGTTTATTAATGAGAAAACATCTTAAAGGAAGGGGAAATACAAGTTACACGTAGGGAGAAGAAATTTGCGACCAACGATTGACAAAGCTTAGTGCCAAAAATATATAAAGAAGCAAATCCATGGAAAAGGAAAGAAGAGGAGAGAAGAGGAGGGAAGGGGAGAGAAGGGAGGGGAGGGGAGGGGAGGGGAGGAGAGGAGAGGACAGAAGAGAAAGAAGGAGGGAGGGAAGGATGGAAGGAAGGAACGAAGGAAGGAGGGAGGGAAGGAGGGAAGGAAATTAACTGATAGAGGAAGAACCAGATGAAGAGAGGTTAAACATCATGAATGGCCAGGAAAATGCAAATCAAGACCATAGCAGGATGCCGTTTTACCTCCATTTGGTTGGCAATAATTTTAAAATCTGAAAATACCAAGTGCTGAGGGGAATGTGGATCTATAAGATCTCTCACCCACTGAGGGTGCAAGGTGTATCTTGGTGTAAATGTTTTGGAAAATAGCACGGCATTATCTCTGAAGTGGAATATTCACATACCGGATATCCCAGCACACGCAACTCCATTGCCCACGGGAACACCAGGCACATGTACAAGACAGGACATGCATGAAAATGTCAACAGAAGAATGGACGGAGAAACTGTTCACAGTGGGACACATCACAGTTCGTGGAACAATTCATGCGTCAGAATGAATGAGCCACAGCTGCTTGCAACAATATCAAAGAATGTTCGCCACATGATACAGAATTAAAAAAAAAAAAAAAAAGGAAGGACCCAAAGGTTACACAAAGCATACCTTTTTGGGAAGAGGGAAAAAGAGCTAAAATTAAATATATGGAGAGAGACACATTGGGAATATGTAAAATAGCAATAAAACTACTATAAGGTAATCAAGGGGAGATTAAACACAGGATTCAGGGTGCAGTTATCCTGTGTGGGGAAAACTGGGGGGGTCTGTGGATGTTAAATAAAGATTATAGTTAAAGTCTTAGCTTCTTTGGGGGGGATGTTGAATTGTGGGTGTTGATTGCATCGCTAAACTAACCAAATATATGTTAATTAACTAAACAGAGAAAAAAAGCAAACCATGTATGGCTAATGATGAGAGTGAGTCATGGAGCAAAAATTATGATTAATCCAATTCTTGCAAAAGAAGGAAATTCATACATAACCTTGTTCAGCCCCTGCTGCATGCATTATCAGGTGCCTGACATCATTCTTAGTGAGTGATGAACCCACCACAAAGCCATGGCTGCTTTGGAAACATGCACAATTCTGCCAAACAAGTGAAGCTTAATTTTGTAGATGACTTCCTGTCTCTTTCACTGAAGTGTGTTTTTTTTTTTTTCCATTCATATGACTCCAGTTCACTAAGAACAGTTCTCAAGAGCTGCTGCCTAAGATACATGTTCTGAGTCTCTTCGTAAGGATTCTCCATACGGCAAGTTGTCGAGACAAATACAGATCAGACACGGGCGCCTGCGGCTCGTTTTTGGATGAGGAAGAACCCTCCCTTAAAATCAGACCTGTGAGGAAACAAGTTGCAGATCAGAGCTAACTCCTTCTAGAGACTTGGATCACTATGTCCTTTTTTTTAAAAAAAAATTAAGGCTTCGTTTTTGCTCCATTTTCTTTTTTTTCAAGTAGGCTCCACACCCAATGTGGGGCTTGAACTCACAGCTCCGAGATCAAGAGTCACATGTTCTATCGATTGAGCCAACCAGGCACCCCGAGACTTTATTTTTTTAGAGCAATTTTAGATGCACAACAAAATTGAGAGGGAGGCGCAGAGATTTCCCACCACCACCTCCTCGCCCAGAGCCTCCCCCGTTATCAACGTCCCTCACTAGGTCGGTGTCTATTGTGCCAAAGATGAGCTACATTGACACGTCGTCATCCCCCCAAAGAGGGGCATGACCTTCTTTTAAATATCCCTTAGAATTAAAAGCACCTCTTCCAAATCAATAGCTAGCCAGGCGAGGGGTGTCCCCATTCACACTAAGAGGTGCTCCTCATTCATGATCTCCTGGCCACTATCTGACCCTCAGGACAATAGGTCTCGTGGAATCTTTCACTTTAACAATTATTTGAATGTAGACTTTGTGCCTGCGGCTAGGCATGGCACGATCGGACCTGAGAGTGCTCTCCTCCCTAATGTGGCTGAAGTCAGGGAAACGGTCAGGGAGGTGACACATCATGGTAAGTGACCTTGAAACTCTCCCCAGCCCCATGTTCCCACCAGGAGGATTATGATACTTGGATGAGTATCAGACCCCATCCCACCGAAGCAGATCAGGGGGTTCTGGCAACTTCTAAGCAGGTACTCCGGGGCAGGGCGTGGCAGGACCCAGCTGTGCTGTAGGGAACACTGTTGGAACAGAGATGCCTCAGGCCATCTCTGCCTGGCCTCCACTCTAGTGCATTCTAACAGGTTTCTTTTGTTTGTTTGTTTGCTTGTGGTTTTTTTTTTTTGTTTGTTTGTTTGTTTGGGTGAGGTTCTTTGAGGTATGATTTGCATAACTATACCTAATACGTAGCGCATGGAATAAAATTCACTCCTTTAGGTGTACAATCTCGTGAATTTTTAAGAAAAGCTTGCAATCGGGTAACTACCACCACGTTCAAGAAATAGAATAGTTCTTTCACCCCACGAGGGCCCCCTGTGTGGGCAGCAGCCGACGTAGCTTCTCCCTCTATGTTGTTCCAGCACGTCATAGAAATGAAATCATCCAGTATGGAGCTTTCTGATTGCGACTCTCTTCACCTAACGTGATGCAACTGAGATTCAGCCACGTGGTTGTGTGATGAGTAGTTTGTCCCTTTTTATTACCGAGGCATGTTCCACTGGATGGGGGCACAAGGTCGACTCTAGGCTATGTGCATATGCTATCACCTTTAATCCTTACTGCAGCTTTAGGATGGGGATTCTTACCATCCCTGTTTCTTAGATGAAACACTTAAAGCTGGAAAGTTGAGTGATTGCCCACATTCAGCTAAATTTTGAGTAGATTTGGAAGGCCATCGTTATACGCTGACTCCCCTGCACACATGTAGCATATACAACTAATACGTTAACCCAAAGAAGCCAGGTAAGTACTCTAGCTTTCCAAACAGCGCAGGATTTTCAGCCATCATTTTATCTTAGCTTGAAGGAATCCTGGGTGTTGTCTGGTCTCTCCATCCTCCAAGTCTAGTATGGTCTCAGGTTCCAAGCCTTCTGAGGCTTCTGGACACCAAACACAGAAGTGGCTACCTGGGGCCATTTCTTCTAAAATCAGTCTTACATGATGTAGAACCACAGCTCCACCTGATAATATCCTAACGTCGGTGGCAATATGCCATTTGGGGAACATACAAGTTTGGGGGGGTTGGAAAAAAGGATTTTTTTTCCTTAAGATAAAGAGCATGAGATTGTTAGTGTGAAATTGCTAGGGTCCATCCCAGATATTTGAATGAGGCCTTTGCGAGTGAGGGCCGTGAATTCAAAGGTTCGTAAACTTCATGATGGGTTCCTCTCTCTCGTGCTGTTTTACTTATTATTTTTTTGAACAACAGTGAATATTTTGGGAAATCTTTAATAGAGATTAATTCAGCCAATGGGTTTTATTAAAATAACTTATTGTCAACTTATTTTATTGAATCTTTGATATTTTTGGCCCAATTCTCTACACAAGAAAAATGGTAACCATTACTCATACGGAAGGGTCTGTTGGGCCAAGAGATGGAAGTCATTTGGAAGCGATGGTCTACAGGTTGTCTCAGCCCAGCATGTGGGGAGGCAACAAAAAAAGTTTTTAGGCTTCTTTATTTATTTTAAGAGAGAGAGAGGGAGAAAGAGAGAGTGCAAGTGGGGGATGGGCAGAGAGAGAGAGGGAGAGAGAGAGAGAGAGAATCCCCAGCAGGCCCCGCCCTCACAGTGTGGAACCTGACTCAGGACGTGAACTCATGAACTGTGAGATCGTGACTTGAGGTGATATCAGGAGACATATGCTTAACCACCTGAGCCACCCCGACGGCCCAAAAGTTCTTTTTAATTAGATCAAACTACGCAGCAGATCTAGTATGTAAAATTTTACCCCGTCATCAACGCAGCTGAGCAAACAACATAACACCTTTCTATACGTAATTTATTATAACTGGATTAATTTTTACCTGAGCCTTCTCTTCCAGCAACAGTCACAACTTCATCTTAGTGGACCAAGTGTGGACAAATGCAGGCATTTCACCTCCCCAGCACTTCACACGAGTCTGTCTAGACCCCAGTGTGGTGAGGGGGCTGGTTTGATAGGTGCCGGCGTAGGGTGGAGGTCATCGCCTCCCAGCATGGGATTGGGTCATCACCTCCCAGCATGGGCTTTCCTGGGTGTGCTCGGAGGACTGTCTGTCCTCCACACCAGCATCCCCGGGAGGGTCTGCTTCCGCGCCTGCTCCCTGGCGGCTGGACTTTGGTCCAGTGGCGAGGCCCCGCCACGTGTGCCATATTTCTAGATCAAGCTCTGCCCCTCTCTTGGCTGCATATTTTATTGGTCCCTGTGGTGACTCTGAGAATTTCAGGGCTGACCGAGGAAAAGAAAATACAGGACCACGAGATGACAATATTGCACGACCAGCGTGACTGAGGGGCATTTGGATAGGACTGCGTGACAGAAGAAGTCCTCCCAGCTGGAAAACTTCCAGAGACAGCTGCACAGGCCACTGGCCGGAAAAGACAGAGGATGAGGAACTTCCGGGGGCAGAGGGGACATGGAGAGTGGGCGTTTGATGTCCAAATGATGCTGGCAGCAGCTAGGTTGGGGTGGTGGGGTGGGGGGGGTGGTCTCTGGGTCGGGGAGCTCTGAGGGAAATGGCGGTTTGGGTCTCTTATAGCCACAGGACTCATCTCATCTACAGGTGGTAGATGTTGGGTGCAGTTTCACGGGGTTTGCAATGCAACCAGGCTCTAAATAGCTACAAATCTGCCTATTTGGGGTCTCTTGAAAGCAATTGGATGTGTGAAATTTGACTTTGGTGCCAGTGGGCTGTGAGCTAATGGTTGTAGCCTGCTGTGAGGTAAACAATGCCGGGGCCATCTTTGGTGTATTCATACAGTAACCCCTACACAGCACTGGATCGCTCAGGAAGTTTTGAGGCTTCCTCAGCCCTAGCCCCCCGTGCTTTTTTCCTGGGCACTACGCTGAGTATTAAGAGGACTCCATGAGTCTCACCATCTCTCTGGCTCCAGATGCTGACACGTGGCTCTTCCTCAGTCTCAGTTTCCCACTGGTCTAGGTATTTTACGAAAAAAAGTCTTTTAGGGGCACCGGGGTGGCTCAGTCGGATAAGAGTCTGACTCCTGATCTCAGCTCAGGTCATGATCTCACAGTCAGGAGATGGAGCCCTGCGTCAGGTTCCATGCTGAGCACGGAGTTTGCTTGGGATTCTCTCTCTCCCTCTCTCTGTGCCCCTCTCCTACTCATGCTCTCTCTCTCTCTCAAAATAAATACATAAAAATTTTATTAAAAAGTGATTTAGATTGGACCACAGGGTTGGCAAGAAAATAAGAATTCTGCAGAGAATAAAAATGGAGCAAAATCAGAAAACCTGTGTTCTCTGTGACAACTCCTCGGCCAGCCTCTACTCAGTGGCACAGATAATCTGGTGATTTGTGCTTGGAAACTCAGCCACCTCACGTTCACACCTTGGATCCAACGCAGTTGCTCTAATCCCAGAACACGGAATGAGATCGGGTTCATTTATGTGCAGATACACGACCTATCCTCGTGCAAATACGCATCGACCCTAATTATGTTTCGGAATCTGGGTTATCTGCAACGAGTGTGATAATCTTGCAGTTAAATCTGGTCCCCAGAATCGAAAGCCTGGAATTGGTATCACTCTCGCTATTGACACAGAAAAGTAACTGACTTACTCAATAAAGGTTCACTAAATGTCTGCAGTATTTTATACTTCATCCATGAAAAGATGGTGACATTTTTCTCATGCACCTTTAAAAATTTCCAACCCAGCCCAATTACTTCAACAGCCTTCCTCTTGTATAGGAAAGTATTTGTTGCCAGTGGTGGAAGTTTATTGTCCACTCGACACCACAGTGCTGTTGTCTGTAATGGGACGATTTCTACTGTTTTCTCAAGCTGTATTAATTGTTTCCCCTAGTGTTCTGATCAAACTTCAGAGAGGAACGTAATGGCGAGGATAACATGCCTAATGTTTTGTCCGTTATTCAGGATAACTAGAGCGGTAATAGTTTTATGACACACAACATGATCATGTCCGCGAATATTGCTTTGCATGTAAGCTTTTAAAAAAATAAAGGCTTACATAGAAAAGAGAGCCAAATATAAAGACAAGAAAGCCAATAATAACCCATGTAAAATATTGGAGGGCAGAATTTAAATCTGAGAGCATCTCATTCTTTGCTAAACCCATTCTATTTCTGGAAAAAATCTAGAGCACTGATGTGAAGATGGCTTAGATTTCATTTCCGAGTTTCAAGACACTTTTTTGTCATAGAAAATGTGCCACCATTGTTTAGCAAAGAATCCAAGCTCGTTCGTGTGACCACAGGGTCCATCAGCATAAGCGTACAATTACTGGAGGCAGAAATAAAAGACTGGTGAACCCAGCTAAACCAAAGGTGAACGATCCGGTCTAGGCTGTTAGTGTAAGCTCACACCTTAGAAATCTAAGCACAAATACCGAAGGTGTAGGTGTGATGTCACAGGTTCCAGTGTGTGATGCATCCAAAAGCATCATCTTGTATAACACACGGTACGCAAACACACATTTTTCCCCACTCACTTTGGCTTTGTTGGTTAGTTCCTCTGTTAGGAAACGTCCTTTGAAAACAAGGCAGGAAATGGAAGAGGACAGAATAATACAGAGCTTTCTTTTCCCCTGTAGTGATAGTGTCGGGTGGTTATATGCGTGATGTCTGTGCAAGGCAAGAGCAATAATGGAATAAGAATTCTCCCTTTAAGTAAAAATAAACTGTAGCTTTTTTCCCTTTCATACGTTTATTATCTGTCTGTAGCTGGAGAGTTGACGTAGTTTGTTTTTGTATTTAGTATGCTCAGATATCACATGCCACAGTATCATTATCTTCTTTCTAATCTTTTTTGACTTTTCATATAAAGTGGCATTGGTATGTGAGATAACCTGTAGACTCTAATATCTTTGCATATGTATATATAGTGTGACTTACAGTATTAAAAAGGATGCACATATATTTTTTGGTAAAAAACATCATCTTAGAAAAGCCATGCTGTGAAAAAGGGAGAGTGAATCTGTTTGTGGGCCTGTAGGGGTGCTGGTGCCGTCATCACATTACATTCAGCAAAGAGGCCAAGTGTCTTTCAGCAAACTTCCATCACTGGGTCTGAGCTCATCATGACCTCTGCCTACTTCAAGGCTGACACCAGTCCAACCCCAGGAACAGAATCCAGGATGCACCAAATTGCTGTGGGCTGCATGTGGGATAGTGGCTGTTTCAATGGGGGAGGCTATTAAGGGAATGACTATGAGATTATGAGTCAGATGTTTATTTTTTAAATTATTTTTAAAATGGTTTATTTTATTTTTGAGAGAGAGAGAGAGAGAGAGAGAGAGAGCCTGCAGGGGAGGGGCAGAGAGAGACGGGGACAGAGGATCCCAAGTGGAGCCTGACGCGGGGTTTGGTGTGGGGCTCAAACTCACAAACCATGAGATCATGACCTGAGCCGAAGTCAGCCGCTCAACCCACTGAGCCACCCGGGTGCTCCCATTGGATTTTTAAATTTATAACCATAATAGCTAATAGATTTTGAACTTTTCCTATGCTTGAGCGCTCCCTTGTAATGCTATCTCTAATTTAATCTTCACTTTCAACCTAATTTCACCAGCTAGGTGAGCCAGAGCTAAGACATAAACTCAGATCTGTAGTTTGCCAACGCAAGCCCTGCCCTATGCTACCCTTCTCTTTACAGTAGATCACCACCGGTCCCCTCCACATCCTTATCTGGGACATTACAGATGCTCTGTGATGTTGCCACTGCTTCAGGCAAAGAAAATTCGGTATGCTTGCAGGAAATCACACCTCAGATAGAAATAGTGTTTTTAATGTTGTTACTTTCAGCTCTTCCTGGGGATCTGAGATGCCTGTCTGTTTCGATAGCGGTACTATATTCATTTATTTTTCTAAGATAATCTGGTCTCCGTATTCGACTTGCTTAGATCTCTGAAAGCCTCTTCCTAAGGGAGCAAACCCCTCCACCATGGATTTCACAGGGCTTTTTACCGCAACAACCTCGTTTCACCCGGCGTTTGTGAGGATGTGTTTCACGGTTGTAAGAGTCATGAGGAAATGCGCAAATTCTCCACCTTCCTCGTGCTCTGACTGCATCCTTGATCCTTGAGGGCAATCCATCATTTAGGAAAGGATGATGGGAGCCATTTACCGATTATAAATGTGTCTCATCTGTAGGCTCCCTATAAATATCTGTTCTCAATTTACTCTAGAGTCACCCACACACTGAGGGTACCGAGTGTTATTTTTATCAGTCAGTGTTGAGTTTTGTGATCCATGATGTTCCGGGTTTAATGGCAAACAACGACTTTTCCAAAACAACAGCCTACATGTTCCTGATAACACGAACAATTAACAACTTGAATGTACCAAAATATTATCCACTGTTTTACATATTAAAACCAATGTCATTTATGTTCATGGAAAGAAGATTCCTTTTATGGAACTAAAAGATTTTAATTTTAGTTTGACAAAAACTGCTAATAGGAAGGGAAGAAATGAAAAAATTATAGGAAATACATACTAATCTCCTATGGTTTCAATGTACTATCATAAAGCTTCAATTTTGTAAATGTAATCATTTTCTGAATAGATGTATCTCAGTGGTCATAGATTAAGATTTCTCAACATCTGTTGGCATTTTCGGTTGGGTAATTCTTTGGCGTGAGTGGCTATGCTGTAGACTGCAGGATGTTTAGCAGCCTCCCTGCCCTCTACCCACTAGATTCTAGTAACAAGCTCCAACAGTGTCTCCAGAGATGTCATTGCCCAATGTCTCTTGAGGGACAAAAATCTTCCCCAGTTGACAACCACAGAGATATTTTTTTTATATATGCTTTTTTTTTTTTTTTTTTTTTTGTTGTTGAGAGAGAGAGAGAGAGAGAGAAAGTGGGAGCAGGGGAGGGGCAGAGAGAGAGAATCCCAAGCAGGCTCCACACCCGGTGCAGAGCCTGACACAGGGCTCAGTCCCACACCCGTGAGATCATGACCTGAGCAGAAATCAAGAGTCGGACGCTTAACCAAATGAGCCACCCAGGCGCCCTTTTATACGCTGTTTTTGACTTTGATATTTTTCAGGGATAAAAGGTTGTAACTAGAAAAAAAAAGGCTCTCAACTTATTTAAGGTGTAAAACAAACAAACAACAACAAAAAGCCAGTAACATTTCTAAATAAAATGACTACAAACATATACCCAAAATGTGTTAATAAAAAAACAGACATTCCTTGATTTAAGAATGACACTGAATTAGTTGTGTGTTGCTGTTTACAAATTACTCCACAAGTTAGCAACTTAAACAAACATTTATTATCTCAGTTTCTGCGACCGGGAATTCAAAGGGTAGCGTAGCCAGGTGGGTAGTTGTGTTTCTCAAGTCTCCCATTAGGTTGGAGTTAAGATGTCAGCCAAAGCTCCAGTCATCTCAAGACTTGACTAGGGCTGAAGGACTGTCTTCTAAGACACTCACGTGGGTGTGAAAAAACTTTAGCTTCTCCCAGGCTGTGGACTGAGCCCTCTGTACTTTATCACCTCTGTTGGCTTCTTCACAGGCTGCTCTTACGACATGGTGTCAGTTTCATCCAGCATGGGTGATCTGAGAATGAACGAAACCACACCGGATGTAGAAGCTTCATGCTTTCAAAAAAATTTTTTTTCTGTTTATTTATTTTTGAGAGAGGGCCAGCAGGGTAGGGGCAGAGACAGAGGGGGAAAGAGGATCTGAATCTGGCTCTGTGCTCACAGCAGAGAGCCCCATGGAGGGCTTAAACTCACGAAATGAGATCATGACCTGAGTCAAAGTCTGACGCTCAACCGACTGAGCTACCCAGGCCCCCAGAAACCACATGCTTTTTATAATCTGATTTTGGAAATGTTATCCCATCGTCCTGTCATAAGAAGTGAGCCAGTATGACCTGCTCACCTTCACTGGGTGGGCGTCACGCCAGTGCATGGGCATCAGGAGGCAAGGAGGCAAGGAGGCCAGGACCACTGGGAGCCATCAAACTCTTCCCACCACAGTCAACAATTAGCTTCCTGTGAAATGAGAATCCGAACCCTCCCTTGCTTTGCTGATAACCACCTTCCATAGCTTGGGACCTTTTTCTCAGTTGGATCATGTGCAGCTTTGTCAACGAGTCCCGAGTCAGTTTTGAGTCAAAAGCCCCTTCTCGGCCCCCACCAATCTTTGTCAAAACATCCAATGATTCACTGGAATTACTATCAGTGACTTGGCAGTGAGGGAGACTCCTCCTTCCTATCACTGAGACAGTAGCCAAGCAGACGGCTCTTAACCCGGAAGCCCTAGGTGTCCGGGAAACATCCTGCCACTGGTCCCCTGGTCTCCAAACCAAACTCCACCTCTTACTGTGCATCTTTGAGCTTGTTTTTCTGACCCTCAAAGTGTCTTCCACAGGATGAGACTGACGTGACCTATCTCTCGGGATTATTGTGGAAACCAAATGAAGACACATGTAGAAAGTGCCTACAGCATGGTAGAGATTTTAAATAATTTTTCTGTATTCATCGATTTCTATAAGGGAGCAGTTGTTAATGGTGCTGCACACGCAGGGCTCTGTATTTGTATTAAATTACAGTTAAGTACCATTTGCCAGTCTAGTCTGGGTTGTAAACAGCAGTGAAATCTGAGCTACTTTGGGAAAATGCTTTGAGTTCCAAAATGTCTGATTTGGAATGAGCTTTTGAATGATGCCTTATTTTTAATGTGAGGACAATCTGTGATAGTCAGATTTGTTTCCTTGTACTCACTAGTGATTTCAACCACATTCCTGATAGAACCATCCTCTCAGGCAGATTCCTGGAATAGGAAACAAGAATTCTGGAATCAGGCCTGGTACCAATTGTTAGGGTCATTCTGGGCAGGTGGCTCAGTTTCAATTGGCTTATTTTTCTGAGTTTACAATGAATGAGGCATATGGATGAGGTAATCTCCAAGGCCACATCTGATAAAATTCTGTGCTATTCATCATGCTGGAAACAGTAATGTCATGGGGACGATCAGCCTATAAAGCAGAAAAGATTTTCTAAAATGTGCCCCCGTCATGTCATTTAGAAAGGACTGCTGGTCTCTATGCTGAGGTAGGTGCATGAATACGTATTGAGCTAAATGATTTTGCCACTGTGCAAATCTCGGTGGAAAGTTGTAGAAGTCTTTCCTTAGTAGGAATTGGTAGCTGTTGAGATGCTAGTGACCAATGTCTTCTGAAAACAGGTAAGTTAAGGGGAAGAAACAAACAAAACAAACATTTACTCTTTTTTCCTGGGTCAATGGTACCATTGGCTTACCAAATAGTGGACAAAGAGAAGTTTTTATTTATAGAAGTATTCCAGTTAATATATAAATAAGGTATGATAGAAATTAAAATACAGCCATTTTGTAGTCCCCAGGAAGTGAATCTAGTCAGTGAGCATCGACAGCAGCTAACATCACAGGAGAGAATCAGATCCCATGAGCCTCCACACAGAGGTCCACGACACCACTCTTGCCTTAAAAATTGAACTCAATGGGGCGCCTGGGTGGCGCAGTCGGTTAAGCGTCCGACTTCAGCCAGGTCACGATCTCGCGGTCCGTGAGTTCGAGCCCCGCGTCGGGCTCTGGGCTGATGGCTCAGAGCCTGGAGCCTGTTTCCGATTCTGTGTCTCCCTCTCTCTCTGCCCTCCCCTGTTCATGCTCTGTCTCTCTCTGTCCCAAAAATAAATAAACGTTGAAAAAAAAAATTAAAAAAAAAATTGAACTCAAATCTGATCAAGTTCATCTAGATTCCATTATCTGTGTGAATGACACACAGAGCACAGCGTAACATGAAAATAACACCATGTGGATGCAAGCAGTAAAATTCAGTCCGTGGAAACCTCTACAGGACCAACCGATCTTACTTCTTTCGCAAATATGCTATAAGGGAAAAATGATCTGTAGAGAAAACCCCGCTTGTTAAAAGAGACATAAGAGATTTATCGATCAATTGTAACGTGTGGTTGCATCCAAATTCAAACAAACGGTAAAAAATGTAAAGAAGATTTGTGACATTTATGACATAGAGTTTTGACTATTGACTAAAGAGCCTTGATGATATCAAAACATTGCAATTTGCAATTTTTTAAGTGTCAATTGTTTAAATGCCTACTATATGAATATAGTACTCATGTTAAAGAGAAGAAGTCCATAAATCTTAGGTACATTTTGACCTATTTAGACATGAACTGATAAATTTTCTTCAAATTATTGTGGGGATGGGGAATACTGTAGGGGGAACATAAATGCAAAAATGGCATAATGTGGTGGTGAGGGAGTCATACATGGAGACCACACAGATGATCCTAAAATGACCTGAAATAGTTAAGGTGGGTGACAGAAACGTGGAGGTTTCTTACCCAATTTTATGTGTATGTTTGGAAATTTTCACCAGCGATTGAGAAGAAAAATAGAACTCTCTATCCTCAAACCTGTTCCATATTTATAAAAGCCACTGAAAACAGATATTTGGGCGTCCAAGTGTAGTCTAAAATGGACTTTGTGAAAATTCAACTTCATAGCCAATAACAAAATGCTAACTTTCCCCCTAGTTTTAAGAGTTGGAAATGGAATATAAACGGTGGTATGCCAGCTCATAGAAGTTCACGAGAATTGGTGATTAAAATTTTCAATCGTTAAACACAGCCATTATTAAAATTAAATTATATAGACATAATTTAATCAATCACACGAGTAAACTGTGCATGATTTAATCAACTGTATGCATATATTGAAAATAAATATTCAAAACTCATTACCCATTAATTATTTTACTGTATTTTCCTATTTCTACCCTCTTAAGGTTATTTGCATCTACTCTCTGTAGATATATATATATAGTGGCCATATATACTACGTGTATATGCATATGCTATATATGATGCTGTGCATCTCTTTGCAGCTCCACGGTCAGCAATATCATGATGGTTGCTTGAAACTGGCAATGGCGGAGTATTTACAGCATAGAAATTGGCCAATACTACAAACCAAAGCTATTTTTTGTTTCCCCCAAGGGCCGGTTGTTAATCATTTACCAGAACACCATTGACATAAGGAGTCATCCATTTGGTTCTAATATGAATAAAATATGCTTATAAGACTTAACATTATTTATTTAGAGAAATACTCAAGAAATAACTATCTCTCTCACCACACTGTCCCTTTCTTTTATACCAGTGCGTTACATGTCTGTTTCCTCTATTCTCCGTGAGCTCCTGAGGGTAGGGAATGCATTTACTCATCAGTCTTCTCCCAATGTTGGAAAAGTGGCTGGTGCAGTTGGCTGACTGAATAATGAAGTGATGAATTTCTATTTATTTAGCCTCATCAACGTGACCATCATCCCAGATCTATGGAGATACAGGAGAGGTATAAACATTTTCTTTCCCCTCAAAGGGTCATTGTCTAGTTGGGTTACCCCACTGGGAGATTGAACAATGGTATCAGTGATATACAATCATTTACCAATTTGTTAGACAGAAATTATAAATTCTAAAGGAGACCAATGAACTAGCAGTTATTAATTATTATTAATTATCCTAGATGGATGCTCACCGAGTTCTGGTCTAGGAACACACCGCATACCAGGTACTATGCTAACTAACTTGTAGGCATTTCATTTAATGACCTTAATGGTATTGTGAGATAGAAATATTACCTCCATGTTACAGATAAAAAAACCGAGCCTCAAAAAGATTAAGTAATTTTCAGCAAGAGGTAAGGCTTAGATTTTATCTCAGATCGTCTGTTTTCACAGGTCAGGCTCTGAAGCATTTCACATACTGACTTAAAGAGAAAGAATAGAATTAGCTCATGAAAGAGTGGCATAATTTGAAAAACAGGGAGAAAGAAAGGATAGTTCACATAATAGGGAAAGAGGCATCATCAAGGCAAGAGATCAGGAAGAGAGGGATATTTATAAGCTAGCAAGGAGTCTGCTTCGGCCGAGTGGCTGATTCATCTTTGGGAAGAGTATACAATGAATATGAGGCTGGGTGGGAGGATCTATTTTCTTGAATGCTTTGAAAGCCAGGCAAAGAAATTTGGCTCTGAAATAGGTAGCCATCAAGGTTTTTAAGCTAGAGAGTACTATAAAAATTACAGAATCCAAAGATCATTAGGAAATATACCAGATGGATCGAAAGAGTGAAAATAGAAACAGATGTTGCAGTAATAGAGGTATAAAACAACATCACACTGGAATAGAATAAAAGATGTCTTCTGTAGAGCTTGGGAATTTTTCCCAAATTATCGCTCATAACCAGTGATGATAAAAGTCACAAGGAATTCTCATAATTGAACAACTAATGACTAGTAATGAGAGTACAAATCCAGTCTCCTACTGAAAGCAGATTGACTACTAATCTAGCTGTCCCTGGTCCTCAGCAGAATGGAGGCCATCTCAGTGCATTTTGAGCGAGATGGTTTATTGTGCAGGGCATTCAACATCTGATGATCCAGGGAACCAAAATCCACTCACCCACTTCTAGTGTTTTCCAGTGCTACCCTGGCACATTTCCAAATGTCAAGTGGGGAGGGGAAGACGACCCAATGGACAAACGCTCAGATTAGTAGTCCACCTCTTGAATTCAGTTTAATGTTCTTTTTTCCAGAAGTATCTCATCCATTAAGGAGGTTTCATGGCAGAACATCTGCATTTTATTTCCAGGGAAGACGTATAGAGGTTGATTGTTCATCACATCAACCTTCCAAGTCTCTGACCAGATGAATTGTTTGAACTCATTTGAAACGTTTCTTAATGGCCAAAGGAGAATTGTGTACACGTGGTCAGGCACACAATCTAGGCAGAGTAGGTAAAAGCTATGAATAATCATTTATAATAGTAAAATCACAGCTTATTTAGGTTTTAAGAGATTTGAGGTTAAGATCACTTTAGTACACATTCAATAAAGCAGAAGAACAACAAGAAATGCTTCCGAAGGGAAAGAAAGACAAATACAGGAATGAACAGGACTCGTAGGTTTTTAAATAGCCTATTAAATCTTTCAGCAAGAACCTATTTTACGCTGTTAGTCTGGGGAGACTGATTAGATTTCCAGATTCCCAGTCAGAATTTTTGTTTTGCAAAAATGAGCGGGTGGAGATGAGCGGATTTTATTTACCTTCTCCAGCCGAGCTCAATGGCTGCTATAGTTCTTAGGGAAGATCACTGCAGCCCTAATCCACCCCATCACAGGCTGGGAGTTTGACAGTTATGTCAGGACGCTAGAGCAAACTCTTCCTCCCTCTTATAAAGGTTTCTCACTATATTCTTTCCATGATCTACCAGCGGGATTGCAAACAACAGATTGTCGGGGGGATGAGGATCAAAGACCTGGGGAAAGAAAATCATATTGAAAGAAGGGATTTGGAGAAGGAGAGGCTGAAAGCCTCCGAGGCTGAGGGTCATTACACATGCAATGAGGTATCGAGACCTACCTTTGGTGGGACTGAAGCATCAATTCCAGGGAAGTCAGGGAAGGTTCTGCGCAGGCGGTTGGTGCCGGTAGGATAGACACAGTTCTGAAATCACCGGGTAACTCTCATTGGTGCGCTATTCAGGTTTTGTTTAGTATTTGAATACATAAATTTGGAACACCGAATTCTATGAGAGTGCTTAATAATGGTAACGTTTTTCAGTGACCTGGAAATTTCCAGTTGAAATTGTCTCCTAACTAGTCTTCCCACATCACCCTCCCTCCCCCGCCCCATTTCTGTTTTCGACACACTCTGGGATCCTTGTACAAGACGCGTCAGGCCTTGCTCCTCCCGCTCCTCCCCGACGTCCCGCCAATAGTTTCACGGGCCATGGGGAACAGCAGCTAAGCCCTTAGAATGTCCCCCAGAGGGATGGAGTGACCCCTGAGGGATGGAGTGGCCCCCGTGTGGTGGGACCACCTACAGCAATCTGGCCCCACCCATTCCCCCCTGCCTCACTCCACACCAGCCGCACTGGCTTCTCGCCGATCTCGCAAATCAGGCCCACGTTGTCTCAGATGTTGGCACAGACCATTTCCCTTGTCCTGTCCTTCGCTTCCCAGACATCCACCTGGCTCCCTCCCACGCTTCCTTCCGGTCTTTGCTCAAATGCCACCTTCTCAAACCACGCTCCTTCACACCCTCTTTAAAGGGGCATCAGAGCCCGACCTGTGCACTCCGCTTCTGCCGTCGTCTTTCTGTTTTCCTCCGCAGACCATCCCAACATGATTAATTTGTTTTATCACGGCCATTATTTCCTGTCAGTTTCTATCTACGAGGAGCAAGGGATCTTTTCTGATGTGCACAATGGCAGGTGGAAATGCAACTGTCAGACTGATCAATTCATTCATCTTTTCTTTGCATCCAAGGGACGTACCGATGACGATGTCAGAGGTCAGCAAGGAGAGAAACACAATGGAGTCTAAAGTCTGTGCAGGGCTACCTTTAATAATGATGGTATCGTCTAGAAGACAAGCTGCTTTTTTGAAGCCGGCTGTCAACATCATAGAAACCTCTGCTTTTGGATTCTGGTTGCCTTTCTGTGTTACTGGCTGCCTTCCCCCCAGCGGTGTTTCCATCACCACCCTCCCGGTCTCACATAAAGAGTAGTGCTCACAAAGTCATGCCAGCCAGTGTCACGTCTCCAGTGTCTCAGGTTTTTTCCCCACCGGAGCACCCGAGCATGCACAGACTTCAGTATGACCGTATGCAGCCTCTGCAAACACAGAGATTCAAGATCGAAAAGGAGTAAAGCAGCCCCCTCCGTGCAAAAGCTTCAGTAGCACAGGACACGTGCAATGGAAACTGATTTTGTACGTCACAGTCTACATCACTCGGTCAGGGACTGGCTGCTACCTGCTCACCTGACTTGCCAGATCTCTGCACCGCAGTCTTGACCGCAGCTAATTAGGCTCATTCCTTCAGGAACTCCTTCTTAACTTCTTAAGGGGTTCTTGAGTGTGTGCAATAATGCCAATATCAAGAATCAGATTTGAGCAACTGAATGTACAACATGCAATGAACTAATGCTAATTGAATGACCATAGCCTTAAGCACAAATATAACCATCCAGCCCTGGCAACAGAGTGGGTCTGGCACTTGCCTGACTGTTCTATCAGAATGAGAGCCTGGAAAGGGGTTGGGTTTGTCTTGTTCGTCACTGGGTCTCTGGGCAGCAGAGCCTAGAAGGGCCTGAGTGACTGTTGCTGAGCGGATAAATCACTCCTCACTTGAGGGAAAGCCGGTGGTCTTACCAGTTGAATCCGAATCCACATGGGTTCTTGCACTCGGCTCTGTGTGTAAATGCAGGTGAGTTACTTGTGCTTCCCGTGCCTCAGCTTCCTCAACTGTGACCTGTGAGTAATACTATTTCCTGTTTCCCAAGTAGGTGGTGAGGATGAGCTGTGTAATTATGCGGGGGACGACTCGGGACCATATTCACTCTTTCTTTCCCGGTAGTATCTTTAGGGCCACAGAAACCTTTTCGGTGCCCTTTTCAGAAGACAACCGACATTCTGAGGCCATGAAGCAGCTTGATGAACAATCATTAATTGGAGGAAAATTGCCAAATGGCCAGCATAGGATTTCTTGCTAGTGTTTCAGTTTCTGCAAAGCTGGCCCTGGCCCCATTCTTGGTGGTTGGCCTTTTTCTGTCCCATCACCAACTGTGACTCATACGGGGCACCTATGATGGCACTTTCTACCCCTTGGACTGTGATGACGCTGGACGGTGCTGGCTACTTTCCATCTGATGACCCTGCCCAGCCCTTCGTTTTGCCTTGACGGTCCTCCTGTACTGTTGTCTTTGCGCTCTGCCAACACAGTGCTTCTCTGTCACCTGTCACAGAGTAGACTTTCCCGCGTCTCAGTGCTCCTCTTGTTGTGCCATCGCTCACCCGAACTTGTCACCGACAGGTGTGTCACCCCATGTTGCACCAGGGTGTCCATTGCGACGTGATAGGGCAGGTGCACAGTAACTGGGCTGCGTTCTTCGCCGTCTAGTCTCAAATTATGCTCTTTTCAGACTTAAAATAAGCAGTTGGCTCTGATAGTATTTAGCACACATCAGTTCTCATTGCCACTGAGTAATCAGCACTGCCAATTCTAGTAGACCTAGTAGAGAAAAAAGTTCTGAGTTTGAGTATCTGCAACAAGACTGTCCCTCGTCATTCGGAAGCCACTTACAAGAAACTCTGCCCTGCTCTGATTCTCCCAGGCTGCACAAGTGGGAGCTGGGGTCACAGGACCTTGGAGAGACTTCCAGCAGTTACAGTGAAGAGTAGGGCTCACCTTGAGCTCACTGTGGCTAGAGAAATACCCCTCATTTCATCAACTTGCTATAGTGATGTCCTCATGATCTGTGCTGTGTTAGATGACGTGCATCCAAAGAAAGCTTACAAGATGATAATAACAGTGGTAGACATTCTCTCCACCAATATAACTGAACTTGTTAGTGTATGAGTGATATGTGAATTGAAGTGACAAATATCTTCAGAAGCAACCGAAATTGTATTAATGTCTCAGCACGATTGGTTTCGATTAGTTAAAAATAGTTGAGGAAATTATGTCTGGTACTCTATCAACCTTATAAATTGTGTTTATATAAAAAAAAATATTTTATTCCTAAGAGAAGAAAAAAGCTTCCAGTTAGTGCATTCAGAAAGTAACTGGTGGATAAATATATTTTAAGCCCTCATTCTTGCATAAATGATATTAAAAATATCCAATTATAAAGCAAAGGTGATTGAGTAGCCAAGAGTAAATTAGCAATTAAGTCTCCTCCAACGAATAGCTCTAAGACTTCCTCAAAATTAAAAAATTGTCAAGTGAAATGTCACAAATGTACCACATTTATTTGAAAATCAATTCGGTTATTAAATATTAATTTTATTTTCTTTTAGGTGTCTATAATTTTAAGCAAAATATTTCATGAATAATGTATATTCTGTTATCAAAAACTAATCCTGCATAGTTTGGAATCAGTGCCTCTATTTCCACAACACAGAATGTTCTAAACTCTAATACAGTGATAACGACAAAACCGGATAAATGTACAGTTGGTTGAAGAGTTGTGTAAGAAATTTAATGAGATTTCTAGGGATCTTTAACTTGGATGCTTCCTGAAGATATATTATAAATAATGCAAGTAACTTATCTATTTTGTGAGTTCCCTTGTGCATGGAGGGGGGATAATAGAGATTGGCCATCAAGGACTAAGTCACTGAAGGATAAAATAAGAATGAAAACCACATTTTGAAATGTGGTGAGATTACTATATCCAAACACAATGATGATTTATAGAATCTACATCCACTCATCACATGCCCTCCCTCTCACAAGTACTTTATGGGTATGGACTCATTTAAGCACAGAAAGAAATGATTTGGCATCAAGAGAGCAAATGCCTGGGAGTAAGGCAGTACTTTTGAAAAGAGAGATCAGGATCAGGCTAGCCACAAATAGGGCCTTTGGGAATGGAAACCACAATGAGCTTTCCTCATGACAATACAGAATATATTCCAAATACTATTCTCACATTACTGTTGTGGAGTCACATGTACAGAATATATTCCAAACGCTATTCTCGCGTTACTATTGTGGAGTCATAGGATCATATCTATGTACTCAGATGTTGAGACGTGGAAGTGAATCGGTATTTTGCAACTTAAGAAAGACAAGAAGGACTGGAAAGATTTTGGTGAAGAAATCTAAAAACTATTCATGGATTTCAGGGGGAAAAGGCAGCTTCCTGAAGAAGGGAATAATTTAGCCTTAAGAAGAAAAGACTGTGGGAATAGTGATGTGCACTTAGTACATTATCTCTCTCCCTCTCTCTCATCTGTATCTATCTATCCATGTGTCTATTATCTATCTAATATATATGATATATTTCATATGCACAATATATATGTATACCAAATATATTTATATATTTATTTTATTAATATTATATATAAATATATCTATCTGTACATATATGTACATCAGATACAGTACCTATATACTATATATTTATATATTTATTTTATTCATATTATATATCTGTGTGTATATATATATCTGTATATCAAGGTTGGGGGGATAGAAATGTATTTGAGAGTGACCAGATACTACATTAATACATTAAAATGGAAAATGGTAGAATCTTTTCCTTTCCATCAGTGTCTTTAAAAATAAGGTGAACTAGGGTCGCCTGCGTGGCTCAGTTGGTTGAGCGTCCAACTTCAGCTCAGGTCACGATCTCACGGTCCGTGAGTTTGAGCCCCGCGTGGGGCTCTGGGCTGATGGCTCAGAGCCTGGAGCCTGCTTCCGATTCTGTGTCTCCCTCTCTCTCTGACCCTCCCCCATTCATGCTCTGTCTCTGTCTCAAAAATAAATAAACCTTAAAAAAAAAATTAAAAAACAAATAGGGTGAACTCCCATCCATTTGGCGTAAATGTGGATATGTCCTGAGATAAT
The DNA here is from genome assembly GCF_014898765.1 of Herpailurus yagouaroundi. Classification (NCBI taxonomy): domain Eukaryota; kingdom Metazoa; phylum Chordata; class Mammalia; order Carnivora; family Felidae; genus Herpailurus; species Herpailurus yagouaroundi. Next base: position 4,778,432 of record NW_024412377.1, on the reverse strand, counting down.
AGAATAGCTGCTATGACCCTTTGCTACCCTTTCTCTGTCTCTGTGAACCTATACTTCTCTGGTTATACATTCCTTTTATTAGAATTAAGTCAATAAAATTGTCTATAAACAAAAACAAGCTCTCCTTCCTACCTACTTTGGCTCAACTGGGACAAATAACTGCCTACCCAACATTCTTCTTGGCTCCTTTTTTGAACTTAAAAAAAAAATCAATAGCAAGAATGCTCCTTTGACTGGTGCAAAACACCTCAACTAATTGCAGGAGAAAAGCAAGTTCTCCGAAATCAGTTGCTGGGGAACATCCTGCAGGCCTGACGATTTGGCGTGTGACGGTAAGAGTCCCTCTTCTCTATTAGTCCCAACACGGAGGCGCACGGATATCGCCTCTCCAAGTTCAGAGAGGGAAGGAAAACGAAACTCGCTTTAGCAGCCTCAGTTCCCTGAGTCCGTCAAGTGTCTACAGGCCCATTTCCTGTGCCAGTGCAAGTAGAGCGTGCTCACCAGAGTGTGAGAAATTAGGGCGAAGGGAGTGAAGGAGAGTATACAGAGATGCATCTCCTTCTGCCTCCAAAATGTATACTCTTCAGACTGGTGCCACGCTACTTAAGTCTACACGGGTTCTGCAAAGCACGTCACGTTGATGACTGATCCGTGATTACATGCGCTCTGGGGAAACTGCAGGTGCATTGTGACATCTCGTTTGCCCTTTTAGCCTATCAGCCATGACACCTTGGTCTTTGCAATACTTTCTTGTAGCCTTATTCCCCCCGCAAATAATTGCCTGCGAACTATTACTTCTCTGCAGGTAAACCTACCTTCCTGTCTCCTCCAGAAAATTCCCTGATTTTACTGGGCTCTTTTAGCACTTTCCTGCAATTAACGTAAGCTGAACCATTCATCGGTATATTGGTGCAAAGAACAGTTTTATGAGATGTGAAATTACTAATGATGTGTAGATTTCAAGCTTCAAATTTCACCTGTTTGAGAACAAAGTCTCTTTCTGTGCTGAACAAACCCTTCACAAGAACAATCATAAGGTCAAAAAAAGATAGCTAATCCAGAAAAAATAGTCTACATTTTAACAATTGAGATGCAAGTGAAAACACATCACAAGGGGGAAAAATCTCTATAATATGGTAGCAATAAATTGTAAATACAGCATAGATACAATTAGAGGAATATAAACAAATTAATTATCTTTCCAAGAGTTTTTGAATCATTTTTTTTTGGTTTCACTTGTTTTACCCCACCTGGAAAATCTTTTCTTTTTTTTTAGTTATTCCTGAAATCAGTGGCAATTAGATTTTATTGGTCAATTAAAAATTGTCTACAGATACAGAATAGGATTTATTCCCAAGTCACTGATATGAGAGAAAGCTATGAAGATAATTTTTGTTTTCTACTCATTAAAGGTTGGGGGTTTTGTTTGTTTGTTTTGTTTTGTTTTGAGAGAGGGAGAGCACAAATACACACATACATGCCCGTGGGGGAGAAGTGGAGGTGGGCGGGGGAGAGACAAGAGACAGAGACAGTTTTAAGCAGACTCCACACTCAGTGCAGAGCCTGACTCAGAGTTCTCCCTCACCACCCTAGGATCATGACCTGAGCAGAAATCAAGAGTCAGAGGGTCAACCTGCTGAGCTACCCAGGTGCCTCTAAAGGTTGGAATTTTAATTTTTTTTCTTTATAGATCTTCTAAACCCTATCTATTGTTTTGAAAGTTTGGGAGGCAATAAATGCCAACTTTTCTCTGGAGCTGGTGGGAAGCCTCCTTAGATCGAGTCTTTGTGCAGAAACCTACCATTTGTCTTCCATCTGGGTCTCCAGGCAGTGAACGGGAGAGAAAAGAAAACGTGACTTAACAGGGAAAGCAGTTATGTCAATGCACATCCCACTTGGTGAGGCCAGCTGTAGAGTCAAGTGACATGTGCGGGTATACAGAATAACGTGTTTCTGAGATAAGAAAAACTGACATAAATGAAGGCTGCATTGAAAATATCTGACCGATCTCAGGGGGGGAATTTGAAGGCTACTCTTACTACCTCCTCAGAGTCTTGAGGAGGTAACATACACAAAGGAGTCGTCAATGTTTCAAGACAATTCATGTCTGTTTTATACCTTTCAAGGAGCTTTCATACTTTTTAGAGGCAGTGGATCCTTTCTTGTGTTCCATCATAGTTTGGGATTTTTTAAAAATGCCATCATTTCTTTAAAACCTGGAGTAGGAGAAACTCCGTCTTGGTGTGGAAAGCCCCTTTCTTTGTGTCTTTTTTTTTCCTTTTTTCAGGTTTTTATTTAAATTCCAGTTAGTGAATATACACTGTAATATTGGTTTCAGGAGTAAAATTTGGTGATTCATCACTTACATACAACACTCAGTGTTCATCACACCAAGTGCTCTCCTTAATACCCATCATGCCTTTGGCCCATCCCCTGCCCACCTTCCCTCTGATGATGGAGAGCCATCAGTCTCTTCTCTATATTTAAGAATCTGTTTTTTTTGGTTTGCCTCTCTCTTCCCCCACCCCGTGTTCATCTGTTTTGCTTCCTTAATTCTACATATGAGTGAAATCGTATGGTATTTGTCTTTCTCTGATTGACTTACTTCCCTTAGCATAATACTTTTGAGCTCCACCCATGCTGTTGCAAATGGCAAGATATTATTCTTTTTTATGGCTTAGTAATATTCCATTGCATATATATACCATGTCTTCCTTATCTATCCATCAGTTGGTGGACATGTGGGCTCTCTCCACAGTTCGGCTATTGTTGATAGCACTGCTATAAACACTGGGGTGCATGTGCCCCTTCGAATCAGTATTTTTGTATCCTTCAGATAAATATCTAGTAGTGCGATTGCTGGATCATAGAGTAGTTCTATTTTTAACTTTTTGAGGAACCTCCATACCGTTTTCCAGAGTAGCTGCACCAGTTTGCATTCCCACTGACAGAGCGAGAGCGTTTCTCTTTCTCTGCGCCCTCGCCAACATCTGTTGTTTCCTGAGTTGTGAATTTGAGCCGCTCTGACAGGGGGCTCATTGTAGTTTTGATTTGTATTTCCCTGAAGATAAGTGATGTTGAGCATCTTTTCATATGTCCTATTAGCCATCTGTGTGTCTTCCTTGGAGAAATGTCTACTGAAGTCTTCTGCCCATTTTGAATTAGATTACTTGTTTTTTTGGTGTTGAGTTTTATAAGTTCTTTACATATTTTGGATGCTAACTCTTTATCAGATATATTATTTGCAGATAACTCCCATTCCGAAGGTTGGCTTTTAATTTTGTTGATTGCTTCCTTCACTGCACAGAAGGTTTGTGCTTTGATGATATCTCAAAAGTTTAGTTTTGCTTTTGTTTCCCTTACCTTAGGAGATGTATCTAGTAAGAAGTGGCTACAGCTGATGTCAAAGAGGCTACTCTCTTTTTCTCCTCAAGATTTTGATGGCTTCCTGTCTTACGTTTAAGTCTTTCATCCATTTTGAATTTAATTTTGTGTATGGTGTAAGAAAGAGGTCCAGTTTCATTCTTCTGTCTGTTTCTGCCTTCTAAGGGAATTTTAACGAGGAAAAGAGATAAGGGATAAGCAGAAACTTGGGGAGTACATACTTTGACCTTACTTACATTTAGATATTTTGACTTTTAGGACATACTTGTCCTTCACATGAAAAAAAAAAGATTAAGATCGGCCAAAGAAGATTTAGAATTTTGTACTTGAAATGACTAGCAAACTTCTGGAAAGATATAAATAGGTTGAAAGCAAAAAGATGGAAGAAGACATACCACAAATTGGGCAGTTTAGAACAGTTTTTTCAGATGATTCTTAAAATAGAAAGTTACCCTCTCTCACTTCTGGAGGCAAGAAATGCAATGTCAAGGTATTGCGAAGGGGCTGGTTCCGTGTGGAGGCTCCCGGGGACGATCATCCCTTACCTTTTCTGGTTCTGGTATCAGGGCTTCCTTGGCTTGTGACGACATCCCCCAGTCTCTCCTGGCGTCTTTCCAAGGCTGTCTTCCCTGTGCGTGTATGTGTGTCTTCACATGGTGTTTTCCTGTATGTGTGTGTGTGTGTGTGCGTGCGTGCGTGTGTGTGTCTAAATTTCCCTCTTCTTCTAAGACCATCAATCATTTTGGTTAGGAGTCCACCTGAATGGACCATCATCTTAACTTGCTTATGTCGACAAAGACCCTATTTCCAAACGTGGCCGTATTCATCATATTCCAGAGATTAGGAAATCAACATATCTTTTGGGGAGACACAGGTCAACCCATACCAGAATATGAGCAAAGGGAACTCAGCTTTTAACCATGTAGAACTGTTAGAAATGTATCGGAGTCCTTTTTACCTTGCGTAGGTACTACCCGGTGACTTGGAACCCATCAGCTGGACAGAAAATAAGGCTGCCTTAGAGGAAGCTGCCTGTGAAGCTCAAGAGGAACTTCAGTCTTCGCTTTGGCTCCTACTTTGCCATCAGATTGGCCTACTATTCTTTTAGAGTGTCCTCACTAACGCGCTACTTTGCGTTATCAATGAATGTGATTTTACGAGATGAATACACAAAGCACATCTCTTTTCCTCTACGGCCTTTCTTCCTGCCTTCATTATTCATATCTAATTGCATCAGTAGGAGACAGACAAGATCTTCGGCTTTTGGCTCAGCTGGGACTGACCAGTTCTGTTCTCAGCTACCCAGCAAGAGCAGCCTCTGCCTTTAAATCTGCCAAGTCAATTGGGGCGCCTGGGTGGCTCAGTCGGTTGAGCATCTGACTTCGGCTCAGGTCATGATCTCGCGGTCTGTGGGTATGAACCCCACGTCGGGTTCTGTGCTGACAGCTCAGAGCCCGGAACCTGCTTCGGATTCTGTGTCTCCCTGTCTCCCTGCCCCTGCCCCGCTCATGCTCTGTCTTTCTCCTCTTCAAAAATAAACATTAAAAAAATTTTTTTAATTGCTTTAAATCTGCCAAGTCAAACAGCAACCGCCATGACTGAGCTACCTATGTCTAGATTCAGAATTTATGGAAGTGGGGACACCACAAAGAAGCAGAGGAATGACCGAACGAGGAACGATCATGGCTCAATGTTTTATCTGTAGGATGTTTGGTTTTTCCAATGGACATCATCGGATTTACCTTCCAATCATGTCTAACCTTTCAGGGAAGAGCCCTGTCTCACCTAGGCTCTTTTCTTCAAGTTGTGTGGTTGAAAAGGAAGCAGCCATATTATCTTGACAGACCCCGACCCACAGGTCCCAGAAACTGGCTGGAACAGATTGTCAAGGAAAGCTGGTGAGTCCAGATCCTGCCCCTATGGTGCTGAGAGGGGTGGGCTCTGTCTCCAGCAGGCAAGGGCATTTGAAAGAATTTAATCTGACTTCTGTTGTACTTATTTTTACATGCACTGTCTATAGGTGACAGATGATATCGGCTTTCTGTTTTGTGTTGTGACATAACAGTTCATTGAAACATACAGTTAAGGAAGCAAGAGATTCAATTTCAAAACCAAAACAATGAAGTGAAAAAGAGGCACCGGAAGCGAGTGACCAAGCTTTGGAAAACATGGTGCTAGAGAATTGTTACCTCAACCTCTTTCTGTAGATCTATGTACACTCAAAACCCAGTCAGTTTTGGTACTTTGTGTGTTTCTAGTAACCTGCCAGTTTCCTTCCAAATCTTTTTTTTTGCTGCAAGTCAGAAAAGATTTCCTCTTCTTCATTTTTTCATTCCTGAGTTTAACATTGGAGTCTTCTCTCTCTTTTTTTTTCCTGGTGAGTCTAACTAAAGGCTTATCCATTTGTTGATGCTTTTCAAAGAACCGACTTTTTCTTTTCTCGATTTTGTTGATCATTACTTTCTCTATTTCACTCATTTGCAGTCTAATCTTTAATATTTCCTTCCTGTCGCTTTCTCAGGTATAATTTCTCTTCTTTTTCTGGTGTCCTAAAGTGGAATATTTGTAATTGACTTGAGATCTTTCTTCTTTTCTAAAATATAGAGGTTTCCAGCTGTAAATTTCTCTCTAAGCCCTGCATTAGCCACACTCCATGCCTTTGGTGGGTTGTGTCTTTGCTTCATTCCTATGCCAATATTTCCTAATTTATCCTGTGATTTTTTTCTTTGATCTATCGGTTATTTAATTGTGTGTTGTTTAAATTTCCATGTAAATATAAATTTCCCCAATGTTTTTCTGTTATTGGTTGGAGAATACACTTTGGATGACACTAATCACATAACTTTATTTAATTTGCCCTATGGTTTAAAAATGGTCTATCCTGGAGAATTTTTCATGTGCCCTTGAGGAAATGTGTATTTTTCTGTGTTTAGGTGGAATGTTCTAGACATGTTGGTTAGATTCATTTGATTTACAGTGGATTTTTCTGCCCATCATTAAAAGTGAGATATTAAAGCTTCCAACTCTTATTGATGAATTGTCTATTTCTCCCTTCAAATTTGCCATATTTTGCTTTATGTATTCTGACAGCTTTGCTGTTATGTGCACCTGTTTACCATGGTTATATCTTACTGATGGATTTGATTCATTTATCACTATAAAATTTCCTTCTTTATCTCTAGCAACATTTTTTTTTTTTGCTTTAATGTTTACTTTTTTTGATAGTCTGGATTTTTTATGGTTGCTGTTTGCATAGGATATCTTTACTCATCGTTTTTTTTTTTTTTTTAAGCCTATTGGCATCTTTGAATGAAAGTGTATCTCCTATAGACAGCATACAGTTAGCTGGGCTTTATTAAAAAAAAAATCTTTTTTATGTCTATTTACTTTTGGGAGAGACAGAGTGTGAGTGGGGGAGAGCAGACAGAGAGAGGGAGACACAGAATCTGAAGCAGGCTCCAGGCTCCGAGCTGTCAGCACAGAGCCCGACGTGGGGCTCCAACCCATGAACTGCGAGATCATGACCTGAGCTGAGGTTGGATGCTTAACTGACTGAGCCTCCCAGGCGCCCTAGAGCCTTAATTTTTAATCTGGTATAATATGACAATCTCTGCCTTTTGCTTGGATTGTTTTGTACTTTCACACTTAATGTTATTAATATTGTTGGTTTATGTTTGCCATATTCTTTTTGTTTTCTCTATGTCAAGGCTTTGTTGCTATTGTTTCTCTGTTCCTCCTTTACTGCTTTCTTTTGAATTAAGTGAATATTTTTAGGGCAATAATTTAATTTCTTTCATGATTTTTTTTACTATAGTTTTTTGAGTTATTTTCTTGGTAATTGCTCTAAGACTTACTTATCAGAACCTATTTCAGATTTGTACTAATTTATGTTTATACTAACGTGTATATATGTGCACACACACAAATATCTTCTTCCCTTTTTCTGTGTGCTGTTAGTAGTAAATATATTACATCTGTAGGTATTATAAGCCTGACGGTACATTATTATAATTACTACTATATATAATTTTCTCTCTTTTAAAGACGCTGAGGCAAGAAAACAGAGCACAGACGTATTTACAGCTTTTGTAAATAGATGAGATAAGACAGCTTCTATATATTGCCCCTGTATTGTTTACTTCTTCATGATAGACTGGGACCAGTGAGCCCAAAAGCCCTCTGGTGCCAAACTCAAAACATCACAAGAACAATATTAAAGTACGTGTGAGGTGTTGTTACTAAGCTGGTATTTAATGAATCTAAATAGATTATTTTCTGATTCTCTAAATCAATACAGGAATAAAGCCTAACCACCTGAAGGTGTTGACATTTGGTGGTTCTCCGTGATACATACTCCCTGTTTAATTCTTTTAAATCAATTATTATATTATTCAATTATTAATTAAATAAATTATTAATTAAGACTATTATAACTTCTTTTTTTTTTTTTGCTTAGTTATACTTTTGCTAAAAATATAAAAAAAATTTTGAAAAGCTACAAAATACCAGTTCAAAATTAACTGCTCTAGCGTGCTTAGAACGCAGACAAATTCTTGGTGGACAGCTGTGGGTTTTGCAGATCATTTTATCCGGAACCAGCGAGAGGCCTTAGCTTTACAAATTGCATGAACGCTTCTCATCATTCTGATATGTGTGTCCTGCAAATACCAGTCTCTGCCCCGCAGAAATGAAATCTGCCGTGTGAGCGTTGTGACAAAGATCCATAACCGGCTGGACAGCGTGTCAGGGACACCTTCTCTGAAGAAGAGAGGGCAGGACTTAAGTGAGCGGCGAAGCAAACGCATCGGGACCAGTAACGTGTGTGCACGTCCCGGGGCAGGAAAGAGTGGCATGACCTTTAGAGGAGGTGCCGGAGGACCTGAGTGGCGGAAGTCTTCAGGGAAAACAGCAGGACCCCGCCCGAGGATGGGGGGGCGGGAGGGGTGCAGAGAGCAGGGCCACCAGGGGCTGGCAGGCCACGCACAGATTCTCGGTTGTTATTCCACAGAAGCAGTCTGTGTGTTTTAAGCCTAAGAGAGAAGATCTCATTTGCATCTGAAAGTGACTATTCTGGTTCCGTGTGGAGCCTTAAACTGGAAGGGAGGCAATAACGGGAAGTTATTAGCTGCTCCAAAAATCCTTGCAGCTGAGAAAATGTGGACGTTGAGAATAAAATGAAACGTGTTGGAGAGCCAGCGAGCCAGGGGGAAGGAAGCGGTAGCATTTGCATGAAACTGCGATCTTTACAAGTCTTGGTTAGGATACCTCCACTGGTGGAATCAGGGCTGTTTTGAGCAGATACGGTGCTACGTGACGGAGATTGTACGTGCACGGTAAGTTCAAGAGCCGTGGTAATGGGATCTTGCTGGGCCTCAGTCACACCCACAGTTGAAAGAAGACGAACTTTGGTTTTTTTTTTTAAATCTCATTTTCCTTGCAGGTGTGGTGCCGGGGAAGGACTTGGCTCCCACGGTATCTACTCGGGAAGCTCCAGTAGGAAGTGGGTCTCTCGGCCCCGGTTTGATAAGCTGCTTCTCTGGGCATATCTTCCCTTTCAGGGATCCAGCCCTTTCACCACCCGCATGAACTACCCTCCCCCTCCCCCAACTCATGCCGATCTGGGCAGAAGAGATCGGTGGGGGGTTCCCAGCAGCTGTGACTTCTCATGCACAGCTATGACAGAAGTTCCATGCCACTGTGAGGTTGTAAACGGCTCTGTGTAGATGTGGACAAGGTTTGGTCTCCCAGCCTATTGGCATTCCGGATGAAATCGTTCTGGGCTGTGGGGGTCTGTCCTGTGCATTGTGGATGGTTAGAAGCATCCCTGGCCTCTCTCTCCCAGATGCGTTAGTCTCCTCGTTCTTGTGACAATCAGAAATGGTCTCCATCCTTGCCAAATGCCCCTGGAAATCGAAATTGTCCCTGATGAGAACCACCGGTTTAGATTTTAAAACTGGATTTTTATTAGTTTTTTTTTTCAGTCTTTGTTATGATTGCTGTTAAGAATTTTGAAAAAGGAGACTGTGTTATGTTCAGTTGTTCAAAATGTACTATGAACTTTCTCTCATCGACTGTTTTAGCTTCGGGATGTAAACAGAGGATAAATGTCAAATGTGTGATACCATCATAGGAAAAATTCGAGGTCCCTAAATAAGAAATTTGGTTAACCCAATGGGCTACGTGCATAAGACAAATTTCAAAATAGTCATTGCAAATATTATAAGGAAAAGACTTGTTGACGTGGGAAAATGCTCCCAATAAATTGCAAACTGAGGAAACAGCAACTACAAGGTGGCTTGTAGAGTATGACCTCAAAAACATGTTTGTAACTGTGCTTTGATGAGAAAAAAAAACCTCTCTAAAGGCCTGATATACAAGGGAAGCCATCTTAGATTTCTTCCTAAGTCAGCCTGCCTGCACATAAGCTTCATTTAAACCAAAACCCTGATTTACAGCTCACCATGCACGCGTTTGTACATCTGCTTTGTGAATGAGTAGCCTGAAGGAAAATGATTCTGTCCTGAAGATACCCATCAGTGCTCTAGTCCCTGTGTTCCTTGATGTTAAGACTCATGATTCTGCCCTATGTGTTAATCTATGATCGCTTGATCTTTTACAAGATGTAAACAAAAAGTATATAACCCCGTAAAACCTGTTCATTCTCCGGAACGCTCTCTTCCCCCTCGAAGAGGTAGAGACAGCTGTCCTGTCTTTCCTTCTTTTAGAGATTCAAGAAAGTGTGTTCATTTGTGTCCACAGCTTGTATCCTGTCCAAAGCTACATACCACAATGTTAAGAGAGATTATCTTTGGATGGTGGCATTACATGGGATTTCTGTTTTATATTTATATTTACATTTTTTTTAATCTTTATTTATTTTTGAGAGAGAGACAGAATGTGAGCAGGGGAGGGGCAGAGAGAGAGGGAGACACAGAATCTGAAGCAGGCTCCAGGCTCTGAGCTGTCAGCACAGAGCCCTACACGGGGCTCGAACTCACAAACCTTGAGATCATGACCTGAGCCAAAGTCAAATGCTTAACCCATGGAGCCACCCAGGCACCCCTATATTTATATTTTATATTTCCTTTATATTATATATTATTTTTCTTTATACTTCTCTATGTTCCCCGACTTTCTTGCATTAGAAGCTTAAATACAGAGAACAAACTGAGGGTTGCTGGTGGGGTGTTGGCTGGGGGGATGGGTTAAATGGGTGATGGGCAGTGAGGAGGGCACTTGTCAGGATGGGCACTGGGTGTTGTATGTAAGTGATGAATCACTAAATCCTATTCCTGAAATCGTTATTAAAATTTTTATAAGGTATATTGCGTTAGTAATGAAAGAAGAAGCAAATCATAAATGTTGTTCTTTAAAGTTATCACATTTGTAGAACTTTCTTATCTGGTATTCAATATCTACTTCTGAAATCATATGACTGAAATCACCACTATTCCTACAAACTACATTTGACCTGCACAGTTGAAAGGGTTTTTCACTGTGGTAAAGACACACAACAACCTAATCATACCAATAACTCAAAAGTAATAATTTTAAAATTCTTTTTTTAAGTTTATTTAGAGAGAGACAGAGAGAGAGAGTGGGGGAGGGGCAGAGAGAGAGAGAGAGAGAGAGAGAGGGAGAGAGAATCCCAAGCAGGCTCCACACTGTCAGTGTTAAACCCGACATGGGCTTGAACTCACCAACCATGAGATCGTGACCTGAGCCGAAATCGAGAGTTGGAGACTTCGCTGACTGAGCCACCCAGGTACTCCACAAAAGTAATAATTTAAAGTAAAGGGAACTTTTGAGTCTTAGCTTTTATATCATAGAACTACCATCTGTATATATGAAGGGGAAAAACAACTACTAAATTGACCAGGAAAAAAAACCTGGTTCTTTTCCCTGCCTATGAAAGCAACTGATAATTACAGGGAAAGACACATTAAAATACAGAGAGAAATGGACAAGTCTTGACAGTATTATTTCCAGACAATGGTATTTTGCAATATATCTTATTTTCCTGCTTTGCTAGTGTTGCTTGAATGTTCTGTTTACAGACGAGGTTTTGTCTAAGGACGTTCAATAACAATGACAAAATGGACTATTTGCTACAAAGAAAAGAGACACCATGATATCTCTAAAAATAACATAAGCAGAGCTTATTTGAGATGTTTGTTCTCATTTTACAGCATTCAAGTTGCATCAAAAATATATCCTATTGTTTGATAAGTTTATGCTATTAAAATACATTACTATCACACCAATCCCATGACCATGACACTCATAATTAACAATATTGTGTTTTCTTCTGAGAATTTTGACGTCTTTTTGCAGTGGTTTGAACAGTGTAAAAATTCTAAATATGCCCGGAGAGGTTTACTTCTGGTTTCTTCCAATACATTCCAGAATAGATAGATATCATTCTGCTGATAGAAACAGAAATTTTCTCAAAGTGCCATTTAAAAACCCCAAAGGTTGGCATTTGAAAGAGATTAGCTAATCGGCTCTGCTCAGCTAAGGTATTGCAGAAGTCAGTAAGATAACAGCCTATTACAGTTTTATGTGAAAGGGTTTCTATTTTTGGCGAGAGAGTATGATATGGTGACTGGCCATTTTTCCCACCATGGTTGAAAGAAAACACATACATTGCCAATGTCCTATAACCACATCTTCGGGACACTTACAGGATTGGAATCCCAGAAAAAGTGAACAGGAAGAGTGGGGCCGAAGTGGTGTTTGAAGAGATAAAGACGAGAGTTACATAAAACTGTTGAAAGGCTTCAATGCCTGTATTTGAGGACCTCAGAAAAACCCAGGGAAAGTGAATGCGGGGGAAACTTCCACAAGGCACGTTCCGGACAAGCAGACAAAAGGCAACACTAAAGGGAAAACCTTAAAAGGAGTTAGAGGAGCATCTACATCACTCCCAAGGAAACAAAAATCAGAAGAATGGAGACCTTTTCTACATAGGAGACTGTGGAAATCAGAAAGCAGCTTTAAAGCTTAAGAAAAAGGCCTCTACGCTTCTGTCCCTTGAGCAAGTATCCTCAGACGTGAAGGTGAAGTAAAGACACTACCAGAGACGTCAAAGCTGAGAGACGTGGTCACCAGCAGGCTGACACTGTAAGGAACAGTAAGAGAGATCCTCCTAGCACCATGCACGATACAGAAGCCCAGGATCTCAGAAAGGAACAAGGAACACAAGGACATGTAAACACGTCTCCATAAAAGTAAGAAAATGTATTATAGCTAGAATGACAACAGTATGACTCTGAGATTTAAAACACACGTAAAAATCATATATATATAACACTGCTTATCCTAAGTGCATGAGACGCTATTTAAATTGCCGTGAGGTCTTTCCATTGTCATTAAAAGGTAAAATAGTAGCTCATTAAAGTCATGATGATGTAGAGTCACTACCTTGTACACCTGAAACTAATATAACATCGTATGACAATTACACTCAAAAGCATCTGGAAAAAGACAAAGAAGAAAGGAAGACAGGAGGAGTTAAGAGTGAATATTGTCACCTCTAAGGTATCCATTAAAATAACAATGCGAAGGGGGCACCTGGGTGGCTCAGTCGGTTAAGCCTCTGACCCTTGATTCCAGCTCAGGTCATGGTCTCATGGTTTGGGAGATCAAGCCCTGTGTCAGGCTCTGTGCTGACAGCGTGGAACCTGCTTGGGATTCTCTCTCTCCCTGTCTTTCTCTCTCTGCTCCTCCCCACCGTCAAAAATAAAATAGACATTAAACATTTTTAAAAACAAAAGCTGAAAAAACAACTTTATTGATTACCAACATTAATTAATTACTTGAAGCCTGGAGGTTCAAGTCCTATAATTTTCTTCTTTTCTCCGCGTTAGTTACAACTTTACTAAGTGCTTGTATTTCCGTATGGATTTTCTAGTCAGCTTGATATTTTCCACAATAAACCTGTTGGAAGTTTGATAGGGATTGTGACGAATCTACAGAATAACTGTGGAGAAGAGACATCTTCATCACGGTGGGTGAGTCTGTTACATAAACGAGCCAAAAACGACCTCTGGGTACGGGCCCCTGGGTTGTTTATTTCTTCCCTGCAGGCTGAGACCTGTTAGCTCAAAAACCCTCCGGCACCAAACTCAAAATTTCACACAGCCTATTATTTTTAAAATAGCCCAAGCAAGCCTCTAGGTTGTTTATTTTCTTCGCTGCAGGCTGAGACCTGTTAGCTCAAAAGCCCGCCAGCACCAAACTCAAAAGTTTACACAGCCTATTATTTAAAAAGAGACCCAAATGGCAAAGAAGCCACTTAGAGCCTATCTGCTTTGCATATGGAATAAAACCTCGCCAGCATCTGTTGGCCATCGAGGAGAAGAGTCTCCTGCTTGTCAGACCCCAGGCAACTAGGACCCTTCTGAGCTCTCTGACCCAGAGCTCTCTGACCCAACACATCCCTACTGTGTTGCCGGGTGACATCATCTAGAGGAGTAAGCTGGTCCCTTATCCTCCAGGCTGATGTCCCGCCCCATCTGAATGGTGGTCCTTGCGACATTAAGCCTGAGGATGGCTCCATGAAGCCGTGCCCGGAAGGGCACAGTAAAGCTTGCTGTGTGTTATTGCCAGCCACGGTCACTTGCTTTTCCTTCCTCAGCTCTGGGAACTCCAGCAGAATGCCCTCCTGCCTGAGCTGGATCTCTCCTACTTAGAATTTCCTTACCTTCTGTCAACAACACATGGTAGTCTTCACAGGACTAGTCTTAAACTACTTTTCTCAGATTTATGCCCAGGCATTTTGTACTTGTGACACAACTGTAAATGGTATTTTTAATTTAATTTCTATTTTTTGTTGCTAGTATATAGAAATACTATTGTTTTTTTGTGCATTCATTGTTTTCTAGTCTGCTGCCTTGCTGAATTCACATAGTAGTTCTAGCAACTTTACCTGTAGCTTCCATAAGATTTTCCACACTTTCTAAATGTTAGGTAGATTTCACTTGTGAAGCCAGCACGGTTAGGATTTGGGGGGGGGGGGGGCATGGTTTCAAAGACAAATTCGATTTCTTCAAAAGATATAAAGCTGTTCAGAGTACGTTTTCTTCTCAAGTAAATTTCTGAAGTTTATCTTCCAAGAAATTTGCTTATTTTATCTAAGTCGATGAAGTTATAAGCTTAAGGTGTTCATTCTTTTTAAATTTTTTTTTTCAACGTTTATTTGTTTTTGGGACAGAGAGAGACAGAGCATGAACGGGGGAGGGGCAGAGAGAGAGGGAGACACAGAATCGGAAGCAGGCTCCAGGCTCCGAGCCATCAGCCCAGAGCCCTGACGCAGGGCTCGAACTCACGGACCACGAGATCGTGACCTGGCTGAAGTCGGACGCTTAACCGACTGCGCCACCCAGGCGCCCCCATTCTTTTGTTTTCCATGTCTGTAGAACCTGTTATGATGTCAACTTCCTGGTTTCTGATATTGGTCATTTGTTTTTGGATTCCTTCTGTCTCTTTCCTTTTCTCTCCTCCTCCTCATCTGTCTGGGTAGAGGTTGATCAACTTTATTAATCTTTTCAAAGAACCACCTTTGGTTTCATTTGATTTTTTTCTGGATTTTTCCCCCTGTTTCATTGATTTTCACTTCCATCTACATTAGTCAGCTAGCTCACATTCAATTTGTTCTTCTACTTTCTTAAGGTGGAAGCTGAGATTATTGATTTACGACCTTATTTTTCTTCTAATGCTACTTTAGTCGCATCCCACAGATTTTGGCATACTACATTTTTCTTTTCATTCAGACTAAAATACTTTCCAATTTCCCTTTTGACTTCTTTGAACTACCTTAGAATATGTTATTGGGATTTTAAATATGTTCAAAAAATGTCCACCCATCCTTATGTTATTAATTTATTTCTATTGTGGTCAAAGAACATATTTTATGTGACTTTGATCTTATAAAATTTATTGAGACTTGATTTAGAGTCAGTAATATGGCCTACCTTTTTAAGTTCTCATGTTCAATTGGGAAGAGTGTGTATTCTGTTGTGTTCTTATTGTTCTATGGAAATTAATTAGGTCTAGTTGGTTTATAGTCTTTCTCCAAAACTATCATGAAAAGAATGTAAAATTGTATATTCCTATGTCCACACTGCTTCTTTAATTTAAAAAATGTTTAGAAAGAAAATATGAATCAATTTCCAACTTATTTCATAATGCAAAATTAACCTTCCTAGCAAAATCTGACAAGAACATTACAAGTAAAGAACATTATAGATCAATATTTTGGGAACAGATGCAAAACTTTTTAATAAAATGTTAACAAACCAAATCTAAGGATCAATTAAATAGGTAGCACTTCAGGATCAAGCAGGGTTTATTCTACGAATAGCAGCTTGGTTTCACATTTGAAATCTAATCAGTGTAATTCACCCCATGGACAGATAAGGGAGATGATCTGTAAATTAATCTCAATAGATATAGAAAAATAAGTTGATGGAATTTAATATCTAATTATAATAAAAGCTCTCAGAAAAAAAGGAAGAGAGAGAGAGAGAGAAAGAGAGAGGGAGAATCCCGAGCAGGTGCCATGCTTAGCATGTAGCCTGATGCATGGCTCAATCCCCCAACCATGAGATCATGACCTGAGCTGAAATCAAGATTTGGTCACTCAACCTACTGAGCCACCCAGGCGCCCCCCAAAATATAAATATTTTAAACATCAGACAATATTTTCAGCAGTATCAAAAAATTCAAAAGCTTAATTTTAACAAAAATGTGCCAGATCTATTTCCTGGAAACCACAGAATAAAGTATATCTACACACGTGGTGGAATAAATCAATAAAGAAAAAGAAAAAAGTGTTTGGCTTCAATATTCAGTAGGGAAATGCAAACTCAAGTCACAGGGTCACAACCCCACACCCCAGAAGGCCACGATCGCAAAGACAAGCGTTGGCAAGGATATGGCGGACATGAGTCCCACTAATGCCCTTGGAAGTGGGAAATACCCAAGCTCTTTGGAAAACCCCATCTGGCAATTTCCATTAATAATGATATTAACATTCATTGACCTAGAAATTCTACTCTTAAATATACATATGAATGTAAGTATATTCTAAAAGACATTTACTGAAATGTTCATGGCAGCTCTTCCATATCAGTCAAAAAGTGGAAAAACCGGATATAATTCCCCAACAGGAGAGTGGAAAGAATTAATCCACAATGGAATATTACATAATGAAAAAATATTAACTACTGGTAAGTGAAAAATATGGAAATTTCTCAAATATACTACTTGAGTGAAAAATCACATGTATAACATCACATACTCAACGATTCCATTTATATGAAGCAAAAGCAAAACAAAGCAAACACAATCAATGCAAGACAAAAACTCAGAGAGAATTGGTGTTCACAGAAGCTAGAATGGCAGTTACCCTTGGGAGTGTGGCATTGAAAAAGTGCCAAATTTCTCCATCCTCAAAGTTACAGTGTCCTGTGGATGTCATTCATGTCTCATGAAAACTTTACAAAATAATTTTTTTTAATTTGGAGATATTTTTTAAAATCCGGAATTGTATCAAAACAACAAAAATTTGTTGAACAAACAGATCTTCAAAGTAAAATACAATTTATAACAGTAGCCAATCTGACACTTTTAACACAATGAAGAGGTCACTGCAGGGTGGGCAGAGGCTGACCTCTCTTCCCTATAAGTGTCAGAAACTCTTTGGGGCGTCTGGGGGGCTCAGTCAGTTAAGCTTTCGACTTTGGCTCAGGTCGTGATCTCACAGTTCGTGGGTTCAAGCCCTGCATCAGGCTCTGTGCCTAGGGCCTGCTTTGGATTGTGTCTCCCTCTCTCTCTGCCCCTCTCCTGCTCATGCTCTGTCTCTCAAAAATAAATAAACGTTAAAAAGAAATTTAAAAAAAGTCTCAGGAACTCTTCAACCAGTGTGCCCATTGGGAAGAAAACACGAACCGTGGTTGTAATTTCACATTTTCTAGTAACCACATTCGGAAGCTCAAAAGCATCAGTAAAATTAATACCAATAATATATTTTTGGCCCAATACATCTAAAATATTACCATTTCCACATACAATCAAAATTTGAAAATGAATAGGGTATCAATTGCTTTCTTCACACTGAGTCTCTGAAGTCTGGCGTGGATTGTACACACAGCACATCTCAGTTTGGACCAGGCGTATTTCAAGGGCCCCATCAACCTTATTGGCTAGTGGGGACCATGCAGCATTACCCAAGAGGGGGAAGGAAGTTCACATCTTAGTTTCATGTTTATTTCTTACTATTTTTCTTTGCTGGGGGTGGGGGTGTGAGAGGAGAGCGGGGGTGGGAAGCACAGAACCCAAGCGTCCTTGTACGTGTGAATCAACAGCGTCTTCTTCCTGATTTCATCACACTTTCCATGAGCTTTGAACCTGTGTCTGCTTCTCGATCTCGTCCACACTCTCAGAAAATCCAGGTAAGTGATGCCTGTGGCATCTACCTTTCATGTCAGCAGGATGACTCTTCCAAGAAAACATGGGATTTCTTTGTCATGAGCCCTTTTAAGGTGCCATGCCAAGTTTTGTCATTTTAATCAAACCTTCTGGAATTGATTGTGGGAAGTCCTGTTTCTGGTTTCTAGTTGGCAGGAGTCTGGGATTTTTCTCCACTAAATTGTGGGCCCATACTTCCTCCTCTCCACCACTGCAGAACTCCACATTCCCGGTGGTTTCTGAAGAATGGGAGCTTCTGAGTTCACAGGCGCATCTTTCAGTCATGCAGAGAAGGGAGGGAACTTCTTTCCTCCTGCCCCAGGACTTCTTGCCCCTTAGCCTTATTTGCCCTGTTCTGTTGTGCTCCTTGATGGAAAAGATGAGGAAATACGGCCGCTGGTTGCTACATAGTTCTACCTTCCCTCCTCTCATCTGCTGAAATTAAATCATCATCTGCCACAAACCATGCTGTCCCTCCCATTTTCCCCTTATTTTACCCCAGATACAGAGAGAAACTAGGCTTCTTACGTTAATATGTTCCACAAAGCCTTTTATCATGTTGAGAATTAACCTGCCCGGAAGATGGGTTGTAATCCTCTATCCTGGTTCATGGATCCAGATGGCTTCTGTAATCTTTGTTATTTCTTCTGTGAAAGTGGGATCTGAGCAGACGTCTCCAAGTCGGGCCTGCTTCATGTGAAACAAAAATTAAGCAGCCGCAAGTCTTTGCTCAATAACATGGTGGATTCAAACTGAACTGGTAAAAATCAAATAGCTTACGTTTTTAGAGGCAGAATATTGTGGGTTTCACAGACCTCCCTTTAACTTGTATTATTGTTATTATTATAATTATTGAAAACACTGTGTTTGGGGCACTTGGGTGGCTCAGTCGGGTAAGCATCTAACTCTTGCTTTCGACTCAGGTCAGGATCTCACGGTTTGTGAAATCGAGCCCCGTGTTAGGCTGTACACTATCAAGGCCGTATCCGCTTGGGATTCTCTCTCTCCCTGTCTCTCTGCCCCTCTTCCGCTCTCTCTCTCTCCCTCTCTCTTAAATAAAAAAATACACATTAAAAAAAATTCCCACTGTGTTTGCTAGGACATACAGTCTGATATAGTTCTAACCTATGCCAGAAAACTTGAAAAAATTAAGCCCTCCTACTTGTTGGGAGGAGCTCCGGACAGACAAGGTTGGGTCTCTTGACCCAAGTGCCGAAGGAGACCAAATTCTAAGCAGTAAAGCCTTTTAAAAAGACTTCATTTTTGGGGGTGCCTGGGTGGCTCAGTCGGTTGAGCGTCCGACTTCAGCTCAGGTCACGATCTCGTGGTCCGTGAGTTCGAGCCCCGCGTCGGGCTCTGGGCTGATGGCTCAGAGCCTGGAGCCTGCTTCCGATTCTGTGTCTCCCTCTCTCTCTGCCCCTCCCCCGTTCGTGCTCTGTCTCTCTCTGTCTCAAAAATAAATAAACATTAAAAAAAAAATTAAAAAAAAAAGACTCATATCCAGCATTAAAAAATCGTGTAAATCATAATAAAAAGACAAACAACCCTAGTAAAAGTGGGCAAAAGATCCGAATACATATTTCACTAAAGAAAATTTACGGATGGCAAATAAGCCCATGAAAAGATGTTCAACACGGTTAGATACTTGCATGTAAATTCATGCCACCGTGAAATTCATGCCACATGTAAATTCAAGCCACAGTGAAATACCATTTCATACCCACTAGAATTGCTACAATCAAGAAAACAAACAGTAAGTGTTGGTGAGGATGTCGAGAAGACGGAACCCTCATCTACTGCCAGCAGGAATGTAAAATGGTACAGCCGCTTCAGAAAACAGTTTGACAGTTTCTTAAAAAGTGAAACCTAACAACTCACTGAATTCATAAGCAGAATGACCCAGCAACTCTACCCTTAGGTATCTATGCAAGAAAAATGAAAATATAGGTCTGCCAAAA
>NW_024412377.1:4728978-4758518 GCF_014898765.1 Herpailurus yagouaroundi | reverse complement strand
TTCCGATTCTGTGTCTCCCTCTCTCTCTGCCCCTCCCCCGTTCGTGCTCTGTCTCTCTCTGTCTCAAAAATAAATAAACATTAAAAAAAAATTTTTAAAAAAAAGACTTCATTTTGAAATCTGAAGCCAAGAAAAAGAAAATGACATGAACGCCATTCTTTTCCGGGTTTTATAAGCACAAAAATTCCATTCTTCACAGAATTTGCTTCATGAGGTTGTTTGTCAAAGTCCAAATACCGACAAGTGAAAATGTCAAGTGTCACAGGACTAAGGAAACAGATCAAACACATACTAGTGTAAATGGGCATAATTTTCTCTGAGCTGTGGCTTCTTCATTACCTTCATTGTGACAGGTGAACCACTCTCTCCCCTTTGAGGTCTGTCACAAGACTGCACTGCTTTCTGAGATGCCACTTTTCTTCCCCGTTTTGGGGAAATCGGCCACGCACTAATAAAGTGTCGCCTTGGTCTGTGCCCATTTTTTAAACTAGAAACACACATTTTTATAACACGTAGGGAGCGGTCACTTATAGTACCGCAAGCTAATTTTTGTTTTCGACAAGTACAACTTTAGAAAAATCCCCAAGACTTATATTAGGGGCATTAAAACATATTTTTTCTAATCCTTTTAAGTTTAGATTTTATTTTATTTTATTTTATTAAAAAAAATTTTTTTTAACGTTTATTTATTTTTGAGACAGAGAGACACAGAGCATGAACGGGGGAGGGGCAGAGAGAGAAGGAGACACAGAGTCAGAAGCAGACTCCAGGCTCTGAGCCATCAGCCCAGAGCCCGACGCGGGGCTCGAACTCACGGACCGCGAGATCGTGACCTGAGCTGAAGTCGGACGCCCAACCGACGGAGCCACCCAGGCGCCCCTAATTTTAGATTTTAAAATGCAGCCGATTGCCGATTCTTCTCATTCTTGTCTCCCTCGAACGGTCTGTGAGTGAATGCCCACCAGTCCTGGTGTAAGATGGTTTCGTTTCATTTAATTAACAGAGCCCGGTCTTTGGGGATTCTTCCCATTAAATCTGCATGGTTCTGTAAGTGGAGAAGTAGTTTCCAGAGAGAAGGCCAACATAACCACCCACTGACACTGTTATAGGAATAATTCCACGTTGAGGAGAGGGCCCCAGGGGGATGTTAGAGCTTCTAATTATAAACCGTAAGTCGCTTCGACAATTTTTTGCGTCTGAGATGCAAGAAGAGGAATAATTAACAGTGAGCGATAATTCTCAGGCTGGTGGCGGCACACAGCAGAGTCTGAATCTTGTACCTCAATAAAATAAAATACTTTGTAGGACATCCCTCTACCTGGCTTATTATTAAAGATCGTTTGCTAAAGAGCAGGTCCTGCTAAAAGCGCTCGGGGTCTTACCCACCAGCAGCTGGGAGGTTGTTAGGGCTCAGGCTGTTGAGCTAAGGGAACCCACTGTTAGGAACAGACAGTAACCGTTGGTGGAGGACGGTTGCACAGGTTATTGCAAATCACCCGAGGGGCGACCCCTGCGCTCACGGATGTTTGAAGCAATCACTACCTGCCCTTTGTGGTGGCTCTAGTGACACTGTGCCCCTCCATGACTTTTCTGCTCTCCTTTGTACTTCGTTACTTTCTGGATTCTGTGTGAGAAGTTCGTACTCCTTTTATAAGCAGAAAACAATTCATCTTTTGTATCAAGAGCGCTGGGAGGCACACAACCCTCCTGGCCTCCTTTGAGCTACAATTCCTGCAGATGTCCCTCCCCTGGCATTTGCCAACCTGCCTGCTCTGCAGCCCCCTGGCCCTAGACGCTCGGCCCCACGCCTGTCTCCCTGCCTGCAGCGCTGGCAAATCAGTCTGTGTAACATCTGGAAAACCCTCCCTTCGTTTTGCTTGGAGGACAGAAATTATCAGACTCCTGACCCACCTTCTCTTTGATCTGACCCTGGGTTACCTTCCCAGCCACACCTTGTCTCCCTTGCAGGAACTTTACAACCCAACACGTTCAAGACCTTCCGGTTTGCACCTGTCTGTCTGTCTGTCCCAAACTCCTGCCAACTCGGTGGACCTCCTTCCGCTCCCCTTTCCTGAGATGCCCCTCGTTTGCCTGGTCGCGCTTACCCACCCTGGTCAAAGACTGTCAGCTCAGAACGTGTCCTCCAAGAAACTCTCTTACGCTCCTGCATCCACCCCCTCCTGACTACAATAATACTTCTCTGCCTTCCCCCAAATGATTTATGGCTGGCGCTGCTATTTTATTTCACGCTAATGATCATTTTAAGTGGCGGTCATCCCCACAAGCTACCTGGATTCCTTCAGGGCAGACAATGTGCCTGTGTTGTTGGCATACTTTTTATCTGGGCTCTTGATATGCGTCTGATGGAAACTCAAACGTTTGTTGAGTGAACGAATGGATGAATGAATATTATTGATGATTCTGCCAGTAGTTTTATTGGCTTCCCTCTTTCAGCAGCTTTCGGTGGTAAGAATTAAAGGAACTTCTTCAAGTATTTTTAGAATCATAAACCAGAGGAGCAGCACAGAGCTACTGAAGATGGCACTGGGTGCTAGATACGTACTGTGACATCTTATCACAGGACAGTGTAATCAGTGCTTGGTATCTGCTGATGGGATAATACAATGTTGCAATATGACAACACTGGGCGTGACTAAGACCTGCCACCGCAGGGAAATGTAACAGCGGTGATACCCTAATATATTGAAGACTGTAGCAGAGGCTCACAGGGGGACGTTGGAAGCATCACCCTACCGTTGCCCTGGTCATGATAGGATGGGCAATGTTGCAGGGGAAAAACAATCCAAGGCTCCAGAGTGTGGCACAGTTTTGCTCCTGCCGCGGTCGGCCCGGGTCAGGCAGCCTCATCTACGATAATTCAGCCAACTGGCCTACGCCGCTCCTTGTAATTGTGGATTTCGTGACTTCCGGCCATGCAAACAGTGAGAGAGAGAAAAAAGACTGCGGGGCACGGACGGGGCTGTGGTCACCCCTAAAATCGGATTCCGTTAGTTCCAGGGAGATTCTGGTGGCCAGAGCCAATCCCAAGTAGCTGAGGCTGAGCTGCCGGGGAAGCTGCGAGCGAGTGTCACCTGTCAGCTCAAGAGGAGGATGTGGGACCTCAGCACCCACAGGGCAAGAGACCGTGAGCTGGGGGGGGGGGGGGCGCGGGGGCGCCCCCGGCCCCATTACAGAGCACAGCCCTGGGGGCTCCACAGTGCAGTGCCCAGGTGGTCGCTGTGGCCCAGTGCCCGTGCTGGTGGGGGAGAGAAAACTCATTATTAACCTGCCATACCTAACACACAGCTCGATCCCATTCTTCCTTCGAGACACAGGGCCACCTATGCAGGACCCCCCAGGTACCTCTGCAAGCGAATAAGGTATTCTGTTAGGTATTTTTTTTTTTATTCCCAATATTTCAAAAAACATCCCTTCTCCTCCACTCTGCTGTAATTAAGTCTGCGAGCAACTGATTTTCCTCTTCTTCTGTGGGGACATGACGATAAGTTAGCATTTGTGTCTTGCCCCAGTAGAAGTTTCCATCAAGAATAGTTGTAGCTTTTAAAAACAATTGTCAGAACGTCTTAAGTACACCTTGAAATGGAATTTCAGATTGAATTTGTTTGAATGCTCTTAAGTTTGATAATATAAAAGTGTTTCCTGTTTGTGTAAATATATCATATAAATAGGCTCTTGGTGCCTTCAAAGCCTTAGGAGTCTGCAAGGTCACCTCACGTGAAGACACAGAAGACAGGGCTCAGCTGGCGAGACTGGGGCGACGAGGCAGCGTGAGGGGAGCAGTGAGGGGCAAAGTTCCTCTGCTCATCCTGAGTCCCCGCCCAGACAGGTCTTTGCGAGGGGCTCGTGCGTGGGCACATCTCCGAGTGTGCCTATGCCCCTGTGGCACCTTCGACCTTGTTTGATAATCTGCTCACATCTGTCGCCTCTGGCAGACTGGAAACCCCGGGCAGGGCAGAGAGTCGAAGGGCTGGTAGACGCCCATTAACAGGAAGCAGTGGCTATGGTCACGGAGGCTTGGGCTAGCCCCCAAGTCAGGGGAAAGGCTGCTGTTGGTACCTGCCGGGCATCCTCAAGCTCGTTCTGCGAGGTCAAGGTGGGACCATCTTTTAACTCTGAGATTTGGAGGTGACTCAGGAAAGGGTGGACTTGATATTTGGGTTGACCAATCCAAGCAGCACGTTACCCTAGCCAGTTGTGCCAAATGAAGGAGGTTCAACTCAAGAAAAGAGCCTCCTTCTAGACTTTTGTGGAACTTTCTAGAAAACAGTCTCTATTTTTCTGCTGGGATGGCAAGAAGAAACAATGACATAAAGTCATCAACTTGTAGCTTCTAGGAGCCCACATGTGCGTCTGAGAACCTAGGGCTAACGCACAAAGTGGCCAGGCTCTGAGGGAGGTGTGGGAGGCCCAGATCTGCCCAGGCTGGCGCCCGACAATTCAGCTCCTTGACTTCATTTTTTTGTTTGTCTTCGCTTTATTTTTTGTTCTCATCAGAGTAAATTAGGTTGCTATTCCTTGTAACCAAAACAACAAATGAACACTGACCGATTTAACTTATATAATCTTACTTGACGAGAATAACAGACAAATAAGAATCATACATGCGTAATCTGAAATATGTCAGAGAACATTTTGTACTTGAAATGAAGAATTCATAACAAGGATTTCATTGTAGAAAGACTGACCACACCTAGTTTTACATAAAATAATAGCCTTCCTTATGTGTCACGGTATTTGATGTATTTTATCATTTTATCAGATGTTGCATTTGAATTGATAGCTAACATACAACAAATTCCAAGATTGACTACGTTTTCATGTTTCTTCAGTGATATGGGAGGTGAATAAGTCTGGATTTTTTCACTGAACCTCCATAAAGTGAGTATGCCTCCTCTCGTAAGTATATTTCTAAATGTATTATAAACGTAACCCAGCACAAATGCTAGGAATTATCTGAATGCTATTCTAATGACACCAGGTAATCTTTTGTGTAACCTCCCATAACATTTCCACCTACATATTGATGGGGAACACATCCAGGATCCTTCTCTGAGCGTATGGGCCCCTAGGACGTCCGTGAGTGGATTTCTGATGGGTTTGTGACTCCAGGGGGGATGGTGTGTGTGTGTGTGTGTGTGTGTGTGTACATGTGTGTGCACAGGCACTTTTCAATGGAGGCTGTTTATGGAGTTTGACCAGATCCTCAAAAGAAATCTAAATAAAGGAGAAACACCCCTGACATGAACCAAAGGGTCTCCAGTCTTTCACTTTATTCCATGTTTTTTTTCCTATCCTGTGGGTGGACATTTCTAAGCAATCTGCCAATGAATAAAGATTGGCACAAAATTCTGTTATGAAACCAGTATTTGAAGAATGTGAAGTGCCTGATAAAGGGAGATTGTGACTTACATCCTGCTTCTTTCTGCCAGTGATAACAGTGTGTGATGGAGGGGAGGGAGAGAGAGAGAGAAAGAGAGAGAACGTGAGCACTGGGTCCATCCTCTGAAAACAGGAAGCAACTTTGATGTGATGCAAGGTGTGTCTTACTTATGCCCTCATGTGTCTTAGTCACAGTGTAAGGTGAGATGTTCCTCATGTTTATTTATGACTGGTCTGGCCTGTGCTTGTATTTGTAGAGTGGCCACTTTATTGGAGATGCCCCATCAGGCCTCTGTGGCAGGATGTTCCTGCATCCCCTAACGGTGCTGGCTGATGCCCAACAGGGCCCACCGTCTCTCCTGCGGCCTCACTCCCAGAGCCAGGGAGCCCCGTCCACCCCCGTGCTCTGCAGCCTATGGGTTCAGGCTCCATAACACCCTGCATCTGGCCAGGGGTACTATTGCTGCGAATCGCCCTTAAACACCTTCCCTGAAACCCTGGAGATGCATCTTATGTTTCATTTCTTTTGCTTATGGAAAGAAGTCTCAACAACACCTACCTTAGGGACTCAGCTCTCATTCATTCCTTAACAAATACCCGCCATATACCAGCGATTCCAATTGCCTACCTCCCCTGAAGATACTTTCTGAGCTCCGGACCCATATCTGAGTGCTGAGTTGACCTCTCCACTGCCGTGTTCCACATACACCTCCAAGCCACCATTTCCTGAGACACACGCAGACTTTCTGGGTTGGCCCCCGACTCTGCTGTTCACCGGCAGCATGATCTTGGGCAAATCGCTTGTCCACGTTTGACCTCCGTTTTCTCTTTTGCAGAATGGAAGTGGCAGTGAGGTTGTGGGAAGAAGACACATGTCAAGGACTCGAAACAGTCCTGACTTCAGGTCTCAACTGCTCATGTTGCTCTTTTCTCTTGCCCCACATTGCTCCTTTTCTAGACTTTTCCTCCTCTGCAAATGGCACCCCTCGCTTCTCAGGCTCCACACTCAAAAGCCACCCCTATCTTCCATACTTTACTAAGACCTGCCGGTTCTCTCCAGAATACACCTTCTGTACCAAAATTCTTATTCTCTACCCCTCTCTCCTGTCCTGCCCAAATTTCCATGAGCATCCTGGGTAACCCTTTCCATTCTTACCCTTCCCTGATCCATTGTAGTGAATGTTTAAAAGTATACATTACATCTCACCACTCCCACCTGCAAAGAATTCAGCAACTTTAGGTGACTCTATTGAGAGCCCCCCATTGTCACCTTCTGTGGCTTCTGGCTCTTTCTTAGTCATGTGCTATGCTATCTCTCCCACCAACCTGTGTGACCCAGGAACCCAGTAGGCAGAACACAATACTTCCTTTCTCCACCCAGGCATTGGCATGCAGTGGTGTTCAGGAAACACACATCGAGGTAAATACAGATAACTTCTGCTGGCAGATTAATTTTATCCATCACCTCTCTCTGGAGATTACATCTCTGAGTTGCCAAATCCCCGTGCCTTTTCTTACTGTCTCTCTTCCTGGCTTGGTTCTCCTGGCTCTTGGCTCTCGGATGACTTCAACTCAGCCAGAGTCACTGGAAAAGCTTTCTTTTTCTTACTCCTTCCATCCAAGGTTCCCAGGGCCTATTGTTTTATCTTCCAGAACACATTCAAAATTAGACAAGAATGAAACTCCTTTCATCCACCTCTTCCTAACCATCGTCGATCGTTTGTTGTTTCTGCCTTCCACGAATACTCTGCCATTTTCACCTACTTGTCTTTTGGTACCTGGCGACTTCTGTTTTGTTTGTACAGACATTTGTGTATGTCCGCCTGACCCTAATGACTGCTTTTTTCCACCCATCCAGGCTCGCTCTGCTCAACAGACATGAATTTAGTACCTTCCATCAGGTGTACAACTGATGCTGGAGGTTGGCTAGCTGAGTTAATGGCACCATACTGGCCCTGAGGGAATCATGATGTCAGCCCACAGAAACGGTCCTCCCTACTCTTCCTACCCATATTCTCTCTTGGTTCCACTGGGAATCACGATGTCAGCCCATAGAAATGGTCCTCCCTACTCTTCCTACCTATATTCTCTCTTGGTTCCGTTCCAAAGCTTGTGCTCTAGGGTGGATACAGCTCTAGGGTAAGTTTCTTTACTGAAAAGGGTCATCTCATACTGTGAGTGCTTGGTTGATACGTGGTCATAAGTTTGTAATTAAGAAATCTAGAAGAGTGTGTGCAATGTCTGAATAATGAAGTTACTAGTTTATAATATATTATAACATCTTATTTTCAAATTAGAAGGCATCAAAATAGATCTGACTTCTCTGGGAAAATAAGGCTCTGTATATCTCTCAGTTAAAGGTAGTCTAGCTTTTAGCCTGAACACACACACACACACACACACACACATACACACAAAATGTATCTTGAGCAACTGCTTTTTTTTTCTTCCAGAATTCAGTCCGTTTCCTAAAGTATCAGGAGGCTTAAGAGAGGTGGCTGTGATAATAGAAATTTAATTCATTTTAAATTTAAATTTGTTTTAGATCTTAAAAGTCATATCCTGTCCACTACTGGCCACAACAAGGGTTATAGATACATTTATCTTCTGGAATTTGCATTAGCGTGAATTATAAAAGAAATCATTGGAATCACATGAATATTTTTTAATCTTGAATTATAGTCAGTCTCTCTTATTTCCAATTAATCTTACGTTGCTTAAGATAATAGTATCTCATCTGAGTGGGCCACTTATGAAATGAAGGCTCTGTGAATGTCTAAATATTTGAATTAAAATGTCATTTCTACTGTGTTCATTAATCTTGAGCACGGTAGAAGGGTTCAGTTACTGGACAGATCTTCCTAGGAACTCAAAGAGCACAAACACTGACTTAGCTAAGGTCCCTGCTGTCAAAATGTGGAGGTGAATGACCTTTAGTTTCCATCCAAGTGTGTATTTTTTGAAGAACGTGCATACTAATAATTCAGATGAGGCCTAAAGGGTGAGGAAAGCAGAATAATAAGAGAGAAGACAAGTAAATGAAAGGCAAATTATACCTTCCTTCACCCCGAGCTGCTGAGTAAAGTGCCTTGAAGATGGAAGTTAAAGATCGATAGATAGGGGCGCCTGGGTGGCGCAGTCGGTTAAGCGTCCGACTTCAGCCAGGTCACGATCTCGCGGTCCATGAGTTCGAGCCCCGCGTCGGGCTCTGGGCTGATGGCTCAGAGCCTGGAGCCTGTTTCCGATTCTGTGTCTCCCTCTCTCTCTGCCCCTCCCCCGTTCACGCTCTGTCTCTCTCTGTCCCAAAAACAAATAAAAACGTTGAAAAAAAAATTTAAAAAAAAGATCGATAGATAGATGACGGGGAAATGGATAGACAGATCAATAAATGGATAGGGAAAGGTATGGTGGAGGTACGGCAATGGTATGTAGAGATGATTGGCAAGTAGGTGATGGATGAAAGCAGGTAGGTAGACAGACAGACATACAGTTGTAGGACTCATAGCTCAAAATTTTCTGATCGTACAGCCTAAGGGCTAGCACCTAGGACAAGTACTAATCACTGTGAACATTCAAGCTAGAGAATCGATGCTTTGATATCTTGTTACAGCTTTGATTTAATAATTTTAGAATTGATAGAACTGGGATGACTGTTTCCAAGAAGCGGCCGATTTTGTTTCCCTAAAAAAGTAATTAAGGGGGAACCTGGGTGGCTCAGTCAGTTAAGCCTCTGATTGTGCAGCGCAGCTCGGGTCTTGACGTGAGGGTCATGAGTTCAAGCCCCACGTTGGGCTCTGTGCTGGATGTGAAACCTACTAAAAAAAAAGGAATTAATAAGAGACACTTAAAACATACAGGATCTTCATGCTTAAATCTGCAAAGTGCTGATGAAGGAAATCGAAGAAAGCTTAAGGAAATAGAGATCCATTGTGTTCATGGATTGAGACATTCCACATAAGAAAGTCTTCAGTTCTCAGATCCCCAAACTGATCTACAGGTTTAATGCAAAAGTGAGCTCCCAGCGGACAATTTCTGTCCTGGACAGATTTGGGATGTGTGGTCCCTCTGCTGTTCCAGCTTGGCTCATACCTGACTCCGTGGATGCCTCACCCACCAAGACCACACCTGGGCACCACCTTCTCCAGGGCTTCTCCTCCTGGAATGGGTCTGTGTCATTCTGGAGGCTCCCAGACATCTCAGAGATGGCCCCTCGCTTCCCCCCCCCCCACCCCACCTTGAAACTCGCCTCTGTTTAGTCCTGTACTCACTGGACCTGGCCTGTCAGAGTCACATGGGTTCCAGTCTGGAAACACCAGTTTGAGCCCTGTCCTGTTGGCTCAAGGTACAACGGTGAATTCTTTCCACAATGCACAAGGATGGCTCATGAACAGAGGATTACAGTGTGGGTTTGTGGGTGAGGGGTTTTGGCAGAAGCCAAGAGTTACCCGGGGGCTGTGTAAGGGTGCGCTGTGACTTACGGAGATGGCAGGACTGGAACCCGCATCTCCTAACTGTCGCTCTGGGGTTGCAGTCTTCCTGCAGTAACGCTGTGTGCTCCCCAAGTCCAGCCAGCCTCAGGCGGGATGGGGGTGCAGTGCAGCCAGAATACAGGGGCTGGGTAAGAGGGGGGAAGAGAGTCCCCCAGAAAACCCCGTCTCTGGCAGAGAGTTGCCTTGGAAACATATCTTTATCCGTATGGGGAGACATGTAAATCCTACTTTGCTGGGACGAGAGCTGAGGAAGCAGGGATGTACTGAGTGTGCACCAGGGGGCGGGGAGGGGGGCGACGTAACTTCAGATTCGCACTCCAACTTCATACATGCCCAGGCGCGTGTGCCAGGCTACAGGGAGGGGAGCGGCCTCCGAAGCTGTGGCGCGTGCTCATGGGTCCAGAAGATTCTCAGGGGTCAGAAGTGCCCTCGGCGGGTTGGTGGGGAGACAGACAGAGGCTGAAGACGTGGTGAATAGTCTCCCAGGGGGTGTCCCTAGTATCACCGAGTCGGGGCAGAAACATTTTAGGGATACTCTTTTTTCTTTTTTTAGATTTACCAAAGTCATACATTTGTGCATTTCTGGTTTTTAAACGAGGTTGAGTCTCCAAGAAAGAGCTGCCGACATAGAGTCCCGGGTGCCTCGTGTGGCTGAGAGGCTGGCTGGGCAGCGGTCCTGGTGCCCGGGGCCCAGGGAGTGGGGGGAAGCGGGTTGAAAGCCCAGGCATGAACCCAGCGATGCAGGGGAGCTGTTGGCCCGAGGCGGAGGGATGGCGCGTCCTGTCTGTCCCGATGGGGGATGCTCAGGCCTGCCCTGCCTCTGGGAAATGTCTTCTAGGAGCAAAGAAACCTCCCGACCAGAATTTGCCTCGCTGCGGAGTCCAGCGTACACATGAGGTGAGGGAAAATCTAATTACAGGGATTAATATAAAAATTGGTCCTAGGCCAGTGATCCTGCTGAGCCATCTGGAAGAATCAAATGGAACGCCAAAAGTAAATGGAGGGTTTCTTTCCCCATTGAGGATTTGTGGATTCACGTGCAAAATCGGTACCATTTTAAAATTTAGAAACACACACGGCAAACACGTCTTTGAAAATCCTCTGGAAAATACACCCAGGTGAACACACCAGGGGGACGGGACATGTAAAATACCAAATTGAAACATTTTTAGGTAAATAGGCTTCAAGTCATTAAGAAGATGACGGTACGTTATAAAAACCATTAAAAAGACCCAATTTTTTTTAAAAAAGAAAAAACTGTGCTAAAAAAAGTTAACAATAGACACTTATCCAAAGAAGACCTCCGGATGGCGGAAAGACCCATGAAAAGATGCTCAATATCACTCATCATCAGGGAAATACAAATCAAAGCCGCGATGAAATATCACGTCACACCTGTCAGAATGACTAAAATTAACACCTCAGGAAACAACAGATGTTGGAGAAGATGCAGAGAAAGGGGATCCCTCTGGCACCGTTGGTGGGAATGCACACTGGTGCAGCCGTTCTGGAAAACAACGTGGAGGTTCCTCAAAAATTAAAAATAGAACTACCCTATGACGCAGCAATAGCACTGCTAGGAATTTACCCAAGGGATCCAGGAGTGCTGATGCAGAGGGGCACTTGTACCCCAATGTTTATAGCAGCACTTTCAACAACAGCCAAATCATGGAAAGAGCCCAAATCTCCATCGGCTGATGAATAGATAAAGAAGATATGGTATATATACAATGGAATATTACTCGGCAATCAAAAAGAATGAAATCTTGCCACCTGCACCAATGTGGATGGAACTAGAGTGTGTTACGCTAAGTGAAATCAGTCAGTCAGAGCAAGACAATTATCATATGATTTCACTCATATGTGAAATTTAAGAAAGAAAACAAATGAGCAAAGAAAAATAAAGAGGGAGAGAGAAACCAAGAAACAGACTCTTAACTATAGAGAACAAACTGATGGTTATGGGAGGGAGGGAGTGGAGCTGGGGGATGGGGGTATTAGGTGATGGGGATTAAGGCATGCCCTTGTCATGATGAGCACTGGGTGATGTATGGAATTGTTGAATTATGATATTGTACTCCTGAAACTAATATAACACTGTGGGTTAACTATACTGGAGTAAACAAAGCTAAGAAAATTTTCCTAGTGATTGTCTGAAGTTTAAAATGTAGACGGTCACTTAATCAGAACTTATATGCAATTCAAATTATACCTCTTCGTATGTCCGAACCTTACAATCGTGTATGCCAAATTCATCCCTCTTATTTGCAATGTTATTGCCATACGGTCGAATTTTACATGACTATAAACGGACTATGAAGCGTTATGATATTTTGTTTTACACAGTTAATTATCATGCAGAGTGATTTAAAAGATTGAGAAAATGAGCTTTAAGTTACTTTTATTCATTACATTTTTTTCACTCTCTTTTTCATTTTGTAGACTCAAGTTTCTGGCTGGTATTATATTCCTTTTGCCTTGAAGAGAATGCTTTCACATTTCTTTCTTTTTTTTTTTTAAGATTTTATTTTTAAGTAATCTCCACACTCATTGGGGCTCACTCGAACTCATGACCTTGAGATCGAGTGTCACGTGTTCTACCAACGGAGCCAGCCAGGTGCCCCAGTGTTAACATTTCTTGTAGAGTACGTCTGCTGACGATGAATCCCCCCAGTTTTCATTTGTCTGAAAAAGCTTTTATTTATTTGACATTTCTGAGTATTTTATATTTCAGAGTATTAAATGCTGAATTGACAGATTTTCTTTTTTTTCAGAGTTTTAAATTTCTCAGCGCATTATGTTTTTACTTGCATGGAGTCTGATTGGAATTCTACTAAAATTATTACCATTGTTCCCCTTTATTAAATGCCTTTTTTAAAAAATCTGGCTCACCTCATGATTGTTTTTTTGTCTTTTGTTTTCTACAGTCAGAATAAAATTTGTCTCTGTTTTGTGTTTGGTTTTGTTTTTCATATACATTTTGCTCAATGTTTTTGGGTTTCATTGAGCTGGGGGTGGGGATTTGCAAATCCTTTTGGAAAATGCTGTCATTACTTCATAGAATTTTGTTGTGCAATGTTTTCTCTTCTTTTGGGATTCCAACAACACATATGCTCAACTATTTAATATATTTTTAAATTTTCTTTTTAAGTACGTGAATTTATTTTGAGAGAGACAGAGAGAGCAAGTGGGGGAGGGACAGAGAGAGCGAGAGCAAGAGCGAGAGCGAGAGCGAGAGCGAGAGCGAGAGAGAATCCCAAGCAGGCTCTGTGCTGTCAGTGCAGAGCCCGACACAGGGCTACATCTCACAAACTGTGAGATCATGACCTGGGCCAAGCTCAAGAGCCAGACGCTGAAGTGACTGAGCCACCCAGGCGCCCCTATTTGATATTTTTTCCCAGGTGTCGGAATATCTTTTTATCCTGCAGTCTCCCCTTTGCATTTCCGCCAGGTGACTCTGCGCGGTACATTGTCAAGGACTCTGCTCCTTTCCTCGGCTACACGATGAGCCCATGAGAGCATCCTGCATTTCTACCACCGAATTTTTCATTTCTAACATTTCTATCTCACTTTTTCCTACGGTTTTCATCTCTCTGCAGATACTGCTTTCATGTCCTACACCTTTTCCATCAGAGACTCCAACATCAACATGCTGCGAATTGTTATTGTAGGTTCCCCATCAGGCACAACATCTGTATCACAGCTGAGTTTTGTTTATTGTTTTGTTTCTTGAGAACGTGTTGCTCTCTCCTCTGTCCCTCTCTCCCTCTCTCTCTCTCTCTCTCTCCCTCTCTCCCTCCCTCTCTGTTGTTTATACCTTGTAGATTTTGTTGGAAGATTCCCACAGTAGAAATGAGGAAATGGTTTTAGGCTCCGACATGGGCACGTCTTTACCTTTGCTCCTTCTTGCTGGTGAAGTTTTGGGTTAATCTAGTCAAAAGGTCAGGAAACATTCTATGTAAAGGGCCAAGTGACAAGTATATTAAGACTCATGAGCCACAAGTTCTCTGCAACTCTGCCATTGTGGCTTGAACGCAGCCCCCAAGGATAAGGAAACAGGTGGGTGTGGCTGTGTCCCCAAAAGTTTCCTTCACCAAGTGGGCAGTGGGCTGGACCTGGCTTGTGCGCCATGGCTCAGTGACCTGGGTCTGAGGTTGTTTGACCCTTGGTTTTCTTAGGAGTTGAGTGGGTTTGAGGTCGTTATGATCATTACCTTCAGGGAACCGCAGGCTTCAAATTCTTGTAGCAATACCTTGTGTTTTGGATGGGGGGCTGGTTTTCTAGAGGTTTCTCCTCATGTCTGACCCATATTCAGCTTTCACTCTTCCTTTTCTCTGGCAGAATCTCTTGTATCTTTCTCCGCAATATTTCATAAGTACTTTTTTTAATGTTTATTTTTGAGAGAGAGGGAGAGAGAGAGAGCAGGGGAGGGGCAGAGAGAGAGAGAGGGAGACACAGAATCTGAAGCAGGCTCCAGGCTCCGAGCTGTCAGCACAGAGCCTGACGTGGGGCTGGAACTCTAAACGGCGAGATTATGACCTGAGCCAAAGTTGGACACTTAGCCGACTGAGCCACCCAGGCGCCCCTTTCATGAGTACTTCTAACTGATGCTTGAGACCTGATGGGGGTGGATGGAGTTTCTGATGAGCTTTCTGGGGACTCCTCAGTTCTCCCCTAGCAGCTGGTAGGGGTGTGTGATTAAAAAAACCCCTCCTGCCTCAATCATCTGCTTCCCCCAGGGGTTGCCTGCACTTGGCCTTCACCAATTTATGGAAAATTCTAGCAGAATTCTACTTACCAGGGTCCAGCTGCTTCTGCTCCATATCAACAAATAGCAGAGTCTCATCTCTTCCCCTAGGCACTGGTCTTTCTGCAAATTTGGGGTTATTTGCCTGCTCTGTGACCTTCGCCCTCTGACGGATACAACTCGACGTGGAGTTGTAAAAATATGAGTGACATTTTTTTCCAGCTTTTTACATCTCCAGGTAGGAATCAGAACTCCCACATTTTTAGTGTCATAGTTACAACTAGATCTTTTTTTCCGTCTAGAATTTGTTTTTGTCATGATTGTGTGAGATAGAGATCTAATTTTATTGTTTTTCTCCCTATGGCTACCTTTAAAAAAGCTATTTCTTTAAATTCAAGTTAGTTAATATACTGTGTAGTATTGGTTTCAGGAATAGAACCCAGTGATTCAACTCTTACATACAACACCCAGTGCTCACCCCAACAAGTGCCCTCCTTAATGCCCATCCCCCATCTAGCGCAGCCCCCCGCGGGGGGGGCCCCCCCCACCAGCAACCCTCAGTTTGTTCTCTGTCTTTAAGAGTGTTTTATGGTTTTCCTTCCTCTCTGTTTTTATCTTATCTCTGTTATCTTATTTTTCCTTCCCTTCCCCTATGTTCATTTGTTGTGTATCTTCAATCCCATATATGAGTGAAATCATATATTTATCTTTCTCTGACTGACTTATATCGTTTAGCATAATACCCTCCAGTCCCATCCACCTTGTTGCAAATGGCAAGATTTCATTCTTTTTGATCGCTGAGTAATATTCCATCGTCTACATACACCACATCTTCTTGATCCATTCATCAGTCGGTGGACATTTGGATTCTTTCCAAAATTTGGTTATTGTTAATAGTGTTACTATAAACTGGGGTGCATGTGCCACGTTGAATCAGCATATTTGTATCCTCTGGATAAATGCCTAGTAGTGCAATTGCTGGGTCATAAGGTAGTTCTATTTTTAATTTTTTTAAGGAAACTCCATCCTGTTTTCCAGAGTGGCTGCACCAGTTTGCATTCCCAGCAGCTGTGCAAAACGGTTCCCCTTTCCCTAAATCCTCGCCAATGTCTGTTGTTTCCAGAGAATTTTTAAAAGAGGTTTATATAATAATTCAGAAATAGAAATCAAAATGGAATCAAAATGGAAATAATCCAGGAGAAGACAGGAAAAGATGAATAAGGGCACAAAGAAAAGATGAACTGAGTAGAAAACTACTAACAACATGGTATGTTTAAATCCAAAATACCAATCCTTACATTTATGTGCATGGTCTAAACACACGAAGTGAAAATACTGTGAGATCGGGTAAAAATCAGACCCATCTATGTGCTGTGCAAGAAACTAACTGTAAATATAAAGATAGAGAAAAAGTAACCGTGTGGGAAAAGATGTGCCATACAAACAAAAAGCTGGAGTAGCTATATTTATTTAATACAAAGTAAATTTCCAAAGACTATCATTGGGGTTAAAGAGGACATTACACTATGGTAAAGGGATTGATTCCCTAAGAAGAGGATGACAATAATAAATGTGTATGCACCTAACAAAAGGATTTCAAAATATATGAAACAAAACTGATAGAATTGGAGAAATAGATCTATAATTAGAGCTGAGGTCCTTAATACTCCCCTCTCTGTACTGAAGAGAAAAAACCGGCACTAAATCAGTGAAGATACAGGAGACCCAAATGAACGACTTTGCTAAATTGACGTTTCTTCACACAACAGCTGAAGAAATTTTATGTTTTTAAGTGCACATGGATCATTTATCAAGATAACTGCACTCTGGGCCATAAGTAAGTTTTAACAAATTTAAAAGAACAAAAGCACACGAAGTGTTTTCTTAAGAAAAAAAAAAAAAAAAAGAAAAGAAAAAAGAAAAGAAATTAATAACAGAAAGCTATCTGGAGAATCTGTAAATATTTGGAAATTAAATAGCACACCTCATAAACCATGAGTCAAAGAGGAAATGCAGAGTAAAAATATTTCAAACGTAATAAAAATTATGAACACATCATATCTCAAAATATGTAGGATGCAGCTAAAGCAGGGCTTACAGGGAGATTGATAGTAAAAACTACTCATATTAGAAAGGAAGGAAGGTCCCAAATCTTAAGCTTCCACCTTAAGAAACCAGGAAAAAAAGAGAAAATCAAATACTTCACACCAGTTAGTAATTTGGTTTCTGACCAAATTGGTGAGCATTTCTGAAACAAACAAATCAAATCAAATCAAAGGAAGTTCTCTAAAAACAAACTGACCATTGCTCTTCAAGAGTATCAAACTCATATTGTTGAATCAATGTCGTACGCCTAAAACTAATATAATATTTATTGTATGTTAATTATACTTCAAAAAAAGTATCCAGTTGATGAAAGACAAGATTATAGAAGACTTGTGTATATAATCGCAAGTATTATCATAGATACAAATGCAGGCATATATATATATATATGTTCATATATAATATATATTACTCATAGACTATATGATAAAAATATGCAGAGATGATATATGTCAACCTCTAGAGAGAAATACATGTCGTTTGGAAGCACAGGATTATTAATGGCTCTTTATCAATTTATTTCTTCTAGGAAAACTCATAGGGCTCTACCAGTAACGTTGTAAACTTTAAGACCTTGCAAACTTTAAGACCTATGAAACCTGAGTGCTTGGGTGTGTAGGCGCCTTTTATGTTTCATACTTGAAACAGTTCACAATTTAAAAAGAAAAGTCAAAGATCCCCCGCAACAGCGTGGTGGCTAGCTTGCCGGAAGATCCGCTGGAGGGGGCGTGGCCATCCGGCCGGTGACTTCCGGAACCAGGCCGTGGGGAGCTCTGCTTTCATTTTGGTGCGCTGAGGCAGTTTTGAGGGTGTTCCAACTCTGGTTTTCAAAATTAGGTTTGCTTTTTTTTTTTTTTTTTTAAGTCTCTGTTTTGTGCAAGTGAACACCAGCATATGCATGGGAAGGAAATGTCTGGTCCCAGCCAAATAAAGAGAGAGAACTCAAATCTGAGAGTTAAAAAAGATTGTTCCTAATTAAATTATCCTACTTTTTAGATGGGGGCTAGGGCCAGTTCCCTCGTGGAAGCCAACAATGAAGAGACCGTGGCTTCTGTCTCCCGGTGTTGGTCTTCTTGCTACGCTGGACCCGTGTGTATTTGGATGGTCAATTACGGAGGGGACATGGCCAGATACCATCCTTACCAGTGATATATTAGCGTGTCCTGAAGCTTAGAACACATGCAGGTAAGACAACAAAATGACACCCCAGACATCTTTTGTCCTTTCCCTAAGAAGATTGCACTTAGACAAGAAAGCCACTTGTCAATATTTTAATATGAACTTATCCCTCTGATATCTGCATTTCCACTGAAATAGTCTAAGCATTTTTTTGGTACCAGACTCCTACAGTCATGTTAAAAATTCCAGCATTATAACTCAAATTGAACTACCAGCTGAGCTCTATTTATATAGAAATTCTATAATTGGAGGAAACAATGACACCCAGTATCAGTAGCATGTGCAGCTGTAAAATAGAAGAAGCCAGGATGTGTTCATGGATATAAAGCTCATTCCCACAGAGTATCGCACTTCAGTGAGCTCTCTCCTAATTGCTCATCGGTGGACCTACCACGACCTGGCCAAGGGACACTTTGCTCTCCTTTGCATCCTTGACACACCTCCTGTCACACCCAGCCCTGCTGACTGGGGAGGCCATCTGGAACAGGTCTCTGAGGTCGTGGAGGAAACAAGTGATGGCGAGGAAGGGGCACGAAAATGCTTCGGGCTAAGGAAATGGCCAGAGCACGGAAGGATAAGGCAGAACGTGTGCCCACAGCTCTTTAGGACCAGAATGGTGGATCTGGGCTGCAGAAGAGACCTGCATGAGGGCCCACGGACAACGTCACATCCTGCAGGACGCAAGGGTCATGGCGTTAGAGAGCGTTGTAGTCCTAGTTGCGGCACGGGTACTGCCAGAGAGAGATTCGACTTTTATAGTCATCTGCCTTCTTCTCTTTGGGTTTGTCAGCCTCACGTTACGATGCCACACTCCTCTCCCTGAGATGCGTCATACATAAAGTGTAGGGAACAGCGGCAAAGTTCACCGATTCGTGGGCTCCAGGGCTGACACTCCCTTGGGGTCTTTCCAAGACTCCATGGCATTCACAGAGCCAAGCGGCCTTGCCTTGGTCCTTTCTTGTGGGAGTCACAACTTGAAAGGCTCACTGCTGTACTAGCATCACTTTCTCTTGCAGAGATTGTATTTGAAGAGAGAATATTTAACTCCTTGAATACAGAGGGATCCTTTCCCAAGAGCTTTGGATACCTCTTCCTTTTGGGCAAAAATGGACAAGTTAAAAACAGGAAACCGGTAGGCTTTATAGACAGATTCAAGAGCTTATCAGTTATAGAAAAAAAGGAACACCACAATGCCCTCTCATATCGGATTAGACAATGAAACATATCCACACATAAGCTTAGGGAGGAAACAGGGCATGGGGGATGTTATGTGTTCAGGCAAATCACGTGACCACTAATGACATCCCCAGCACCTGTTCCAACCCCCTGCCATTGCCCGTGGCCACGCCCACCCCTCTGAAGCTTGCTCCTGATTGAACAAAATCAGCGGGCACAGTCCCATCCTCACGCAAAGAAAACAAATGGAAAGAAGTTCAGAATATTTTTGGATGAGTTAGAGGAAAGGGAACATGACGCTCGTTGACAATAGTGCTGGGACTTAGGTCTGGGAGTTGGGATGAGGCCCCTTCCCTACTCCCTGCCATTAGTCAGTGTTATCACGATTCCTCTAAAGACTCTCCATGAACCTATGAATCTTTAGGTGATGCCATGGGCTGAATTGTGTCCCACCCCAAAGTCATATATTGGCATCCTAACCCTCAATATGACTGTATTTGGAGGCAGGGTCTTTATTTATTTATTTATTTATTTAATTTTTTTTCAACGTTTATTTATTTTTGGGACAGAGAGAGACAGAGCGTGAACGGGGGAGGGGCAGAGAGAGAGGGAGACACAGAATCGGAAACAGGCTCCAGGCTCCGAGCCATCAGCCCAGAGCCCGACGCGGGGCTCGAACTCACGGACCGCGAGATCGTGACCTGGCTGAAGTCGGAAGCTTAACCGACTGCGCCACCCAGGCGCCCCGGAGGCAGGGTCTTTAAAGAGATGATTACGGTCAACTGAGGCCAGAAAGGTGGAATCTCAATCCGGTAGGACTCGTGGCCTTATAAGAAGGGGAAGAGGCACCAGGGATGCTCCTGCACAGAGAAAAGACATAGTGAGAAAGCGGCCATCTGCAAGCCGAGGAGAGAGGACTCTGGAGAAACTGACCCCTCTGGCAGCCTGAGCCTGCACTTCCAGCCTGCAGACGATGGGACATAAATTTCAGTCTGTGGTACGTTATGCTAACAGCCCGAGCAGACCATTATCTGTGCTACATTCCAAACACCAGAAGCTTAGGGTGAAAGGATGTCATGTGGGATGATCCCTCCTCCTCCTTCCCCAGGCTGAGACTAAAAAGAGGGAGGGAAGACAGGGAAGGGGTGTTCTCCTGGGCTCGCTGCTCCTCTGGGAAACCCAGACTGGCACTGAGGCCATCTTTATGCCAGCATCTGCCTGCCTGCCCTCCTGTGGCATGGTGTGATTTGTTTCCAGAGACGACAAGAGGCCCCGCTCTACACTTCCCTGATGTGGGACATTGACTGGCCTTCTTCCGGTGACCCCTGGTTCTGGTTTCACTGGCCTCCTACAAATGGTCCTCTTGCTGGAGTACCGGAAAGACGGTCTAAGGCGGTCCGTTTCCCCCCAGGTCCACCTGACCCAAGGGAAACCCAATCATGCCTGTGTCAGCCAAGAGTCGGGGGTGCCGTCCGGTCCACCACCACTGAACTGCAGACCAAGAGGAGATGAAACATCAGCCTTCCGTTTCTCAACCCACTCCCAGTCTTTACAAAGTTCGCCTGCTGGTAGCCCTGTTGCCAGCCTTGAAGAGGCATGGCTCTGGGATAGGATCATAAACCCTAGTCTGCTCCACTAGCCCCATGAGTCTTGTTTGACTCAGGGAGTCTCAGTGTCTTCTCCCCATCACATCACCTCCTCCATGGGATAAGACAACAGTCTTCGGTGGTAGGGATGGCTCTATAGCTTCCTGACAAGGCTTCCCAGAATTGTCTGGTTCCTTTCTACTGTGACCACTTACATTACGTCTTCTATTTCTTGATGAAAAGAAATCAGTGAATCCAGCTGAAAACTTTAGTTTGGAGAAATAATACCAAAGTCTATCTGAAATATGTTTTTCTATATGCGGGATATCCAAAGCGCATCTCCCATTGGAAAGTGAAAAAGGGAACAGGTTGAAAATATATACGCTTAATAAATGAACTCATGGGAATTTTATGATGAATGCAATTGTTAGAGAAAGAATGAGAAGAAACAGGAGGACAAAAGGCCAAAATGACTCTTCTGGGTGATCACCATGCAGAGGTGACGCCAGAGGTGCTGGTGGAGGGGCTCTGAATAGCAGTCAGAGGGGTGGGAATTGTGTGGTGTCATAGAGAAGAAGGGTAAAGGTGGGGCTCCCTGGAGAAAAAGGAGAACACGTTTGGAGTCAGAAAGAAAGCCTGACTTGTTAAAAAAAAAAAAAAATCACGATCTCGCGGTCCGTGGGTTCGAGCCCCGTGTCGGGCTCTGGGCTGACGGCTCAGAACCTGGAGCCTGTTTCGGATTCTGTGTCTCCCTCTCTCTGACCCTCCCCCATTCATGCTCTGTCTCTCTCTGTCTCAAACATAAATAAAATGTTAAAAAAAAAAAAAAGAAAGAAAGCCTGACAAAGGCTAGATGAGGAGATGGTGGTGGTGGTGATGATGATGAGGTGATGGTGAGGGTTGTGATGGTGTTGGTGACGAGGATGAAGATAGTGGTGGTGATGATGGCACCATCAGCATAAAGATGACGGTGAGGATGAGGATGTTGATAATAACAGAGCTAACATTTCAAGAGCAGATGCTCTGAGTCGAGGTGTGAGTTCGACGTTTCTTGACCACTTGATCCTCACGAACATTCTATAAGGTAAGTACTGTTTTCTTGTCTCATTATACAGATGAAAAGAGTGACATGAGCTCCACACCTGGGTTTTACAGGAACTACTTTGTGGAGAAGTTTTCTCTTCTCTCATGTCAGTAATCTTCGGCGGTAACTTGCGATCGTCCTCTCAGTGTGTCTATAAATGGCCCCCGGAGCCAATCAAGACTTTGAAGCCATGATCTGAAGAAAGAGAAAAGTAATCCGCTATCCCCAAAGTACTAAAGAACACAGGATCCTAGATGTGATATATTTTTGAAGCTGAGAATACCTCCAATAGTACCGTTGAAAACAGCCTTTGCTTCCAGAAAGGTAACTACATCTGCCTTACCGCCTTACGCATTCTTTGTTTTTACAGCTGTGGAAGAAATGATAGCACCAACCTGGGTTTGTCATGTGCTCAGCCTGGGAGTGTGGGTAACTTGAAGTCACACAGCTGGTCTCTGGTGGGGCGGGATTTGAACACAAGGACTCTGGGGCCAGAGTGGATAAGAGCTTTATCGTACAGCTACATCTCGTGGCAGCCAATTTCGGTATCCCATCAGAAATCATCAAGGTGATGGAGAGGCTTGAAACAGGCTTTAGTGGACCCCAGTGAGCGTCTTAGTTTCTTCTCATTTGAATTCACATTGGTGGTTTTCTTGGAAGAAATGTTCATGTGCAAAAACACATGGAAATGAGTGAGGTTTCTAACCTTTTGGGGAAGGAAGGTGTGGAAGGCGTTCCTGAGATGTCACTGCAGCCAACAGACAAAAGCAGAGATTAGAGAGGATGGTGCGAAGAAAAGATCAAAACATAAGCGTATTTGATAGCAGAAGTTAAATGAGCTTAGAATTATAAGAATGGCAAGCCTCTTAAGAAACAACTTTACCGAGTTATGATTTACGTACAAAAACTGCACCTATTTAAAATATACAATTTGATGAGTTTGGGAAAATGCATACACCTGTGATATCATCACCACAACCAAGGTAATAAATATGTATCCCCTCCAAAAGTTTCCTTGTGTCCCTTTGTGGTGTGTGTGTGTGTGTGTGTGTGTGTGTTAAGAACAGTTCACATGGGAACTATCCTGTTAAAAATTTTTAAGGGCACCACAGAAGCATTGTATTGTTCAGCGAATATCTAGAATTTTAAGCAAGTTAATGAACTTGAATTACGGGCTAGGAGAGTGGTTCTGTGTATATTCAGTGTCATTGCTGTGGGTAATTGAATTGTGTCGATGCTGGCACACGTTTAGCAGACATCTGTCCCTTAGAACAAGTCATTAGGTAACTTCCCTATTGTTTCCACCAAAGGAAAAAAGTTAATAAATGTGTGCTGTTTTGGGCTACTAAGCGTGTGCTTGTACAGTGATAGAAGACCAGTGCATTGGTGAACTGGACAATGGTTTGTCTACTACACCTCATTTTAGTCTCTGCTCTTAAATAACTCTTTAGGATTTGGGTCTTGGTATGTCTCCAGTAGCCCTGGAGCGAATTTAAGAAAAATCGGTGTTTCCAAAGTCATCAGCTTGCAAATATGGCAAGGGTCTTGGTCTCCTCCGTCATGTGCCCAGAGACCCCTTTCAAAGGCTCACTCGCCCGTACGACAGATTTACTTCCCATGGGCCCCCTGTCCCGTGGACAGGCCCCAAATGGAAACTCGGGTGGCGATCTCTTCATTCTGGCTGGCTAATGAGTGGAGTTGGATTATAAATCCTTTGAAGCCAATCAAATTCTAAGTCTTAGGATAGAATAATCCACTCCATCTGATGGCAGACACGATGACTCATTTGTCTTACGCCTTGTGTCGCACGGTGCCTAGACCGGAATAAGAGCCAAACAAAGCCTTTTGAATGAATCCGTTTAATGAGCTGTGGACAAGGGAAGCCTTCTGGGAACTCAGCGTGCCTGCTGCTCTCATAATCTAACATTTATTTTCATACTTCCCACAAT
Source organism: Herpailurus yagouaroundi (assembly GCF_014898765.1). NCBI lineage: Eukaryota > Metazoa > Chordata > Mammalia > Carnivora > Felidae > Herpailurus > Herpailurus yagouaroundi. The sequence continues at coordinate 4,734,801 of NW_024412377.1, read as the reverse complement.
TACGTGTCTTCCTCAGATAATACGTGAAGCCTTTCTTGACATTTCCCCTGTCTGCTAACATTATAAAAGTTCCTGCTTATCTTATTAAATTCAGTATACAGTGTTTTAATGACTAGCTTATAAGCCATGACTATGAATCTTGGAGGGAGTATTCTAGATCTTTTTCATCTTTGTTTTTCCAACAAATATCAGAATTTCCATCCTAGAGCAGTGCTCAAGAAATATTTTAATATGGTATTAAGTCTCTCTTGATGGTGCTGCATGGATCTGTATTATGACTACACAAAAATCGTCATTAAATAAGCCAAACGGTTTCTGAAAAATTTTATATCCAAGTGTATCTGTTAAAAATTGGAGCCACCAAAGTGACAATGAAAGCAGGAAACCTGGCCGGTTCACCCGCAGCTGGGAGAGCCTTCTGAGACAATGATACCATCTAGAAGGATTCTCTAAAAATCCCACCTACAGATCTGATATTGGTATGGAGGGAGGAGCTCACTCATGAAGGTTGAACCCTAATGTGGCTTCTGCAGCTAATTAGCTGTACGTCCTTGTGAGAGTCACCACTTAATTCTTCAGAACATCAGTTTTCTCAAGTGTAAACCGAGAAGGTGGGAGTCAATATCGCTGGGATCCCTTGATTCTTAAGATTCTAGGACTCTGATATTTAATACTTCTTATTAAGAGTTTTATTTATTTATTTATTTATTTATTTATTTTTAAATATATGAAATTTATTGTCAAATTGGTTTCCATACAACACCCAGTGCTCATCCCAACAGGTGCCCTCCTCAATACCCATCACCCACCCTCCCCTCCCTCCCACCCCCCATCAGCCCTCAGTTTGTTCTCAGTTTTTAAGAGTCTCTTATGCTTTGGCTCTCTCCCACTCTAACCTTCTTATTAAGAGTTTTAAACATTTTATAAAGATAGTGACACGTACTGAATTTGCTTAGTTATTGAAATAGTGGTTTAGCCGCTGAATTTTTTCCAAAATTTTGTTTTCAAGGAGTATATCTTGTAGTAAAACCCAGGAACGACAAACTTTTGCTCTTTTGTTCCTGGGACACAGTTTGAACACGACGTATTTTTTGAAAGTGATGGTAGCATCTAGGAGATCACAGGGTTTGAATTGTCTCAAAAACCTCCCTGCAGATTTGTAACCTGACAACGGCATCCACACTCCGTGGAAACCTGTCCAACAAGGCAGCTGGACTGCAGAAAGCGTGAAAACACGTTGTGTGCCATCAAAAACGACACTGGGCCACTGCACCTTAATAATAATGAAAATGTCAAATTGAATACGTCTTAAGTTTCGCAGAAACAAAAAATCAATAAGCATTTTGGTAGGTGTTTATAAAATACACCTGCTTTGAACGTCTTTGGGAAATTTCAAGGAAAGTTAAAGTCTTATCCTTCGAAAACACTTGTAGAAATTTACAGTGTTACAGTGGTTTGCACAGCGTCTTCCCCAAGATTCATTCCTAGCCGGGACCTCAGGATGTGATCTTATTTGGACATGAGGTCTTTGAAGAGGTAATTTGTGAAATTAAGGTGAGGTTCTGCCGCACTGGTTGGGGTCCCAAATCTGACGGCTGGTGTCCTTCTAAAAAGATGGGGAAGACAATAGATAGACACAGGGAAGGTCGGTGGAGGCGGAGGCAGGGGTGGGTTGGAGGGATGCAGCCACAGGTCGGGTGAGGCCAGAAGCTCAAAGAGCAAGGAGAGATTCTTCCCTGGGGTCTTCAGGGAGAGCATGGCTCTGTGAACACCTTGCCTTTGGACTTACAACGTCAGCACCGAGAGAGAATCAGTTTGTGTTGTTCCGAGCCACCAGGATGGTGGCAATTTGTTACAGCAGCCCCAGCAGCCGATCTGGACACGGGAATAGAAACTGGGGAAGGGAGGTTACGGGCACCCGAGTCCTCCCGTGACCGTGCGCTTTGCGTATGTTATCCCATTGAGTTCTTACGGTTCCCTAGGAGGTCACTATTATTATGTCCATCTCACAAAATGAGTAACTGAGTCCCAGGGAAGCTGAGAGATTTGTTCATGATCATACAGCTGGGCAGCGGTGGATGAGGTTGGAAATCGGACCAAGAAAAAGCTCCCGTTTTTCCTACTATTGCCACGAAGGGGAGCAGAGGGCCCAGTCCAATACCTAAAGCCAGGGAGAGTGGAGGGAGGCGATTCAGCTTTCCCAGGAGGGACGAACAGGCAGTCACTCGAGGGAGGAGGTGGTGGTTGACACAGCAGTCATTCATGCCGGGCTGGAGCCCCGGGCTCTAAAGCTCTTTGCCTTAGACATAAGAGTCGCAGGGGAGGGGCGCCTGGGAGGCGCAGTCGGTTAAGCGTCCGACTTCAGCCAGGTCACGATCTGATCTTGCGGTCCGTGAGTTCGAGCCCTGCGTCAGGCTCTGGGCTGATGGCTCAGAGCTTGGAGCCTGTTTCCGATTCTCTGTCTCCCTCTCTCTCTGACCCTCCCCCGTTCATGCTCTGTCTCTCCCTGTCCCCAAAATAAATAAATGTTGAAAAAAAAATTAAAAAAAAAAAAAAGAGTCGCAGGGGACCCTGGAGGCAGCTGGAGTCCCAAACGCGATCTCGGGGGGGTGGTCAGTCTGTGCGAGGTGGGTGCGCGTAGAAAATGGAACCGTATGCTGACATGTTGACAGCGGCCGAGGAGCTCTGTTTAGAAAATGCTCCTGTTTAGATCTGCACCGCGCTTCCCGGGATCACCGCTCCGGTGACCCGGCTCTGGAAGAGCACGGGCTGAACACAATTTCCTTCCAGCTTTGCAGTGTGATACGGAGGGCAAGTGACACAGACACAAACCCCTCGTTTACTACCACCCTCCCTGTCAGGCAGAAAAATTCGAGGGGCGCCTCTGCACCCTCCGAGTTCAAATGGGCCAGGTCTGTGACTCCATCGTGCGTTTCCTGGGTTTCCTGGAAACTGACGCCTGTGTGTCACAATCATATGTGCATGGTCCTGGGCTGCCCCTTTCAATGCATGGCTCGCTTTTTTTCTTTTAATTTTTTTTAATCTTTATTTATTTTTGAGAGAGAGAGAGAGAGAGTGCAAGCACAGGAGGGACAGAGAGAGAGGGCGACACAGAATCCAAAGCAGGATCTGGGCTCCGGGTTCTGAGCTGTTGGCACAGAGCCCGACTCGGGGCTCAAACTCACAAGCCATGAGATCACAACCAAAGCCGGAGGCCCAACTGACTGAGCCACCCAGGCGCTCCAGTGCACGGCTCATTTTATACCACAGACAGCCACTCAAAACTTTGCCAGGGAAATGCATATCTAAATATGGAACAAATTTCCCTCCCATGTGATTGCCTAATGCAATCAGAGTACTAGAAAACTAGGATGAAATATGATTATCCTTCCAAATGGTAAATCTTGGGCCCATTATCGAAAAGGAAAGTGGGGGGCACCTGGGTGGTTCAGTCGGTTAAGCGTCTGACTTGGCTCAGGTCATGATCTCGTGATGGGTGAGTTTGAGCCCCAGGTCGGGCTCTGCGCTGACAGCTCGGAGCCTGGAGACTTCGGATTCTGTGTCTCCCTCTCTCTCTGCCCCTCCCCACTCGTGCTCCGTCTCTCAAAAATAAATAAACATTAAATTAAAAAAAAAAAAACTAACTAAAGAAAAGGAAAGGGGAATTTTATGGTCTTGATTGCATTTAGTAAGTGGTAGCCGACCTGCGAAGATAAGTCATTCCTCCAGCTCCACAGATCGGGTGGCCTTGGGGCTGCCTTTTTTCCCCAGTCCCTTGCATCTGTGTTTCATTTCTTGTGATTTCCGAACACCATGGTCAAGTTTCTGAATCTCTGCAGTGTCTGGAATTGAGCAGTGTTAATTAACCGTGCCCACTCAACCTTACTGAAAACATCAACTGTAGCTGCGCAGAGACAACGGTGACCAGGGCGAATGTCCTGCGGATGGACCTATGCCCTGTCACCAGAGGCCAAGTCACATTCTCTTGTCATAACTATAACTTCTATTAAAAATGGAAACTTTGGGGGTGCCTGGGTAGCGCAGTCGGTTAAGCGTCCGACTTCAGCCAGGTCACGATCTCGCGGTCCGTGAGTTCGAGCCCCGCGTCGGGCTCTGGGCTGATGGCTCGGAGCCTGGAGCCTGTTTCCGATTCTGTGTCTCCCTCTCTCTCTCTCTGCCCCTCTCCCGTTCATGCTCTGTCTCTCTCTGTCCCAAAACTAATAAATAAACGTTAAAAAAAATTAAAAAAAAAAAATGGAAACTTTGTACTTGATTTCCAGACGATTTCCCTGTAAAATTCAGTAAAGCCTGAGTGCTGATTTTGGAAAGTGGATGTATTCACAACTTCTAAAATCAATGAAAGCCAACTGTGGTTCCCAGCGGGGGGGGGACAAAACTTGTCTTGAATGTTCTGGAGGAAAGGGTTAATAAAACATCCTTTGAAAAGGTGCTGACTTCCCCCAGCTTCCCTCTGCTGGGAGAGCAGTTCTGAAATTTCAGCCACTTCACTCACCACTTGTTAAATGTGCCCCCCACCCCAACCCAAGTGGCTGATAATGGCCTTAATTATAGTACACTTCGGCTCCAAAGTGGGGAGAGAAGACAGAACCACAGCTTGGTTCCAGCTTACTGGTCAAAGCCAATTTCAAGTGATTTATTTTCCCTCAGAAATGGCAGTTCCATGCAGAGAGTGAAGATCAAATAACTTAGTGTTTGTCAGGAAAAGGACACTTAGTCCCAGAAATCCCATCTGGAACAGGAAGCCGGGCAGGCTCCTGGGAGGTCTGTCAGCCACGGTCAGATCCCCCACCCCCCCCACCCCAGATCTGAGGCCCAGGGAGCAAAGAGCCAACGAGGCGGGCAGGACCCCCGCTTACAGGAACAGGGCTCCTTAATAAGTAACTCGGATCTAAAAATAGGGCTGGGGACAGGGACCTGGCTTTGGCCGTTTTGTTTTCGTTCCCCCTTTTCCCTCCCTGCTGTCTTTCAGGCATTGACTCCTATAAATTGCGCTGTTTTGCCCTAAAAAGCATGCTTCCTCTGTTCTCTGATGAGGAAAAACTTGGGGGAGTGGGGCTCTGAGCCGTCCTGTCCTCCCAGGGTCAAGGATCCGAGGATCTGTGGCCCTGGTGAGATTGCATCTGCTTCTGGGGAGGGAGGGGTGCGCAAGAACATCGCCGCCCCCCCCCCCCCCCCCCCCCCCGGGGCCGCTGCAGAGGGATCAAGTCCGACCCTTGTCCTGGGCTGGCCCCTGTGTCTCCATCAGCTAGGCAGACGGATGCAGGGCCTGGGACGAGGCCCCGAGACGACTCCCAGGGGTGGGCTGGCGGTGTGCGCAGCACCGGAGCGCTGGGCGCGGAGGGCGGTGAGCGGCTGCGGGGCCAAGACCCACTCTTCACGCTGGACTCTGATCCAGAGAGACCTGAGCCGAAATCCCTGTGTGGCCTGGGGGAACGGTAGCGCTTGAAGCTGCCGATTCTCGTCTACCTGGGAACACGGATGCTTCCTGATGTCCCAGGCTGCCGTGAAGACCAGTGACACGTGCTGCGTGTGCAGGGGCTGCGGGACAAAGACATGCGTTTCCCCCTTGCGTTTTGGGTCAGGCTTCTGGGCAGAACCTCACCTGAAAGTCAGATCCAGCTACTGACGAGATAAAAGGAGAGATTGGAATGCTCAGCTTTCATCCACAAAGCGTATGCCAGTGGCGACAATTTCAGGTTAGCAAAGGACACTGAGGACAAGAGGCCCTCCCCCTCAAGACCAGAGGCCCTCCCCATCAAGACCAGAGACCCGCCCCCTCAAGACCAGAGACCCGCCCCCTCA